>NW_012267309.1:4944591-4958607 GCF_000151885.1 Dipodomys ordii | reverse complement strand
TGGGGCCTGAACTCTGGGCCTGGGCGCTGTCCCTCAGCTGTTCAGCTCAAGGCTAGCGCTCTACCACTTGAGCCACAGCGCCACTTCCGGCTTTTTTCATTTTGCTTATATGGTCTGAGGAATCAAACCCAGAGCCTCATGCATGCAAGGCAAGCACTATACCACTGAGCCACCTTCCCAGTCCCCTCCTGGACTTCTTAACCTTTCATCTATACCCTTTGATCAACATCATTTTTCTAGATTTTTCTAAAGCTTTATTCCAATGCAGCTATTTTTAATTTCTACTTTCTCCATGGCTTCTTTCGCACTATAATGGCAGCACTGAGTAGTGACAATAGAGACTGCCTTGTCTTCAAAGCCTAAACTATTGACTATTGGCAGTCTACTAACCCCCTTATCTAAATGTCTCTTGACATCTTAATTAGAACACTTTGTAGCCACCTCAAACCCAGCATAGCCAACATTTAAGTCACTGTTTCTCAAAATGAATTTAGTAAATTCTAGAAAATTATAATCATTACAATCAATCCAATGTTCTCATCAAAATATTAACCTATTCTTCCTTCTCCCTTTCCCATATCCTCAAAATCAATCTTTAAATTCTAATTGTGCCATTTTCTTCTCTGAAATTAGGAAACTCTTTCCAAAACATAAATAGGGTTATGTTCAGCCACTCCCACCTCTAATAGACTTGAATGGATTTCAGTTCTTCCTGCTCATGGAGACCTTTCAACCTTTTCAATCTTCCTTACCAAAATCCAGGTTCGATCACTTCACTCTTGTCTGAATCTTCAAGTCTCCCGTCTGCCTGCTTGCTATCAGTTACTTAAAAACAGTGAGGCATCTGCTCTCTCACCCTTGGCTTGCACAATACTTTCCTTACCACACTTCAGGATCCAACAGAGAAGCTACTGCTTTGGGGGTGTCTTCTCTCACATCTGGATCCTCACCATCCCATTCATGACTGCATCTTCCTGCTATAGCTTCCTTACCTCACCTAAAACTTGCTAACTGTCTTCTCAGCTACACTCAAGTCCCTTGAATGCAGCTATCTTTTGTCATTTGTAATCAGAGTACTTGGAATAGAAAATGTTGTACATGGCACATGATTGCAGCTATGCAACTGCTTAGGGAGATGAAAGGGAGAGGAGATGGGAAAGAGAATGATGGAGGGTGAGTAAAGCCACGTACAGCATGTATATGCATGAAGATTCTACAAGGAATCTCACTGAAAGCTCTTAAACAACAGATAGGGGGAAAAGAGAATAATAAAGGTTATTCTGATTTAAATATAATATATGCAAATGAAATACCATGGTAAATCCCCTTGGTACTATTAATATAAACTTTAAAAAAATGAATGACAGTAAAGTAAAACAGACTCTGGTTGGGAGGTGGGCACCAGAGGGATAAAGGAAGAGAATTAGAAGGGCAAATAAGGGTGAATATGATTGATGTACTTTGTATGCCTAGATGAAAATAGAACAATAAAACCAGTTCTTGGAAGGGGAGTGAGTAAAGAAGAGTGACTGTGGTCTGAGATTGAACGTGGTGCTCAATCTCATTGTAAGGAAGTGCTACGATTCCCACCCTCCGTGTGATTAGAATATGCTAATAAAAAACAACTGAAAGATAAAGAAAATACTGGAAACTTATATGTTAACGGGATGACTGGTTCCAATTTACTCCAGGAAATAGAAGCCTGAGAGAGGAAAGAGAACACAGGGAACTCTTACAGAATCAGTGCAGAGAGCTCTGACTTACTGTTTACCATTTTCTACAAAGGAGACTGTTTTCAGTGATTCTGTTCTGTACATGTGTCTGTTCTGACAAGGAAGGGAATGGTCATCCTAGGTGTGCAAAAGAATGAGACTTAAGAATAGAAAAGACCTGGTCCTACATTGACCAGGACCATGAGCAATGTTACCAATGACAGATGGCACTATTAATACATTAAGAGTAGATCTCATTCTTCACTGCAAAAGAAGCCTTTACAATATAAGCTTTCTTCTAGTTAGATTCTTACTCAGCTAAGTCAAGTTAAAACAGAATGATGTGTCCAATTAAACTTATAGGTCAGAAGGGGCATTAGCTAGTTGGACATATAGGCTTCTTGATGCTTCTGAACATTTGTGGCTTCTTATAGAATTATACTGCCAGAAGTGTGCATAGGAATTTAAATCAGTCTCCAAGGTATCTGGGGAGAATTATTTCTGACTTTTTCAAGTAAGTACCCTAAAGGCACTTAGGTTTGCATTTATAGCTAATCTTACGGTTTTACATTAGACTGAATAAATAGAAAAAAACTAAAATATAAAACTGGACAAAAAGCATGATTTAAATGCATTTCACAGAGGTATATATAAGTATTGCTATTTAAAGTTATAGAGATCATTTATGGAACTAAAAAGATCAAAGTTCCATGTAGCTGTCTTGCTTCACAAAAAGCCTGCAGAAGCCAATAGTAGAAAGAATACAAAATTTTCCTCTGGGTTCTTTGCTTGCACTACAGTATGAACATAATAAAGACAGGAGCATTTAGAGTAGAGTACGTTTATTCCTCTGAGGAGGAAGGTGGCAGAATTGTGACAAACATGAGGATTACAGGTGATCTCAGTCTATGAAACACTGATTTTCACAGACAGTGTTCCTGGGATTCAAAGTTTCTGAAAGCCTATAGACCAAGTGCAGTTGTACTGATTCCTCAGAGGAGGACTATCTGGAAAGAGTAAGAAATTAGGACAGCAAAAACTTACTCTCATCTTTGGATGGTATTATCCTAATGAAAGGTATTGCTGAATTTCTGTAGATCATCTTTTTTTCCACAGTACTAATATTTGGAATTGTTTGCTTTGTTGAAGAGTAAGTAGCTTCTCTGAGACTATTGGAATGGGGCTTCCCAATGATGAAATGCAAGATATGATATCCTGCAAGGAACAATAATATCTTCAGTAGACTGTAATGAATATGTGGGTATTCTTTAATGCCTTAGATGTCAGCAAATATTCACTGGTGAGCACTCATCTAAGCTAAGTAATATGGCATATTACAATTTCTTGCTTTGGCTGTTGTACATGACCTACCTTCTCTTAGGTTTTGTAATATTGTCCTTCTACTTTACCATCAAGTAATTCCATCTGGAAAATATATTTGATGTTATAAAGGTTCTAGAAAATGTTGTTAGAAACTTTACTCAGCCTGAAATCTTAGTGGTCACATATGGGGAAAATAGGGCAAATAAAGATGCTCTTAAAACCAATGATTCCCTCGGGGTTATTTGTCGTTAGACCCAGAACATTGTCAAGAAGAGTAAGGGTATTTGCACTTGAGAAGTAAAAGGACATTCCAAAGAAATGGAACTTTGATTATAAGTGAGAGGATCTACCCACTTAGGTAGATCCTAGGAAATAGTTCCTTTATTGTTCAAGATCAATATGGATAAATTTCAAACTAGGTGAAATGAACTACCAGTAGGTCCTGAAATCCACTCACAGGGTCACAGCCAGGATTCTGTTATTTTGTTTATTTTCTTTTGTATTTTAAAAAACATTTATATGTCAATAAATGCTTAAAATTAAACCAACTCCATTACACTTTTATTTTTCATAAGAGCTTAAGCATTGTTTGATAATTTTATCAGTAATATATCATGTGTATATGTGTATCTCACCAGCTATCTATTGGGATATAATATAGAATATGAGTGTTTTCGAAGTAGAGAGTCTAGTGGCTGAGTTACTGCCTCATTTACTCATGGGAATCAAAACAATTTGAGTTGATGTTCTTATGATTTCTTCTACCAAGTTCTTGTTTGGTTTGGATGAAAACCAAAGCTAAAACTTTTCTGTCATAATCAAAATCATTAAGAAAATAGTTTTAGCTTAAAAAAAGATGTTCAAAATTGTCCACATATCAAGGAGCAGAGAAAGATAGAGAGATATACCATGAACAGGGTTGCTCCTGCAAATTCACCATCTTGATCTTAGCCAAATTTCTAGTGGCAGAGAGAAGTTCATGGAGATTGTACTAGCATATGCATCAGCGAGATTATGCAGAGTCTTTTGAGGTCTTCAATCGTCTGAAACAATGATTTCCTGGTATCCAAGTGATCAATGCAGAATTGATGGATATATAATTTCTAAGTAATTATTTTCTTTTTCTTCTTGTTTTTAGCTTGCATTGAATCTAGTAGGTTGGGTGAGGTATTCTCAGAATTTTAAAATACAAAGACCTAGAAGAAAGAGAACATATCATGAATGACCTAGTCAAAATAGACATAGAAAGTTTCAATGAGTATTGGGAAATACTGAAAAGGTATAGCCCTGTTCCTGTGTGAGCATCCTTGGTCCTTGCTCCAGGTATGTATGGTAGAACATGGAATGGGTTGGGATTTAAGAGAAACACAGGCTGTCACTGAAGAACAATCAAAATTCTTGACCAAGAAGTTTATAATAAAGCTTCAAAGGTTTTGCAGGTTCCAAATAGCCTTTGTAAATGATAGTCTTTGCTTTCATTCAGCTTCTTTCTCTCTCTTCACATTCCTTCTCTGACAGGACTGTTTATAGAAAAAGGCTTCCAAGATCATAAATATTTTGTGCACTATTTTTTATTTTGTTCTAAAATTAGCATATATTTGTAGTATGAGGAGGTGTCGTTGTAATATTTCCATACATGCACAGTGAGTCTTGAATACATCCAACCTCTCTATAATATTCCCACAGTTCAAAGATTTTAAACATTTGTCTATCATGTCTGTATGAAGACCTCACCAGCATTAGTAGTTTGAAAAAGCTATAGAGAATTATGCATACTATATTATCACTGCATTTTCATCTACCCAGAAAGTCCATATCTATTTTCCTAATCAAAACATTTTTGGTTTTGCCATTTAAATAATGACTTTGTAAAGGTTTTTTGAAAGGTTTTTCTTTGGGGAATATGGTTGTATGCAGCATAGAAAATGGTTACTATTTATTATAAGCCTTTCTGTGTTATTTGATACTCTAAAATATACATTTATAACTCTGATAAAATTAAATTGAAACACCTCATTTTATCTTAATTCAACTAAATGTAACTATCATTTACCTAGACTTCTTTTTCCCTCAGTACCAAAGATGCATATGAAAACACAACAAGCCAATTTATTTAAAATTTTTAATAAAACTAATGCCCAGTGTGAAGTAAGCAATTTACAATCTCTACATCTATCATTAAATTATTGTAGAATGGTTTTTAAATTTTGCATTGATTTCTCTGAGGAAATGCAAGTGGTCGTTCCATATTACATTTTGGTGATTCATATTTCTCATATATGCTCTGTGAAAATTAACTGTGCTCTAACCAGCCCTTGACTTTTATACACTCATTTCAAGGTTTTCCCATGACTATCCCAAATTTGATACAGCTGAGCCTGCCTGCATTAGACTTGCCATCTTCTGCATGCCATCTAGTGGTCAGACCAGGATCCTAGACAGAAAGGTCAAGAGATGGTTCTGATATAAAACTCTGATAGCATCTTCTAGAACCCTTTTAGTATCCAGGAATCATCTGCTTCTGTAATCCTACCTATCCAGTAGGCTGAGCTCTGAGAATCATGGTTCAAAGCTAACCCCAGCAGAAAGTCTGTGAAACTCTTATCTCCAACTAACTATTAAAAAGCCAGAAATGTTGTGGCTCAAGTGGTAGAGCCCTAGCCTTGAACAAAAGAGCCCAAGGATAGTGCCCAAGCTTTGAGTTCAAGCTTCAGGAATGGCAAAAAAGAAAAGAAAAGTAGGGCTTCCTGTATTATACAACAGTGTAAAAAAGTGAATTATAGGCTGATAATATTGAGGAGGAAATTCAAACACATTGATAGGCCTTAAGTAACCAGCTGACTGCCAAGAAACTAATGACTACATGTTTTGACAAAAAAAAATGCTGTCTTGGAAAAATATTCAAATAATGCAGATCAGAATCATTGAAATTACTTAATCCATCATGAAATATACTTTAAAATAGCCACTTGATTGATTATGTCCCTATGTAAAGTTATAGGCAAACTGTGCAGGATTGAAGCCTGGGGCTGGGAAAGCATGGAACTAATCACAGGACTGAAATCCCTATAAATAGTTTTCCAGAAACATTTTTATTGGTTTTTAGTCCCTACCTAGCATCAATCCATTCTGAAACACATTTCCATTCATTCAGCAACTATATTTTATAAACTACCATGTGACAAGCATTCTTCTAGGGGCTTAGATAAAGCAGGAAACGAGGCCACTAGGACAGCTCTCTCTTGAGCATTATATATCAGTGCAGGAAGAAAGGAAGAACAATCAGCAAGACATCAATTCATAAAATAATTTAAGATGATGATAAATGCTTTCAAGAAAATGAAGTGGAGCACATTAAGATAGAGAACAATGGTGGAGGCTGGGGGACTTTTCCTTTGAGCTTTTACCCTAAAGTTGAAAAGGAACCATCAATGTGATGAGGGAAACAGAATCCCAGATGTGGGAAAAAACAAAGTGCCTTAAAGTCAGATTCAATATTGTATAATTGAAGAATGGATAGACATCCATCATTACAGCTTGAAGTTATCAAGGTGGGGGGGAAATGTAGGCAAGAGACAAATAATTGCGATGCTAAGAAATAATACTTTATTTTAAGAGCAAAAATGACAAGAAGCCAAAGGGAAATTTGATGAGCATCATATTATATTGTATATATGTATATATATATATATATATTATATATATATAATTATTCTGGCCTCAATGTGAAGGCAGATGAAGGGAAACATGAATGGAGACAGAGATATCAGTAAGGAACTTATTGAAGTTGTATAAGTCAGACATGTTTATGTTTTCAATGGCTGACAGTAGAGGAGGTATGAAAACAATGTGTTTAAATGTATTTTTAAGATAGACTCAATGTTCCTGGCTGATGGAATGGATGTGGGAAAGGAGAAAAGGAAACAAGCTAAAACTAAAGACAAAGATTTGAGTCATTAAGGACCTCTGGGAGATTAATAGATTATGCAAGAGGGTTTTATGAGTTCTGTTTAGGCAAGCAAAGCATTAGAAGCTTGTTAGTAAATTGTTAGAAACTCTTCAAGTAATTACTATAATCAAAAGCCTCTGGCCAGATACAGTGATTCGTGCTTATAGCTCAAACTACTCCAGAGGTGAAAATCAGAAGGATCACAGTTTGAAACCAGCCTGAGAAAAAAGTTAGCAAAATCTCATCTCAACTTACAAGTTGGCATAATAGGTAGTCACCTACCTCTTATATGCTTATGATTGCAACCACATAAGAGACATAGGTAGGAAAATCATGATCTAAAACTAAGTTGGGCAAAAGTCCAAGACCCTACCTAATAACTAAAATTTTTAAAAAGGCGAGGGTATGGCTCAAGGGGAGAACATTTGGAAGTCCTTGAGTTCAATCTCTAGTACAATAAACAAACAAATCATCTTCTGAAAATCTGGTATGTTTTCAACAGAACTGCCGAATTAGAGTCATGAGCAAAGAACAACTTCCTTCTTTTGTTTTTTGTTTTGTTTTGTTTTTGTTTTTAATTTAGGTTTTGTTTTCCTTGAGTTTGAGTCTCACTAGATAGCTCAGGTTAGACTTGAACTTGCAGTTTTCTTGCTCAACCTCCTGAGTCCTAAGAGTACAAGTATGAAAGACCCACCCAACTCCTTTACATTGATTCTTCCCTGCTGCTTGACTCAAGTATACCTAGATCGCATGGAAACTTAAGTGTGTCATCCATTCATTCCATCAGCACATATCTAGTTGTGCATGAAGCTGGTACTCTGAACAATAGTGAAAAGAATTTACTCATCAATGAAGGAGACAGACATGAGTCAAATGATTCTATAACGATCTAACTAAACCTGGGTATTGTGGGAGCATCTGAACTCATCTGGGGTTTACAAGAGGGACCCGTTTGAGCTGAAATCAGAAGCACCAGTCAGAATGTGAAAACTTTAGCGAGAGAAGCAGAAGAGCTTTTCTGTGTGAGGAACAAATTACAGCACATCTCATTTGGAGGAACTGAGAAAAAATCATATGGCTGGATATAAAATAGTATTAGGAAACTATGGTAGGACAGGACACAAGAGATATAGTCAGGCACCAGAGTATCCATGACCAAAATAAAGGGTTTGGGCTTTATCCTAAGGGCAGTGGAAATGACAGGAAATGAGAAGATCAAGTCAGGCTTTTAGATAATGATTCTGCCACACAAAGGAGACCAACGGGTCAGAGGCTGGGTCAGAATCAATGTTTTTCCATTCACTAAAATAGAATCTTCGCAAACTATAACACCTACCACCGTTGCCATGCACACACAAGACTATCTGTAATGCAAAATAAAAAGTCATACAAAGTTCTATAAAATTGCACTTAATCTTTAAATGACCCAAATGTACTTGAGTTTTGATACCTAAGTAGCCTTTTTCGACATGTTTTTCTTTCCTTTTTGCATGCTAAACGTGTAAAATGTGCCTCCATGGCCTGTAGCTAGGCAACTGCATAAATAATGCCATTCAGTGTGAGACAGTGAAGTAAAGAAGGACATTTAATAATGATTTTGCCCAGGATCAGTAAATGGTAGGTCTGGAATCCTTCTTTTACCTCAGTAGTTGTGAGCTGTCAACCACAGTTAGCAGCCTCTCTCACTGAGTGTTAGAGTTGGTACTTTGGATAAAGCCTGTTTACCACTCCTAATTAAGTAGAAACTTCTCATTCAGAAAGGCTATAGCTGGATACCAGTGGTTCATGTTTATAATCCTAGCTATTCCAGAGGCTGAGATCTGAGGATCACATCTGAAAGCCAGCCCAGGCAGGAAAGTTCAAAAGACTTATCTCCAATTAACCATCAAAAGAAAAAAAAGTGGAGCTCTTGCTCAAGTGGTATATTACTAGTTTTGAGCCAAAGAAGCTCAGAGACAGCACCCAGGACCTGTGGTCAAGCTCCAGAACCAGCATGCACACACAGAAAAAAGAAGTTTGAGTAAATGCATCCTTTGAATTTGTCTTTTTCTTTTTAACTTTTTCATAAGAACACTTAATCGAGCTTCTACATATCTATATCATGCTATGTTATTTTCTTATACCTATAATGTAAAAAAATTTACCTGGATCCATATGCAGGAGAAATTGACAAACTGATGGAAAATAGAAATAAATCAAGATTAAATATAAAGGTATTATCTGAGCATAAATAGCAATTAAAAGATACAAACTAATGCTTGTATCTCATGGCATTCTCCCCATTTGGGGAAGAAAATGGTCAATCATCTAGTCCATCACTTTGCAGCTGAGGATAGTTAGTTCCAAAAAGTTAAGACTTCGGGGCTGGGAAGGTGGCTCAGTTGTAGAGCTCTTGCCTTGCATGCCTGAGGCCCTGGGTTCGATTCCTCAGCACCACATAAGCAAAAAGAAAAAAGGCGGAAGTGGTGCTGTGGCTCAAGTGGTAGAGCACTAGCCTTGAGCTGAAGAGCTGAGGGACAGTGCCCAGGCCCAGAATTCAGGCCCATGATTGGACCCCCCAAAAAAAGTTAAGACTTCAAGCTCAGTGACATATGTCAGGCAAAATTCAATGAATGCCACCTGATTTCTAGAACAACACCCTTTCCTGTGGACTATACCACATACACAATCATCTAAAGAAACACACTTAGAACCCAGATATAAAAAATTCTGAAGTCAACCTACTGAGTTAGGTATAATTATTGCCATAGGAATTGAATATTCATAGCTTCCTAGACTACTATTTAAACAAAACACCTTTCTTGCTCTTCCTTCTTTTCTATCAGAATGCTAAGCCAATGCCTGACTGTCTAATAATCCACCCACAGAGTAATAGGCTTTGCTCCTTCATCTCCCTACCAGGTGATAGGAGAGTTAGAGAAATATAATAAAAGTGTTGGGTAAAGATAAGACTCTATTTGAGAAATTTTAATACTCATATATCCAAATTTATAAAGAGATAAATTAGGGGGGATTATTCAAATAATAGCAGACTTCCTTATGTTTGCTTTTGAAATCATGCTCCATTAGAACTTTCTAAATATTTATAGATCATTAACTATTTGACACAAAGATTGGAGGTGGAGGGAGGGAGCCTTAAAATTAGAGTGTTAAAATATTCAGCTGACTGATGGAGAGGAATGTTTTAAAAATAAAAACTGCTTAAATTACATTGTAAAACAATGCAAAATGTAGGCTCAGGCATCAAAATAATCTCATATGAATTGAAAATGATGCTTCTTCATGAGGACAGTGTTGGAAATCGATCATCTGATCCTTGTCTTATGTCCATCTCTATTTCAAGGTGTTTGCATGTGAACAAATGCTTTGAAGAGATCAGGGACATGTGTTTTAGCAAAAGAAAAGAAATGACTATGTTTTTCACTATGAGAAGAGGGTTTTTAAAATTTTTGACCTGTTTCAGCATGAGATAAGGTTTCAAATATTGTTATATTTGACAATGAGATATGGTGATTTGAAGATTCCTTCTATTAAAATTCTCTCTGACATGCCTTACATGTTCACTTTCAGAATCTCATACACTTCTGCTCAGTAACATACTGAGCCTCAAAAATCATACTCCTCTGCTTTGAGCTTTGTTGATCCTACACAACTTTGGGCCAAGGAAATCATGTCTGATCTAGAGTAACTTGCACAGTTTTCCAGTGAGAAGGTGAGGAGAAATTAAAAGCTCATTTTGACTTTTTGATGCTTGTTTCATCTGATAGTGCTTGGAAGACATAATATGTAGCCACTGAAGAGCCAGATGACAAAAGCAAACCCCTTTTTTCCCACAAAGGAGAGCTGCTGAAGGTTAGGAATATCTAAGTTCATTTGTGGAATAGCACAAAATCACTTAGAGGGACAAAAGAAGAGAAGAAACTTGGAGCTGCAAATCAGTATCCTAAGGGAAAGGAGGTGCTAGCACCTGGTATAATAAAACTTAACAATTTGGAGACTAAAGCATGAGGATTGCCAGTTTGATACTCAGTAAGAACTTGTCTCAGAAATAAGCAAACAGACAAAAACAGAGAAACAGAGAGAGTGTGTATGTGTAGTTAGGGGCATTTCATGCTCAAAACACAAAATGAGGATACTAATCAAGTGCAACACCTGGTCCTCAACTCGACCCTATAGAGAAATGGACAGACTGAAGGATATAAAGGAGGCAGAGAGAAAGGAAGAAAAGGAGAAAGAAATTAACAAGAGAGACAATTGTGCTAACGTAAATTTTGCTCAATTGGGGGAATTTGAATTTGACACAGTATGTGATTGGGTACCAGGTAATGATGTTGTATCAACATCAAATTTCTTGATTTTTATGATGTTGGGTAAAAGAATGACTTTGATCTTCAGTGACACATGCTTAGTTTTCAAGAGTGAAGTGTTAGCTATGCACAGTGGCACACACTTGAAGTACCTTGAAGCTAAGGCAGGATCCAGAGTCTAAAACTAGACTACATAGCAAAGACCCTGTCTCAGTAGACTGAAAAGGCAAAAGAGCAAGAAACCAAGCAAGAGAGAGAGGGAGAGAGAGAAATGGAAGGAAAGTAAAGGGTCAAGATGTTTAAAAATAATAATGGTATAGATATACCTAAAATGATAAGTGTAGCATATATGTAAATGTTGAATCTAAATAAAAGGGTGTGGTAGCTTTGCACCTGTGGCTCATGCCTGTAATCCTAGCTACTTAGGATGCTGAGATCTGAGGATGATAGTTAGAAGATAGACTGGGGAAGAAAGCCCATGAAACTCAAATCTCCAATAAACTATTAGAAAAAGCCAGACGAGGCACTGTGGTTCAAGTGGTAGAGTGCTAGCCTTGAGCACAAAGAGTCTCAGAGACAGAGCCCAGACCCTGAGTTCAAGCCCCAGAACCAGAAATAATAAAAAAGGAAAGCGTGAGGTTTATTGTATTATTCTTGCAACTCTACTATGAACTAGAATTTATTTAAAATGAATTTGTTGAACAAGACTATAGCAGAGAGGTTTTTAGGAGTTAAAGCACCATAATATTTTAAATATAAGTTGGGGTCACAAGAAAAATCAATGTATTTTTCCCCTTAAACTATTTGAGATGGTTTATATTAATACATAGAAAAGGTAATTGCTAAATCAATGTATCTGAATATAGATCACATAGATACTGGATAAAAATACTGACTTGGAAGTAAGACTGTGTTCAAACTGTGGCTTTCACTATAAGTTGCATCATCTTGAGCAAATTATTTCCCTATTCCATGCCTCAATTCCTCATCTGTAAATCATGCTAACAATCTGCTAACATTGTGGTAAAGAATCAATTAAAAAATCCCCACTAAGTGGTTGGATGATACATAGTTCATGATAAACAATGAATAAATCTTAAGTGATCTCACTATAAAACACAGTCAACTACATGAAGGTGGCTAAACAGCTATAAAAAAGTAATCAATTCCAAGATTTAAAAAAAGACTGATCAAATGACATTAACATAAATACTATTGATATACTTCAACCTGAACATTCCAAATATATAAGTAATAAAAGGATCTAGACAAGTACATGAAATTAATTCTCAGAGAAGAGAATTCCCATGTATTCCTGAAGGGACGTAAAACTATCCCTCAATTAAATTCTCAAAGAATTAATTTAGGAAGCATTGAATATTTTAGAGGAAATAATGTCCTAAGCAAGACTGCTACAAAAGAGATAGTTATAGATTTGATGTAGCTTTTAAAAAGTACAATTCTCTGATAAAAGCTGAGTGAAATGTCATTAGAAGAAACTCAATTAAGACATTAATTCCAAAAAGAGACAAGGTAAAAAGTGCTCAACTGTGTGTGATTCTGAAAACAGTTCTATTCAAGAAAAGAACCTATAGTATCTACTGTAATTGGTGAACAGTAGATAACTTTGAATACTTCTTTTATATCAATTCTCTAGAAAGATTTGTGAAGAATCAAATAACAAAGCAATAAGGATTTGCCCTCTGTCCAAGGGTATAAAGTGGAAATTGTGAGTATTGCTTTTTGAAGCCAAATTTCAATGTTTAGGAGCATGGAGGTCTAGGATTTAACATCTCTAAAAGTGAGTATCTCTTAAATTGTGTCTCACCTTACCACAACCTTGTTGAGCAAGCAAAATAGTTTAAGAATAAGAATTGGCAACAATAAGTTAGACCAACAGTATTTTACAAGCATGCCCATTACTAGGAAGATAGAAAATAATGTTATTCCTTTCTCCTCACCAAAAAATAAGATAATATTTTTTCAGAAATGGAGATAGAACAACCTGTGAATAAAGAATGTTGGAAGTGGGGCTGTGGCTCGAAGTGGTAGAGTACTAGCCTTGAGCAAAAGAGCTCAGGAACAGCACCCAGGCCCTGAGTTCAAGTCCAATGACCAACAACAACAACAAAAAGAATATCACTTATATTTAATAATTGTATTACAATGTTGATTAATTTCCAATTCAAGCTTCAAGAGGTTTTTTTTTATCAAAGACCATTGTTTTCCTCTTAACAAGAATTCAAAAGAGTGAGTATTTTGCTTATGAAGAGATTTCATCTTGCTAAGTTCTGCCTAGCTACTCATGAAGTTGAGATTTGAGGATCACTGTTTGGAGCCTGCACAGCAGGAAAATCCATGAGACTCTTATCTCTAATTAACCACCAAAAAGCCAGAAATGGAGCTGTGGCACCAGTGTTAGAGTGATGGCCTTGAACAAAAACAGCTCAGGGACAGCACCCAGGCCCTGAGTTCAAGCCCCAAGACCAACATATAAAAAAAAGTTTCAAAAGGTTGGACAAATGGAATTGCATGAAATTGCAGAGCTTCTACATGGCAAAGGACATAGCTAGCAAGATCAATAGAAAGCCCACAGACTGGGAGAAGATCTTCAATAGCCATACAACAGATAAGGGTCTCATATCTAAAATATACCTGGAACTCAAAAAATTAAATCCCCCAACAACAAATCCTCAAAGAAACAACTGCCCAATAAATAAGTGGG
>NW_012267309.1:4876144-4941916 GCF_000151885.1 Dipodomys ordii | reverse complement strand
ACACACACACACACACACACACAATGAATTAGCATGATTCTTGCTACAACTTGGTTAGGCAGGATCAAGGTCAGGCCTACTTGAGAAAGGCTCTGAAGAATCTGATTAAAGCTTGGTTAAGAGGAAATCTTTGTCAACCAACATACTGAAAATGCAGTCAGAAGCAAAGCCTGGTTCTTGGTTTTCTGGTCCTAATGGAATAAAAGAAAACCTAGAGCCACAATAGAAAGAAGTTAAGTGTTTAAAACTTGGGAAGACAATGAACTTCACCCAAAATGAGGCAGTCTAATCCCTCAGTGTACTTAGCTTAGATGATATCTTTAATGTATTTTTTTAGTCCACAGTCTATTAACTTACTTCCCTCATGCTAGCCTAGGGTAGCAATGAGAACCGACTGATTTAAAATTACATTTTCAATAGATTAGCATTTTAGTTAGTAATGGTGTGTGTGTGTGTGTGTGTGAGAGAGAGAGAGAGAGAGAGAGAGAGAGAGTTTATGTGCTTGTTTGCTTTCATTTATTCAGATCATTTCTAAATATTGCCATATGGTAATTGAGTTGTAATGTTACAGCCTCTTTGAAAGGAAGATGGAGTATGAAATGAGTCTCCAAACAGATCAGCCTAGCCAACATGGACCATAAAGGGGAGGGAAAGGGAGGGAAATATTCTATTTACCATCTTTCCCCTTGGAAAAATGCCGTTTCCGGGTAGGTCAGAATCATACACTCCAGTGCCAGTCAGAATTAGAACAATCTATTTGAATGTCCTTTATGAGCCCAGAACAACTGTCAGAGCTCTGTGGAAATTGTACGGATCAGCAAGTATTTGGAATAAAGCAGCTGTGCCTGGTGGTTGTTCGATTCCGTTAACATGGCTAATGGTTCAAACAGAAAACACAAGAGCCTGGGAAACACCTTCTCTTCCTCCCTGAAAGGTCCCATCGGCCCTAACCCTTGAAGTCGTTCTTTCTCCACGTGGGTTTAGCAATACGTATGTGTGTTTCTGTCTATACGTGAATGTGTTGGAGTCATAAATTCTCCTGGAGTGCACAGGGGTGCGGAGGCAATAGTATTGTGTGTGTTTTTCTGGCCTTTTTTCCTAATGTTCTTTTCTATGTCCTATCCATCCTGGAAAAAATCAGAGAAGTATATATAATAGCTTTTTGTTTAGCAGATAAAGATAAGCAAAAGAAGATAATACACATTTTCTCAATCTTGCTCTCTTTTTAGTACATTCCTTATATCTCCCATGAAGCCACTGAGTTCTCCGAAGGCTGGTTGCCTTCAGAAGTTCCAGTCAGCTTAAAGCAAAACAAAACAAAGCATGAAGCAGTCTTGCTGCTTTGGAAATAATAACCACAACCAAGCAGCAAAGTTAATAACCCCAAAACAACAGCTGCAGCTGAGGGAGAAACAAGGAGGCTGGGGTAGGCCAAGGTTTATGCTGGAAGAAGACTTTTGAAGAGCCCTTTGTATATATACCAATCATTCAGGGTGATAAAATGCTATCTGCAGTCAAAGGCATTCGCCTATGGCTTCTGCCTGCTAATGAGCTCCTACTCCACACTGTCTGGGCTCAGAAGCCAACAGAAATGTCTCTCTAAAACCACACTGATGTTTCTCAGTTGCTGCTAAGTATTTCTACTGGAAGAGCAGATTAAGTAGTAATTGCTAACTGGCAGCAGAAACCTGAATGCAACATTCAGCACCAAACAGGAAAGCAGTGGTAAAATTACTATTTGCCTGACAAGATAACCAGTGTACCTCACTCAGCAAGCGAAGGCCTCTGTCCCACAGGTACAGCCCAAGAACTGACTCCCAGCCTTGAACCTTTTGCTTGGCACAGTCTTTAGAGCAGGCTGCAGTGAACAAAAGACCATTTAACAAATGTGCCTCAAGTTTACCATTCTTACAAAGGCACCAAAAATGTGCTAATCCCCCAAGTGAAATCATTTGGACAGGTGTCTATCAATGTAGATGGGAATTCTCCACCAAAAGGAATAAAACAGCTCAGAATAAAATGATAGAGGCAGGGGTCATATTGTCTTCCTCTCACCAAACATATTTTTAGTAAAAAAAAAAATCACTGTCTACCCACTCACATTCAAACACATTAACCTTGAAATCTGTGATGGCATCCTGCTTTTTTTTTTGACAACAAAAGAAGGCATGTTGGGGAGGATATTGGCATTCTATTCTCTGTGCTTTTTTCCCCTTCCTACACAATGCACTTACACAAGTAGAGCACTGAAGTATTCTCAAGTCAGAAACTCTTTACTTGCAAGAGTCTAAAGTAAAATGAACTGATTATATATTTTAAGAAGTACTGAAAATGAGGCCTAGGAGGATGAATGCATCTTTGTAAGAAATGAGAGGCGAGGGGCTGACACAGGCTCAAGACTTCATTGGAAGACAGACCTGCTGGGCTGCCCCAAGCAGGAATGGAGGCAGTAGCAATGGAATTTAAAAAAAAAATTAGGGGACAGTCACATGGGTCATATGGGCAGTGACTTGTGTAACATCATGTGGACTGTGGGAATTCAAAGAGGGACAGGAAGAGTCAGTTCTGAGAAGGAGGTGTTAAGTGGGCTACAGGAATTGGTGGGAAGAGTCACATTCTGAAGAGTGTAAGGAGGCAGTTGCAGCTGGGGCGGGAATTTGTACATCACACCAGGAAAACAGTACAGCATTGGGGAAATAGAAACTTAACAGATTTTTGTAAATAGGTAGGGACACATGGCAGGGGCTTAATCGACAAGCTGACTCCATGACCTTAGAATCTTCTTTATGGTGTATATTACACTCACTAGACTAGCTATTCCCAGATCCTTCTCTTGCAAATCCTAGGTTTCCCATATCTGCAATGAAACCATCACCTGCTAAGCCATCCAAAGCATAGTCTGGCTAGTTATATCCTTTTCCTTCACCTCCTATTCGTTAGAATAACTGGGTCCTACGTCCCTTGGCACAATTGTGTTACATTTACATAGTCGTGAAATCGTGGGCCATTGATAATGAAAACTAAATTATTGAGTATTTGCTTTGTGTTCAACAGTACATTAAAAAACTACAAAAAGAGTGGTGGTCACTCCTTTGTTATTTATTTATTTATTTTTGTAGGTCGTAGGACTTGAAGTCTGGGCTTGGGCGCTGTCCCTCAGCTCTTCAGCTCAAGGCTAATGCTCTACCACTTGAACCACAGCGCCACTTCTGGTCTTCTGGTATTTTACTGGAGATAAGAGTCTCACAGACTTTCCTGGCAGGTCAGGCTTTGAACCATGATCCTCAGATCTCAGCCTCCTGAGTAGCTAGGATTACAAGTGTGAGCACCAGGCCTGGCTGCTTGGCTTGTAAATAGTCATCTTCTCAAATGTTCATGAAGTCTTTGCCCCCTGGAGTGTGTCTATGTCCTAATTTCCTCTTTTTATAACGATATCAGTCATATTGACTGATTAGATACAACTAAATGATCTCATTTTAACTTAATTACTTCTTCATGTATCTACATTCTAAGACACTGAGAGTTAGTTCTGTGGGTGAGGACATCAACATGTGAATTTGTAGGGAGTGGGGGAAAATGACACAATTATGCTTCTTGCCTTTTTTAGTCTTGTAAGTTCTCAGGACAATTTCAGAGGACCAAAACAAGAACTAGAACTAACCTGACAAAAATACTGAAATGCAAACTGATTACCTTTTGGTAATCAGAACCTAGAATTATTTTTCTCTTTATCTAAAGCAATGCCAACTTACTCTCATTGCTGGTCTAGAAATTCCCATAGGTATGATTACACCATATTCTACATCATTACCTACATCACATGCTATTCATTCAAACATCTTCTAAACATTCCATTAACTTCAGATTAATATTAATTGTCAGATGTCCCTCAGTCTTTTTAGATTAATCTTTTTTTCTATCCAATATGCATGAACTCTTCCTACCATCATTCCTATCAAAGTTCAACTACAATGTGAAATTATTTCATCTATAGTTCTATCTCTATGGTGTTTTTGTTAGGACAGAATTTTATAATCATGGTGTGTTACTTCTGAAAAAGCCCACATCCTACATGCCTAATAAACTTGTAATCTAGTCCCAAATCCTCCCAGCTCCAAGGGGAGAAAGACACATATATTATGATTCCTACTTCATTTCTTTTTTTAATGTTTTTTATTGTGAAAATATTGTACAGAGGGGTTACAGTCATATGGGCAAGGTAATAAGTACATTTCTTATCAAGCATTGTTACCTCCTCCTTTGTTTTTCCCCTACCACCTGTTTCCTCCCACATCCTCAACTACACACCCTTTTCCCCCCGCCACCACCTAAATTGTAAAGTTTGTTTATGAACAGGGTCTTGTACATCTCATTATTACAATGAGCTAACCTGTATCCCTATTTAAACATTTTGTTTTTTCCTTTCCCCTCCCCAAATTAGACCAGCATCAAATACAGTGAAAACAGGGGTTGTACCATGGGGGAGAAACATACAAAGCCACAAAAAAAAATCACATGGTACCTTATAAATACGTTAGAAACAACAGCTATCTTGGGGTCCCTATCTTGGGGTTCATTTCACTTAACATCATCTTATCTGGTCGTATGTACATAATTTTGACTTTTTCTACTTGTCCCAGACATATGCTAGTTATTGCAAATAAGGGAAATCATGGGACCTATATTTCTTTGAGCCAGGTTTACTTCACTTCATTTTTTCCAAGTCTTTCCATTTCCTAACAAATGGGGCGATATCATTCTTTCTGATGGAGACATAGAATTCCATTGTATGTATATATACATAGATGTATATATATTTATATATGTATTTATATGCTATATATTTCATATTTTCTTGATCCATTCATCTACTGGGGGTTCCATATCTTAGATATGGTATATAATGGTATATAAACATTGTTGTGCTGGTAGTTTTAGTATGGTCTTGTTTATGATCTGACCCAGCAATCCAACTTTGGGGCATTTACCCAAAGATCACAAACAAGACTCACTTCATTTCTTGAATAGAGAAATAATCACTAAAAATTAATGAATTTATCGAAGGGTATCTTTCTTGAAGTGTCAGTCTGTTTATAGGAATATTAACTTTATATGGTACAATGGCTTGGGTTACTTTAATTTGTTTCCCATTTTGCACAGGAGCCTGGAAGTAAAATGACACAGATTTGTGGAGAAGAGGAAGACTAGCATCTACACAAGTAGTTGACATGGGCAGCAACTGGAAAACAGCTATGAAACACTCACCTAGTGATTTTAACAAATACTAATAAACATTACTTATTGAGTCATGTATTTTACTGAGCAACTACCCTTAAACACTCCAAACTAGAGTTTACTTTAATGTACAATTATTATTCCACAATAAGCAAGAGCCATTTGGTTTTCTTGACCACTTTAAGTGATTCCTCTAGGTCACTGCCAATTACATCTCCAAGACATTGTATAAAGTGGGAAATAGAATGAGGAAGATAAGATCATTGTTGAAAACCAAAAATGAAATTATGATATTCTAAATAGGGTGACCCTTTTGCTGGGGAACATATAGCCATAGCTAAATTCTCTGTACTGTAGTGTCTAACATATCATAATGCTCAGTAACTGCTTGTCAGTGGTGTGAACAAATGAAAGTAATCTACTTTGTGCTGGTGCAAACTCACTAACACATTAGTTTTGCCCAAGAAGCTACTGAGTATTTTTAAAAGCATGGATACCCATAGGGGTGAGGGCAAATCAATATTTAACTTAGTATGTCCTAATTCCTAGCTGAATTCTTACCTTCTTCATTGTGCCTACATATAAAAAAATTGTCATATGAGTAAATAAGGAGCTTAGAATTCAGTTTTTAAAAAGATTCAGCAGCCAGATTCTTAGAGAAAGGTACTTATGGCTGGATGCTACACAGGAAAGAGGCAACCCACTCATTAAATCTGCTGTCTGTTCAGCCGAGCAATCTTCTTTTCCAAAGCAAGAACTAATCGCTGATCCTTGCACAATTAGTTCTGCACCAGGAGTCTGGGGGCATTCTTGGGAGTTTCAAAAACATTGGCAAAACTTTCCAGTTTAATCTGTACACCTCAGAAAGGAAAATATTTTTGCAAAGACAAAATCAACAGCAAGTGAGATATCTTTTGTGAACACAGAAAACCAGTCGGTTACTTCTTGGCAATTTAATTTCAGGAGAGAAGCCTTTCAAATTCCCTGTGTTGTGTACACTAGGGAATAAACATCTCAAAATGAAGTAACCATGGTGAGAACAGAGTCAGATGCTCAGCCAGCATCTCCTCAACCCTTCAGTAAGATTCTCCAACACAGGTGTGATATATAAAACATTCAACAATTTATACAGCACAAGCACTGAGTAAGCAGAGCAGACTTTGCCTAAATTCAAAACAATACTTTTGCCACTTGGCTATGTGTTGATTGGAAACCAGATCTGCTTCCAGCCTCTTTTCCAATTCCATTTCCAAGCCTATTTCATTGACCTACGCCACTAGGTGAAATATGACATATTCTCAATGTGATGAGGAAATACATATACCTAGGGACCTGGGAGACCCAGGACTTGAGTTTCAGTCTTGTCTCTATATATTTTATAACGTTAGGAAAAGTATTTCATTACCTAGATTTCTACTTGCTACTTTGGTAAAACAAGGAGACTGGTTTAAATGTTCTTAGCACCAATGCTGTGGATATTAGCATCAGCAGATAAATAATCATCAGGTACTGCCTAGCTCTGGTGGCTCACACCTGTGAGCTACTTAGGAGGCTAAGATCTGAGGATAAAGGTTCAAAGCCAGGTAACTCTGTGAGACTCTTATTTCCAACCAGCCACGAACAAAGCTGGAAATGGAGTTGTGGATCAAGTGGTACAAGGCTAAACTTCAGGGAAAAGTGTCCAGGTTTTGAATTCAAGTCTCAAGACCAGCACAAAACAACAACAACAATAAAAGAACAAAGCGTCATCAAGTGCTCCTCTCCAACAAAAAGCAGGAAGGCAATTTCAACGTCACTCTCAGTTATTAAGAAAATCAAGATGGGTGCTGATGGCTCACACCTATAATCCCAGCTACTCAAGAGTCTGAGATCTGAGGATCACAGTTCAAAGCCAGGATGGGTAGGAAAGGCCATGAGATTCTGATCTCCAACACTATAAAAAAAAAGCTGGAAGTGGCACTGTAGCTCAAATGGTGGAGTACTAGCCTTGAACAAAAGAACCTCAGGGATAGTACCCAAGCCCTGAGTTAAAACCTCACACAGGAGTAGCACACAAAAAAAGAGTCAAAAAATTTCCACACATTTCCACAGGACAACTGGTATAGATGTATTCTACAGTCCTTTCCAAGGTTAACTTTTCAATACACAGCAGAGTTCTATACCACTGAAGTCTGCTTTGGCCAGGACTGAAGTCTTAGATACTTAGCTTTTCCATCTCAGTAAATGAATATTCTTCAGTGAGATTCATCAGCTCCATTCAGCCAGCAGTCAAACAAATACCCTCCTAAACTTTTCAGAGGTGTCTCAGTAGGGTTTACTTGTAAGAAACAGATACTTGACTCAATAATATAAGTAGAATGAGATATAATGTAGGAAACTAAGTCGTTTCAAAACTTCAGAAGACTGAGAGAACCAAGGTGTAGCTCAAGCCTATATATTAACTCCTACAAAAAAAATTCAATAAATAGTCTCTTGGGAGCTTACTTTCTTGGCATCTATCAGAAAGGTAGGGAAGAAGAAGGGTACTTCTAGAGCTGTGGTCTCCAAAATTATCTTTTCATATTGGCAATGTAAGATCAGAAAGCCACTGTCTTCACCGCTCTCAGTATCCTGACTCTTAACACCCATGATTTTTTTTACTGGTCTCTGGGAAGACAATGAACAAAACCCCACAGACCAACACAATTGATTGCCAGCAGAAAAATAAAAACAGTAGAAATATGGCCCCTGCCTCACTCCTGCCTTCCAAACTTCATGCTAAAGTATATAACCAGTGATACTAAATTTATATCCAGTAAAATAACAAGTGACTTTTGGGAAATACAGCTTTTAATCATCCAGTGTCTACAATGCACAAAGGCCTAAGAAAAGCTTGATGCTAAGTGCTAATCTGCCATATCCATCACGGAGGTCATAAGGCTCTGTCATAATTGGAAGAAAGCCAGGGATCTCCCTCAGAAAAAAGTACATGCTACATATATAAAATCTTGCTGTTACATGTTTTACAGTGTGTATAGATCTCATAAAACCCATGATAGGCCCTCAGAATCCTTACCCTAGAGCAAAGCCTCTGAACTTGGTCACAGTTCACATTTGGGGCTAGGTCATTCTTCAGTACAGGGAAACATCTCTGTGCATTTCAGGCTGACAGCAGCATATCTTGTCTCTTTACCCACTAGATACTGAAAGTCTTTCTCATTTTGGTGTGACAAGCCAAAATGTTTTGAAGACATAGCCAAATGTTCCCCTGAAGACAAGCAACAAAACAAAAAAACAATAAAATAACCAAGTTGCATCCTATTTAGCTTTAAAGGATCAATATGAACATAAAACAACAGTCATTCAGAGAAGCCTCATAAAAGCTAATACTTAAAATTGTTGCAAGAATACAGATGAACAAGAGTATAGATGGCAGCATCAAAAATGGTTTCTAGAAGAAAGATTCAATATTTAATTGAATAAGATGAGCATGGAATTTAGATTTAAAAGGCCTTGGTGATAATTAATTTTATATGTCAACTTGACTGGGTCACAGAGTGCCCAGATACTTAGCCAAACAGTATTTTGCTTGTGACTATGATAATTATATGGAAATTTGACTCAGCAGACTGAGTAAAGCAAATTGTTCTCCCTGATATGGATGAATCTCATCCAATCAAGTGAAAACCTGAATACTGTAGCTTAGTAATTCCTCCTGCCTACCTATTGGGCTAGAACATTCATCTTTTCTGGCTTTTGGACTTGGACTGAAGCATTAGCTCTTCTTTAGGCTCTTTTTCCCCCACTCACAGCTGTACCACATGAGCCACACCTCCATTTCCAGCTTTTAGCTCGTTAAGTGGAGATATGAATCTCATTGATTTATCTGCCGGGGCTGACTGTGAACAGCAATCCTCAAATCTTAGCCCTTTAAGCAGCTATGATTATAGGCATGAGGTGTCTAGCTTCTTCCTCAATCTTAAACTTGCCATCTTTTGGACTGAAACTTAGCATCAGCTCTTCTGGTATCCATACATTCACATGTCAGCTCTTTTGAATCTTTGTCTTGCCAACTGCAGGTTTGATGTTTATCCATCTCCACAGTCCCATGAGCCATTTTTTTTAAAAAACAGAACCATTGTGCATATGTGTCCTGTTGGTTCTGTTTCTCTGTACAGCTCTACTAATACAGCTCCCCTTAAATGTTACTTCTAAATATCATTCTATGATCTTGGACCAGTCAGTTAACCTCTCTGACCCTAAATTTTCTTGCTTATAATGTGAAAATGAGAACTTAGGCAACATAAACTTGGTAATACTCTTTACATATAAGATATAAAAACTATCTGTTCTTGCAAGCATTTTTTTCTTTCTATCACAGACACCCAGAGGCATTAAAAGTTAGTATCAATAGTCATCTTGGTCCTCTCATCTCATAAATGAAATTACATATATTGTGTTCCACTTGATGAAGACTCTTCTGTCTCAGTCATTTTAGAACTGTAAGAAGAGGGATTTTTTTCCATATGTGATTATTCTTAAGGATGAATTTAGAAGAGTTAAACACTAAAACTTTAGTAAGTCTCATCTTTTAGAAAATAATTTTGTTTTTTGAATCAGAGACATTAAAGAAAACAATTATTGGGCATCAAAAAAAAGTTATTTCCCTGCCAAACCATAAGCATTGAAATTGTTTCTGTCAATGGAAACAGTCCAAGAATTTGAAAAACAATCACAGTAAAAACCCACAAAATCAAGTTAGCAATTGCTTCTTTTAGATTTTTTTAAAAGATACCATAAACTGGAAGATATAGAGATTTTTTTAAGATGAAAATCTCATCTTCCAGCAGGACCCTTTATTTTCACAAATCAATGCTTACTGCTAAAAAGAGAAAGCTTATTGGATGAACACTGTGGTAAAAGCAAAAAAATCCTCCAAACAGATTTTAAAAAGAAATTACTTTTCAGTAAATTTTCTTTCCTCTCTTGTTCTGTTTGCATTTTCATTCTCTGATGTTGCTAATTCCAAAAGCCAGATTCTCACAGTAGTATTCATTCTGTTCATCTTTGCAACATGGATAAGTTATCCTACACAAAAGACTTTATATCATGAGAAAAGAAGTTCTGAACCCTGGATTTAAAAATCTAATCTGAAGCCCTCCTGTGCCAAATTTATCCACTTCTACAATATGTAGTAATAAACTCATGAAGATATTATTAAATCTTAGTGTAATCCATAGTTGTTCAAATAGATCTGGAGGGGCAAAGGCTTTCTCGTTAGGGTCAAATTGGCATGTAGGCAAGGATATTGTCTTAAAACAAGAATCAATATCTTTCTTCATTCAAACAATTAAGTCAATCAAAACTATGCCTCAAAGGAAGTACTCCTTGAGGGGTCTGAGAGTTATTCACAGAATTATATCTATTCCCCTAATCAAATTCATCAATGAAAATTCACAAAATTTACAAATTATTTAGAACTACATTCCCTAAACTGTGTTTTACATGATATCATAGCCTTTCCAAATAATACTGCTTCTCTGTAGAAAGGGTCCTGCAACGTCTTTTTTTTGGGGGGGGGGTTCCGGTCGTGGGGCCTGAACTCTGGGCCTGGGTGCTGTCCCTCAGCTCTTCAGCTCAAGGCTAGTGCTCTACCACTTGAGCCACAGCACCACTTCTGACTTTTTTCTTTTTTGCTTATGTGGTGCTGAGGAATCGAACCCAGGGCCTCATACATGCAAGGCAAGCGCTCTACCACTGAGCCACCTTCCCAGCCCCCTGAAACATCTTAAAGAAAAGAAATCTAACTTGGTTTCCTGAAGTTTTGCAATATTTGATTGCAGAATTTCTTTTCCATGAAACATGTCCTAGTAGATGTCAAACTAGAATTATTTGCAATTCAAACAAAAATGCTCAAGTTTAGAACCTCTACCTCAACTATTGTATTACCCATCTCATTCTGACATGTATGCATTTCACACACACACACACACACACACTCATACCGAGATCATAAAGGTTTCTTTAGAAGGAACCCATTGTTCTCTTTCTAGGGTAGAGTTAGCTAACTGTCACCACTGAAACACATTATCCCACTGAACAAATTCGCAGGATGTTTTATCTGCTAAAAATCAACTTATCCAATCAACGGGGAGGGGGGATTTAAGGACAAAAATGAGAAATCTGGAACAAGAATGACTAGATTAAAATGATATTTTTGTAACTTACAAGAAGTGTTTTCTTAGGCACACTACATAATCTCACTGTTACCGCTGAATATGAAATGTTCCCACAGGCTCTTTTGTTGAATGCTTGGTTCCCAGCTCGTGGCACTTACTTAGGGAGGTTGTAGAAAGTTTAGGAGGTAGGGCTCAATGGAAGAAACAGGTCAGTAGGCATGGAAAAAGTAGGTCACTTTGAAGGTTAGATCTGGCCTATGGCCCCTGGCCCTGATCAATTCTGCTTCTAGTTAAACATGTTACACACCCTGCCACCATGAGGTTCTACCTAAGGACCTGGGACTCAGTGACCATACAATGACACTTCTGAAGCAATAATCCAAATGAATCTTTTTTCCTTTAAACTGTTCTCAGGTATTTGGGTTATAGTTTCGCAAAAGTGACTAATACATTCACTAAGCCCTCATTTTCTTGTCTGAACTGAACACAATAATGGTGTGTGCCCGTTGGGTGACTGTGATGTTTAAATGAGGTAATATTTGCGGTAACCTACCTAATATAGAGTGCTTAAAATGAAATTAGCACATACACAAATGAATTATGCCAGTCAATCTTGTTTGATACACACTTATCCCTCTGCTTTACAAATTTTCCTTTCAGGTAAGGCTGGCATATCAGTTCTTGGGGGACAGGCTGTAGAAGCTTTGCTAGTAGTTCTTCAAAAGACTAAACACAGAGCTCCCCTATAACACAGCAATCCCACTTCTGGGCATTTACCCAAATGATCACAAATAAGGCTATACTAAAGCTACCAGCCCAACTACGTTTATCACAGCATTATTCACCATAGACAAGATATGGAACCAACCCAGATGCCCCTCAGTAGATGAATGGATTATGAAAATGTGATATATATATATATATATATATATATTAGAATTCTATGTTTCCATCAGAAAGAATGGCACTGACGGATTTGTAAGGAAATGGAAAGACTTGGAAAAAATCATATTAAGTGAAGTAAGCCAAACCCAAAGAAACACAGGTCCCATGGTATTCTTTGTTTGCAATAAATAGTATAAGTCTAGGATAATCTTAGCTGATGAGCAGAGTACCTCAATAGTTACCATAAAAGTGAAATTAACTCCAAGATATGGACACAAGAGGTTTTTCTTTGTTGTTGTTGTTTTTAATGTACTATGTGATATCTTGTTTCTTTTGTATATTCTTCTACCTATGGTATATCCCCTACCGCCACTGTATTTGATTTTGCTACCCTGGTATTGTATTTACGTTATCTAATAAGGGAAGGGGAACAACAGAATGGCGAGACAAGGACATAGGGGAAACCAATGCAACAGTGATATACACAAGACGATATGTTGAAAATGATCTATACAACCTGGGAGGGGGGCACTGAAGGGGAGGGAAAGTAGGAGGAAAATGAAGAAAAGGGTAACAAATTTGACAAGACATGTACTTATTAGCTTACTTATGTAACTGTGTATATCACCTTGACAATAAAAAATAAATTAGAGAAGAAAAAAGAAAGATGACTCCAAGACAGTGCAGATCATCTGGCCTCTTCAACTCATGCATCTCCCTTCTGGATCTCTGTGCCAGGCTACATGAACCTCTCTCAGTTTTTTTAAATGTGCTCTACCAATTTTCACAATGCTGTTCCTTATGCCTGAAATATACTTCCTGCTTCACTGTGAAGTAATCAGAGTTCAGTGTAAAGGACTCTTCTGTGGGCGTTTTCCTTGACACTGCTTCCCAATAAGACCAACCGAGTTACTCCATACTCTTCTCTTGTTACTCATAATGATATTAATAATTCTTTATTGTGTCCTTATTTGGATCCTCAGCCTTACTTCAAGGGCTGAATCTGTTTTCCATTTCCTCCCTTACATTTATCACAAAATAAAATTCATTGGTTGTTTTTTGGGGGAAAAAATCTTGAATGGGAATCATCACCCAGCCTCCAGTCTCATCCTCGATTCTTCCCCATGTTTGTGGATAATTTTTCCATGAACCAGGTATCAGGTTATTCAGAATCAGATTTAAACTGATTGAGCAAAACAAGATGACCAGGCATTGGTAGCTTATGCCTATCCTTCTAGCCAATCAGGAGGCTGAGATCTGAGGATCATGGTTCAAAGCCAGCCTAAACACGAAAATCCATGAGACTCTTATCTCCATTTAACTACCAAAAACTAGAGCTATGACTTGAGAGTGCTAGCCTTATGCAAGAAAATCTGAGGGATAGGACCCAGGCCCTAAATTCAAGTCCCAGAACCAGTACAAATAAATAAATGAATAAATAAATAGGATGACTAAATTGTATTCATGACAAAGTTAATCCTACCATAATGGTAACAGTATTTCCATTTTAAGGATGTAGTTTAGACCAAAAAAAAAAAAAAGCAGCTTGCCTACAGTCATGCAACTAGTAAATGGCAAAGCTGGAATCTAAATGTTAGATTTTGTAACTTTAAGCAATTTGACTTCAATTATCACAATACCATCCTGTCTGCTTTAGATACCATGACAGTCAAAAGGAGGATGCCCAGAAAAAAGTTCTGAATATAGACATCTCAAGACATATGGGGTGCAAAAGTGCCAACAGATCAATGCCAAGCAGCATCTATGGATAGGAAGGATTTGCAGTGTATATAAGCAGCAGTAACCACCAGGATGAGCTCCCAGCTGACACAGGAAAAGCTTTGCCCTGGAGAACCCTCTCAGCATGAGTCTGGTGGCGTAGGAAATGTCTAGATCTTGATTGAATTGGTCACCGTGCTATAAATTTGATGTTGTGTGATCTTGGCCTGGTCAACTACCCTTTTTTTATAAAGATAAGTCTGCCTACTTATTAGGGGTACCCTAAGATCCAGTAACTTCACTGTCATTAGATATACTCCCTCACTTCTCTTCTCTTTGTTCTATTCTCTTCTCTTTGTGATATACAGAGGGTAGCTTGCTAAGCAGTAATTTCTTTGCTCCTGGGTAAGCTCCCTGCTACTGGATGATACCATAGGAACTAGTTCTCTGTGGTTGTATCCCAGCCCTGGAAAAAAGGTCAAATCTTAACAAAGTAGTGAATCCCACTTCCAAAACAATTTTGGACCCATTGGCCGGAGATAACATGAATCTCAGTACAATGATACTTCATTGGAATCTGATGTTCTCTGATGTGGCCTAAAGCCAGGCCATATTATTTTAAAGGGCTTTCAGATTGAGAAATTCAACCCAGGATACCCTTTCCACAAAAAACCCTGGTGACTGTGTGGTCCTGGACAGCTATCATTATAGCATTCATCTATCTCTGGCCCCAGACTTCCCAAAACCAACTGAAAACCAAGTTCCCTGGCAAAGGCTTGAGTGGAAAAGGACATTGAGTTTGAGCCCAGAAGTTGGTAATGTGAAACTTGGTAACGACCCAACAATGGAACAATTGGGAGTCTCTCTTCCTGACACTCTTTCTGCTGAAGAGATATCTTTGGCAGGGTAGCTCTGCAGAACCACTTAATAAAGTATTGTAAGGGGATCTCACTCCACACAAGAGCTGCCTACTGATTTCATCACTCATTCTTTAAAAGGTCCAATTAAGGAAGAAAGCAAGGCAACATCATGTTCAAACAGTGGGAAACCCGGATTTCCCACCAAAAAAACATGTGAAGGTGAAATTCTCTGCCTCCAAAATTGTGATAAGGAACAGAATATGACAGAAGCAATCAATTCTGTTATGAAACAGGAAGAAAAGCTTGTAAAAAAAAAAGTGGGGGAAGGACACAAGAAGTTACTGAGAAATCCAAGAAGACAGTGTCTAACAAAGGTGATGTTTTCTTGGTCCTTCATGGAGATAGCCTATGTCTTCTTCTTCAGTGTCCTTACCTTACCCTGTTTTGATAAAGTTATAGATGTCCAACTCCAGTCACTCATTTCCATTATTCTTGTGTTGATCCAAAAGATAAGACTGCAGCTACATCCCTGTGACAAATGTCTGTAATCCTAGCTACAAAGAAGACTGAGATCTGAGTATCATAGTTCAAAGCCAGCCCAGGCAATAAAGTCTGTGAGACCTTTATCTTTAATTAACTACCCAAAAAGGCAAAAGTGGAACTCTGGATCAAGTGGTAGATTGCTAGCCTTGAACAGTGCCTTGGACAGTGCCCAGGCCCTGAGTTCAAGCCAAAGGTCTGGCTGCGCGTGTGCGAACGCGCGCGCACGCACACACACACACACACACACAAAGATATGACTGAATATTAGTTTTAGCTTCTGAACTAGATTTGTAGGAAATTTTGTAAATGAAAATAGACATCATCTCATTCTCAGGAAGTACAAATGTTATTGAAAGATAGATATTAATCACGTAATAACTGATTATGATTTTGATTACCAACTGATATGTACATGATCTGAATGAAAAAACCTTGTCAATAGAGGGAAAATTGACCTCAAGGGTATAGACATAGTATTGAAAGCCTCTCTAAGGATGGTTCATAAACTGACTCCAAAAGTATGAATACATAAAATCTGTATTCTTCTTGACTTATTACATGCAGTTTTGATGAAATATGAGTTTAAAAATCATTATTTAAAATTTTTATAATCAAGAATTTTAATTCTCACAAACATACAGCTCAGTTGGTGCAGAGAGCTCTCCATCAGTGCCATATTATGGTAGTTGTGTTAAAATTATCATGTAATCTGCTGTCTTTTTTCTTGACATTAATTTTGTGAAAATCCACTTCTCAGAAAGCAAATGGTGTCAGGGAGCTAACTAAAACTCAATATGTTTAACTTAAGTAATAAGGTGGAAATTTTCAATTTGCTGAAAGGCAGGGCATCTTTAGCAGAAGTTGGATAGCATTATGGGAAAGAAGTGAGTCACACATCCAGTGTACAGTATGAACTGTGCATATCCTGAATATCTGCACTTTGCCTTCAATGGGATCTCCTTGGAACCATTTCCCTTCAGATCCCAGGGTCTATTGATGAAAACTCTATCAAAAGAGAAACATATGAAGAAGATATCTGGTAATGAATCAAAACAAATTTAATGTAAAAGTCTATTTATTTAGAAATAAATAGAAAAAGATTTGCAAGAATCACCTGCTACACTGATGATACTAGTTACATTTGAGAAGGGAAAATAAGATTTAGGAAAATATCGAATTTAAAAACTTTCCCCCTTTTAAAAAGTGTTTAACTACTTGACAGTAGAAATATAGGTATGATTATTTATGTGATTAAACATATTTAAGCAGTGGGGATAAAAGAATTTCCCCACTCAAGAAAATTGGTAATGAAGCAAATTAACAGAAAGACATGAAGAATGAACTCTAACATGTTAGGAATCCAGGGAGTTTAGTGCCAGAAACATTCCTGGGCCTGGCCCCCAAGCACACAGCCACTCCTGCTGCATGATGCTGTCACTGAGGCCAGCAATGGAGCCCCAGCCCTCTTCTGCTCTTCATTGCTAACTCAAGATTTCAGGCCAAGGCAGGAATATTCAGCTGTACAACAAGCATAAGTGAGGTACCCAAGGAGGATCACGCTCTTTCAACTCATGCAATGAGTGTCCCAAAACTCATAAGAGGGGTGGAATGCTGGATGACAAAAAAAAAAAAGAAACATCCTCTGTGGGGTCAAGATAGGGAGATAGAGCATCATGGCAAGTAAGTAGAGCAAGTAAGTAGGGTTCCTTTCCTGTGGGTCTTTACTTTGAGGACATTACAAGGCTCAAACTGGATTAATAAGCATGGGAGACTGTAGAAAATTCCATTCTGGAAGGACAGTTCAGAGTACAAGACCGAACGGGGATAGGTGGAGGCAGTATTGTGCATAGTGTGGTGTTGTACCAGGTTTCCCCTTCGGGACTGAGGTGCATGCCCCCAGCTACAGGACGATTGGTATTGACAGCTCACAGTTAAGTCCCCCTCTGAGAACAGCCATTAGCACAAGGAAACCACCACAGGGAGTGTATGTTTCTTCCTAGGAACAGCTGACACTGAATGACTGATCAGTACTGTTATAAACCCTCGCATTTGTTTCTCAGAAAGGCAACTGGAGCTTCAGGTGAGGCACTGAGGCTTTTCTGTAATTGCACACAATTCTACTTTTACTTCCTCCAAATCCTGTTATCTTCTGTGGTCATAAGTAGTGACCCTCAGGACACCTGGCAGAAATTTTCCTGAATCCAAATACCCATCTCCAGGCTTGTTTCCTGTGAAGCTCCACCCAAGACTAAGGAAGTATCAGAAAACTGCAGGAGCCCTGCAGTGAGGAGTAATGGCCTCCATGATGGTAGAAGCGGATATTGAGGATAGAAGTATACTTACTGAAGAATGTTCAAGGGCCTCCCAATAATGAGAGAACAGACCCTTCAAGGAACCAGTGAAAGAAACTCATTCCTTTCTGGATTAGATGTTTTCAACATCCCCATCCCCAGAACAGTCGCTCCTGAGCACTAGGCCCCCAATACAATTTCAAAGCTTTTCCCCATTCTAATAACCAGTAATGCTCCTGCTGCAGTCAGCATCTGTCACAGTGCGCCAGGTGCCGGGAACGGACTGCCTCCAGAGCTCAGATTCTTAAGGCTGGAGCAGCTGTTCCAGCTCCGGCTCTTCTGTCTCTTTCTTTGTAGCCATGTCACTGAATTTCCAGCCATCAGTTCACTCTTTAGCCTTTCCGCCCGCCGCCCCCCCCACCTCCCTTTCTCTCCCTCATTTCTTAAGGCTGCTGATGCCCAGTGAAGAAGCTGCCAAGAGGCTTGATTCCAAGCACAGAACTTTTAAAAGGTGACAGATGAGATGATGTCATGGCACCTGAGGTTAAAATACACACACACACACACACACACACACACACACACATTTTATTGGTTCAACCAATAAAATTAATTTGCCTGCTTAAAATTGAAAATAAAGACAAGATGGTTCAATATTGCAATAAATAAGTTTGGCAGGAACAAAAGGAGTTATTTGCATGCTCATCAGGCTGAATGATGAGCAAACAGATATTCCTGAAGCTACACTGAAAGGCCTTGCCTCTCCTCTTCCTGCTGCTGGTCACACAGAAATACAACAACATGAAGCTTTCTCCATAAGGGAAATGGGCAGGGTGGAGGGGAGCTGAGGGGAACTGTAGGTTTTGTTCAGTTACCCTGATTGGGCCATTGAGAATGACCAGATCAATACCATGCTCCAAGGGCATTACATGAGCCCAGCAGTGACATTCCGCAGCAACCTTCCTTTTCATAACTAGAGCCCAACTCTCTCTGCCATTTGGAGTAACCATCAAACAAAACAGATGAATCTTGCCAAGCTTCATGAATTACTGGCAGCAGCTCTGTGCTGCTCCTATTTCTTGCTCTCTCTCTCTCTCTCTCTCTCTCTTTCTCTCTCTCTCTGTCCCCAACTGACTATTAATGAACCAGCATTCATCAGATGCCAGAGCAGTGTCCCAAAGGAGCAGTTCCATGATTCTAACCTCTGTATCACCTTTCAGGTTCACCATGAACCACTGTTTGAAAGGATGGCTACACTCCTCTACAGGAGGAAGACTTTTTTGTTTTGTTTTTTGTTTTTTTTGGACGGGGGGTCCAGTCGTGGGGCCTGAACTCTGGGCCTGGGCGCTGTCCCTCAGCTCTTCAACTCAAGGCTAGCACTCTACCACTTGAGCCACAGCGCCACTTCCGGCTTTTTTCATTTTGCTTATGTGGTGCTGAGGAATCGAACCCAGGGTCTCATGCATGCAAGGCAAGCGCTCTACCACTGAGCCACCTTCCCAGCCCATGGAGGAGGACTTTGACATTAAATTTATATTCAAAGTTAGAGAGATTTGAAAAAAACCAAAGATTCTTAACAACTTACCATAGGATCTGCTAACCCCCTAAAAGTCTATATTTCACCAGGATATAATTAAGTCTTGCAAAATTAACAGATACTGTCATCATGAAAGTTTTCATATATATTACTGCATTTGATGCAGCAAGTAGGATGAGAACATGTTTTTGAAGCCAACCTACACATTAGAAGCTAGGTGGAAACTTTATTCCATGGTGAGGGACAATCCACAGTAAGGCACTCCAGGGAGAGGATTACATCCCATTTAGAGACGCAAAAAGGAGACAATGTGAATGATTGTACAAAATCATCTGGCTAACATTAGATTTTTACTTCGGCTAGGTTGCTTTTAAATCCTTCCCCTCATATGACTGAAGGTTTACTTCATTTTCCTGGCAGATGGGTAAATCTATTTGGTCCATTCACTCCTTAGCTGCCCTTTCAAGCTGGAATATCTAATAAACTCTTCCCAGTCAGTATCTTTCTCTGTGCACCTGTTAAACCACACATACATACACACACACACACACACACACACGCTTTTAATGCACCTGGAAAGACAAGTTATTCACAGGTTCTCATCTTCATTCAGCATCAAAACAAGGAATATATCCAATATTGTCATCACCATCAGTGCCATCTTCATTACCGGATGATTATCATCATCATCATTATCTTCATCTACTCCTGTCTTTGGCATTCCCTCAGGCATTTCTCCTTCCTTGGTGAGCATTTTTTTAGAACATGAAGCAGATACGGTCCTTGCTTTTGAGTTGCATTTTGTGGTAATGTTCAGTGAGAATATAGTCTCTAGAGCTGGTTGAAATTAATGAACACTTAGGATAAGTGACTTAGGGAAATTCAATAGTTGAACTAAAGTAATAGGAATCTGTTTACAAGACAACCCTCATAAATAGCACAAAATGAATATGCCACTTAAAAAAAAGGAATTAATTAACATTTAACTACAGTGCATTTTCTATCCATTAACTAAACATCTCTATAAATGGCTGCGGAAGGGACAATTTATTCCCACCCTTTTGGTTTTCATCACTAATGGTGGAAGTGAGAGGAAGAAAATGCTGGATGCATCAGCAAAAGAAGCACTCAGTCCAGGTTCAGAAGAATTCTGTAAGAATGTGAATTGGATGTCACCCTTTCCTCACAGCCTCCTCCTCTCTTCTCTTGGAAGGACAGAAACACTTGCAAGAAATTTTGGCACTCCAAACAAGGCTAGCTTATATTGTCAACACCTAGCAGAGCTCTTTCTGTATCATATGCATAGAGTAAACACATGTTAATTAACTAGTGAATGGTCATATTTGCTTCTTCTAATTGTTCTGATCAAAGCCTCTTTGCCAACATTATTTCTCATTCTATATCCCAACATCACATTTTCCCACTCAGAATAAAAGCAACTCTGAGCCATGTCACAGAGGCTATAATAACCACTTCTCCATTTCAATTTTTACCACATGGCACTCTGAAAATACATAATTACTCTACCCTAATTCTACCTCTTCAATTGCTGCCAAAGCATTTTTTCCCTTTCTTTCCAACTCACAGTAAATAGAAGACAAGGATTATAATGGGTGGCATCTTTAGCAAGTTGCTCAGGAACGTGACCATAATGGGTCCTTAAGACAGACTATTCTGTATTGAATGGAAACAGATACTTCTTGTGGAAATCTAAAGAGATTATTTTTTATTTGCAGGCTTTGAAACATAGTCTGTTCCCAAAGTAGAGAGATGGCCTTCTCAATGACAATAGGCTGACCCTTCCCACAAGGTATGCCCAAAGTTCTAGTCATACTATCATTAGTGAGTTAAGAGTGAAGGAGAGTCAACTCTGCAATCCCATCTTTTAGGTCTTTAGAATGTGTAATATTTCTGCAGGTTGAGCTAATGGAGCCCAAAGACTCAATGATGTCTCATGTGACCAAAATACAACAAGAAGGCCATCCAAAAGGCTCTGTGGTTTGGTAGAGAGAAATGAGGTCTGGAAAGAGGGCACGAGAACTGATTAACACCATCTTCATTATGTGATGAAGAGCCATTAGCGTCTAGCTTTTGAACAAAAAAATTCCTTGTGGTTATGTTAATTCATTGCCTAGGTTAGGCCTTTCTGTTTGGGTATGAGCACATGTGAACTGGGATATCCAGGTCTCTTTCTCTTTTCTGCTGCATAGTGGATGTGTGCATGTGTCTGGGATTCATTACATGGCTGAAAATAGAAAACAGCTGGACGTTTATGAAGTAAAAGGGCAGATCCTATTACCAGAAACATTAGTGATATGGTCCATTGGGAGGGAGATTGAACAATAGGAAATTCATAGAATTATTTGGACTTTGACCCAGCTGACCACCCCCTCAGACTTACAGGCATTTGTTTAGGGTTTTCATCACCCTCGTGTCTCTTGATTCACTCCTTACCCAACTGTTAGACCACCACCTATCTGAAGTCTCCTCAACACTCTTATTGTCCAGTTTTGATGGGTTAATCCCATTCTCTCACATCATTTCCCAGGTTGCATTTCACAAGTTACATCTCCATCTGAGACCATCTTTAAGACTATGCACATACTGTGAAAGCCCAAATCTTCTTCTTCCTTTTGTGTTCCTGTCAATGGATGGCCACGGTATGCATTCTACTTCTCAAGGTATGATCTCAACTCTACCTTTCCTTCTTCATGTATTTTCATCCTTAATCTGTGTTCCACTGAAACAGATTTTCTCTTATAAATTATATTTTTGTCTACAAATGTTCATCATGCCCCAACTGCTGCCTTACAGTTTTATAACCTTGGAACTAAGGCACTATAGACATTTTCATTTCACAAAAGGAAATGAACATTAAGTCGGTCATGGAAATGGCAGAGTCGTTTGGGCATCTACCTTGGTCAAAACACATCCTACCCCTTTGTATCCTGACTATGGTCTTCTTGTCAATATTACAGAAGAGTAAATATGAGAGGCAAAGGAGAATGTCTTACTACTCTAAAGCTGTTATAAAAATGTCTAAATTTAGCACTTTATGAACAACAGGAACTTATTTGTCACATTTCTGCAGGCTGGGAAGTCCAGGATTAAGGTAGATTTTGTGTGCAGGAAGACCTGGCTCATAGACAGAGACTTGTTGCTTTTTACTCTCATGGTGGAAAGGGTGAAGGGTTCCTCTATAAAGTTTCTAGAACTCACATTCTTCACATCCTTTTTTCTTTTCAAACATTTCCTTTTCTCATTCATGAGTAGAACCCTTATTCCCCAAAGGCCCATTGTCATTTTGAGTGTTCACATTTTAATATATAAATGGTGGGAAAGAGTATAAACTAACATTCAGCCCATAGAAGAAGAGAATGGATGAACAGGATTCGAGTAAAGTACTAGGCTGATTAGTGCAGGGGTGGGGGAGAATGTGTGTGTGTATGTGTGTTGTACATATGTCCTCTTAACTTTCAGCCATTCAATGAGGTCAATGTTATCATCTCCTTTTTCTGATAATAAAATAGAAGCTCAGGGACATTCAGAAACATGCCTGAGTATAACAGGGATGAATGGAAGAAAAATGCACATGGAACAATACTTCCAAAGACCATGCTTTACACTAAAGATGGGCAAACTATGACCAATGAATCCAGCCTATCACTTATGTTTCCTTTTCAAGAAAAAGTTTTATTACAATGATACCAAGTTCATTTTGTATAAAATTATTTGTGCCTGTTTTTATGCTACTGTAGCAGAGCTGAATAGCTGCAACCAAGTCTTTAACAGAGATGTTAAAGCCTACAAAGCCTAAATATTTATTATCAGCCTTGTATAGAGAGTTTGCCAACTCCTGCTATAGCCATATGTGATTTTAGATACCAAGAAAAGTCCTGACTTCAAACTCCTTTACAGTTAATGTAAAACTTTTTTTTTCATCTACTTCTTTGAGATCAGTATCACTTATGACCATTTCAAATTCAAGGTATTGAAGCAGGCCTTGGGATTTGGAAGCAATTCAGGAGAGATTAATTCTGAAATTCTTCATCAGCATAAGTGGCAAAGAAGAGGTACTGAACTGCAGACATGGTATAAGAGGCAATGTGATTTGTTGAAGCTCAAGTAAATTTTGCTTTAAGAACAAACTTAACTGATCCTAAGAGAGTGGGACACTCCAAGTTTTTCCATTTCCTAACAAACAGGGCGATGTCATAGTTCCTGATAGAGGCATAGAATTCATATATATATATATATATAGTATATTATATATAATATATGTGATATATATATATATGTCACATTTTCTTGATCCATTCATCTACTGAGGGGCATCTGGGTTGGTTCCATATCTTAGCTATGGCAAATAATGCTGCGAAAAACATAGTTGTGCTGGTAGCCTTAGTGCCTTAGTATGGCCTTGTTTGTGATCGTTTGGGTAAATGTCCAAAAGTGGGATTGCTGGGTCATAGGGGAGCTCTATGTGGAGTCTTTTGAGGAACCTCCATACTTCTTTCCAAAGTGGTTGAACAAGTTTATACTCCTACCAACAATGCAGTAGGGTTCCCTTTTGGCCACACCCCCTCCCACACCTGTTGTTAATAGAGTTCTTCATTATATTAAGTGAAGTAAGCCAGGCCCAAAGAAACATAAGTCCCATGGTTTCCCTTATTTGCAATAACTAGTACATATGTAGGACAAGTAGAAAAGGTCAAAAGCTATGTACATATGACCATATACGATGATGTTAAGTGAAATGAACCCCAAGATAGGGACACAAATATTTTTTCTTGCTATTGTTTCTAACATGTTTATAATGTACCATGAGATTTTTTTGTTTCTTTGTATGTGCCTCCCCCCAGTATATTCTCTGTTTTCACTATATTTGATGTTGATGCCCTGCATCTTGTATATACATTTCTCTAATTTGGGGAGGGGAAGGGAAAAAACAAAATGCTTAAATAAGGATACAGATTGACCCATTGTAATGATGAGATATACAAGACACTACGTTGAAAAAGAACTTTACAACTTTGGTGGGGGAGAAGGTAGTTGTGGAGGTGGGAGGGAAGGGATAGTACGAAAAAAAAAACAAAGGAGGAGGTGACAATGCTCCATCGGAAATATATGCATTAACTTGCTCATTTCACTGTAACCCCTCTGTATAGTATTTTTACAATAAAAAAACATACAAAAAAGGGAGTGGGGCACTCCTTTTATGGCATGAGTGTGGTTAAGGGTTTCTGACTTTCCACTAACACTGACAATTCAGTCGCTTGATAATATTGTGATCAACACTAGGTTCTCAGATCCAGCAGCATTGACAACTAATTGGGAAACAGCCCAGGGGCTCTTGTTCTACTATTCCTTCAACGGTTTTCCTGAAATTTGGAACAAAGTCACAACTACAATCATCATCACTATGGAATTGGCTCAGAGACTGAATACTTTTTGCTTGGTGACGCAACAAGAAGACACTAGGATGTATCTCCGGGTACATTCTCAGTTTCTAGAAACTTTCCAGGTAGGGAATTTCTAAAACAACTTGGGCTTGTTGTATTTTTAAGGTTTGGAAACTGAGCTCAAAGCCCCCCCAAATTAGATTGAAACAATCCCATATGTACTCACAAGCTGAGCCAAAAGCTGAGCCTTCGACCTCAGACAGTTGAAACACTGAATACTCTATCACTACCTCTCAAAAGTTAGAAGGGAACTCGTTTTCAAGGCATTCACCCATTTTTTTCTATATATGCTAGTTCTTGCTGCTAGATCAAGCATTTTTCACTCACCATAAATCTAGAATAATGAAACCTAAAATTTTCTGTTACCTACCATCAAAAAGATCTCAAACAAAGATAAACCAGGCTGACCTCTTTCCTTCATTCATTTTTTTCTCATTATAGTTTGACATTTATAGCTATGGAAGTAACTTAGACCTCAATTTTAATCCCAACTATTATCTTTAAAAGTTGTGCCAGGTCAGTTGGAGCAATTCATACAGCTTCTTTTTTTTTAAATCTAAGTTTTCATCTAAAGAAAGCCTTAATCTAAATATGAGTGAGCTATTACCTATAGCACAATGAGATGGGAAACAAAAATTATGTGTGTGGAATCTTTTAGTTACTAAATAATATATTTTCTTCTCAGAACACCTAAATAGATCAGTGATTCCACGGGGAAGGAGGTCTGGGGCGTCTCCCTCTTTCTTCAGGTATATCTTTCTTTTCATTATTCCAGTTCTTCAAGCCTGAATAGTTACCAAGAAATCTCCATTTCATCATCCCTATCATTTCTATGTTCTTGTCTATTGTTTCCTGGGTTCCTTGTCTTTTTTTTTCTTTATCAATTTGCTTGCACACTAAAAGGTGCCCTAGCTAGAAAATGATGTCATGATAGACTTCAGTATACCTAAATATACACCTCAGGGGAAAATAATCAAGAAGTATTACATATCTGCAGTAGACCAACAGGTAATATGCAAAGATTCAGAATGGTGAAAAGACACATCTCCTGTCTTCTTTTGCCCATTTGCTTAGTTCTTTTATTATTATAATGTTGGCTGTGGTAGGGGCTGTAGTGAAGAGAGGGGACAGTACAGTAACTATTTGTTCACATCTACCATATTTCATGTATTATATTACTCCATAGTTTTTTTTAATCCTCTATACAATAGCTATTACCACCTTCATTTTAAAGGACAGTAGGGTTGACTTGTCTGACAGCTTATAATAGCTGAGGATCTAAATTAAGTTCTGACTCTGAAATCTATATTCTTTGCAATGTGTCTAAATACATGAAAGATTGCTATATCTTTTTTTTTCCTCTCCTGTTCCCTCCATTTTTCTCTTCACCCTTTTTCTTGCATCAAAAGAATAATATGTTTAAGCCCACTTGTTTTTCCCGTTTCTTTTTCCCCTAAGAAACACATTTGAGAAATCATTTTGATGGTATCAAAGTCAATTTTTTATTGCTGCTCTGCAAAACTAATAGCAGTATCACACCAGGCACTGTCTGAAAGGCTGGTGTATTGTGGAGGGAAACTGCTCAAACTGCAGCCTCATGCTGGGGTGCTGCTCACAACTGCCTCTTAATCTGCCGCCCTAGGGCTATGAATGACAACCTGTGAAAGTTCCTAGAAAGTTAGAGCTAGGGAAATAAAAGGTCCAAATCCACATTCATTTACACCATTTAAACAATGGATGTTAGACTGGCACTATATTTGAGACTCTGTACTAGGAACTGGAGATGAAATGACAATCCAGGCATGAATTTTTGCCTCATGGAGCATGTCATCTAGCAGAAAAAAAATACCAAACTGTGAATTAAGTACACTAGGATGAGCACCATAATTGGTTAGCACAAGGTGCTATGGGAGAAGAGGAAATAATGAGAGGGGGTCGCTGGTCAAGATTCATTATATTCATATACTATTTTGTTGAATGGCAATTCCTCTGTACAAAGACTTAAAAGCAAAAAACTAAAATTAAAAAAAGAAGACAGGGAGAGAATGCGGTCAAAATTCAATATATATCTTACAAAATTACAGCAAAGGGAGTACTCAGAGGAAAATTTATAGCTTTGAGTACTTATATCAGCAAATTGGATAAATCCAAATTAACACTGTAGTGATGCATCTTAAGCTCTTTAGAAAATACAAACAAGCCAAACCCCAAGCTAGTAGATGAAAATATTCAACATTAAATCAGAAATAAATGAATTAGAAACTAAAAAAAAAAATATAAAGAGCTAACAAAATGAAGAATTAATGCTTTGAAAAAAATTGACAAAATTTACAGACCCTTAGCAAACCTGGCAAAAAAAAGAGAGTGTGTCCTTAAACAGCCAGGATTATAGCCATGAACCACTGATGCTTGATTGAGAATGCTTTTTTTTTTTTTTTGTCGGTCGTGGGACCTGAACTCTGGGCCTGAGCACTGTCCCTCAGCTCTTCAACTCAAGGCTAGTACTCTGTCACTTGAGCCACAGCGCCACTTACAGCTTTTTCTGCTTATGTGGTGCTGAGGAATTGAACCCAGGGCCTCATGCATGCAAGGCAAGGACTCTACCACCGAGCCACCTTCCCAGCCCTGGGATTACACTTTTTTTAAAGGAACACTTACTGCCAAATTTGGGAAATTTAGAAATAAGTAAGTATAGCAATAGATTATAACCTATAAATTAATAATAAAACCAATTATAAGTAGCTACATAAATTAATAAAAGGGAAAATGCATCCTATACTAAAGTGCTGACTCACAAAAACAGGAAAGAATAATATATTTTTAACCATTACTTTTTAGCCACTACACTAGAATTGATTCAAATAAGAGCCATCAGTAGATAATCATTTGTAGACCTGGAAAGTTTGACAAGAGGAGCACACAGCTCAAATTATCTCACCTCAATCACTTATTAACTACAAAAAGAAATAGTAGGGGCTGGGAAGGTGGCTCAGTGGTAGAGCGCTTACCTTGCATGCATGAGGCCCTGGGTTCGATTTCTCAGCACCACATAAGCAGAAAAAACCAGAAGTGGTGCTGTGGCTCAAGTGGTAGAGCGCTTGATTTGAGCTGAAGAACTGAGGGACAGCGCCCAGACCTAGAGTTCAAGCCCAGGACTGGCAAAAAAAAAAAAGAAAAGAAATAGTAAATCTACAATGGCAAAACTTGAAGGTACTTTCATCAGATGATCAAAATTAATACCTTTTATAAGGGGCAAACTGACAGGATATCACTTCATAATATCTAGAGAGTAAAATAATGTCATTTCTACAGTGATCTACATCATAATGCAAAACCTGATTGGAATCATGAGACAGCATTAGAGCAACCAAATTCAGGTATTAAATGATAGCTACACTAATGGTATGAAGACAGTGAAGGCCGAGAGACTGTCCCAGAACAAGAACCATGATGACTAAATGCAAAACATAATCTTAAACTGAAATTTGTGACAGAAAACCAAAATGTTTACGCTAAATTAAAGCACACATTATTGAGAAATTGATAATAATTAGAATATGAGCTGTAGATTACACTAATCAATGTTTAAAATTTCTTGAATTTGAGGAGGTTTGGGATAATGGTAACGGTTACTTCCAATATGCCCAAGACAAGGTTCTCAATCTCAAGGACATTACATTCTGAGAAAAGAAAACCAGCACATGGAACAATTAAAGAGGATTTTAAAAACCGTGAGAGATTATTAGAATAAAAAGTGGTTAACATGAGGCAGTTATTTGAGACATCTTCACAGAAAAGATGGGGCTTGAATGAGGCCTTTCATGAAGTATCAAGTGGAGGGAGCCAGCAAAGGAAGGAAGACCATTTTTTGTACAGGGAGCCTCAGAATAGACAAAGGCCAAACGAATGGCAATAAACACAGCTCACAGAGCTAAGTGTGTGGAAGACTTCTGGAATTAACTCAGTGATAGGGAACAAAGGACAATTGTTTGCTATGTAGATGGGAGGCACCACCAACTCCAAATAAAACCAATATACATCAGTCTGATCAGAAGAAATCAGATTATAAAAATATATGGACTTAATTTGTTTAACTTGAGAGAGCTTAAATACTTTCTTCAGACCTTTACCAAAAAGTAAGTCCATTTTAATTTAATTTTAGTGCGGGAGACTGTCTACCCATCTACCACTGCTGTCAAAAGAGCTACTCCAGCCAGGTGCCAGTAACTCATGCTTGTATCCTAGCTACTCAGGAGGCTGAGAATTCCAGTAACTCATTCTTGTATCCTAGCTACTCAGGAGGCTGAGAATTAAGGATTGTGGTTCAAAGCCAGTCTGGGCAGGAAAGCCTGTGAGACTCTTACCTCCAATTAACCACCAGAAAACTGGAAGTGGAGCTGTGGCTACAAGTGGTAGAGCTCAGGAGGCCCTCCGTTCAAGACCCAGCAATAACAACAACAACAACAAAATGTAGAGTTGCTCCAATGATGGAACAAGGAATTGAATGTTTAATTATATTTAACTGGGATTAATTTAAACCAAAATAGCCGCGTGTGGCCATCAGCTATGGTACTAAAAGGGACATCTCAAGTATATACCAAAGCTGTTTCATGGGTATAGACCCATGCCCTCATTTTCCTTTTAGCCTGTAACATATGTAGTTACAACTAATGCACTCTTCTCTAACCCTGATTTTTGTAAAGGCAGCAAAGTATTACATAAGGTATGACAGTACTGCAGAGCTTAGGAAATAATTAGGTCAAGCCTTCTCATTTCTAAAATGTAAAGGTCGCCTGAAGCATCAGAAGAGCTGAAGCTCCCTTGAAAACTAAGCAAATATTTGGAATTCCAGTTTCTTTCCTTAAGCTCACCCTCTGCATGCTGTAATGAAGCCTATAGCTCCACTGATCAAAAGCTGGCAGGCTTCTTCACAATGATGTCCCACTGAGGCTCCTACAAGAAGGACATGGAAGGGTCATGAAACTGGGTGCTCTTTTACTGTGATCTTAGTTCCTTGAACCCCAGGAGATAGAAACAAATTAAGCTGCTCTTCTAAAATTTCAGTTCCCCAAATTTTGGCACATTTGGGCTTTTCCTTGGGTATAAAAATCCTTCAGGCCCTTATGCTCAAGAATGTATATTTTCTCTCCTAAAAATAAGTGAGCAGCAGGTGCCATACCAAACAAGTTTTAAATGATTTAAGCTGCAGTTGGGAAGGCTCCATAATGTAATTCATTCCAGTTACTGCTCATTTGGAGCTGGGGAAAGCTTTTGATCTAGCTGCATGAATTTCAGATCATTTCTATTGGGCAGATACAATTTTGTTATCAGTCTTTGCAAGTTGGACTTAGAGCCCATTTGGAGTAATGAACATGCACGAGCGCAGACACATCCCTATCAAAGGTCAACATCAGTCAGTGTTGCTAAGAATAGATAATATACAATATTTAAGGGTTACTTCCAATTCTTTCCCACATTCCTTATGACATTTTATATCCTGGATCTATTTTATCACTGCTAGAAAAAATGTCATATGTAATTGACTGGGGATGGGCAAGAGAATGTGCATAGACTCTCTTCTGATTGTAAAATAATATTGAGTGCTTTGTACTAGAGGTATGACAAGCTTCCTTGTGTATTTCCAACATCAGTTCCAAATATTTTAACCAATTATTCCCATGAAATGTAACAACAATTTCCCTATATCATATAAAATAGAATCTACACCTGAGAAAGCATCCAAAAATTCTAAGATAATCACATCTTAACATGTCTTGATCAGGTATGTCTATATTTATGTATATAAGAATGTACAAAAGTACATAGTGGCTCAAGTCTGTTCATCTAGCTACCTGGAAGGTGAAGATTAAGGGATTGAGGTTTGAGGCCAGCCCAGGCAAAAAGAAGCTCATGAGACTTTATCTCAACCAATGTGTGGACGTGATGCCACTTGCCTGTGATACCAGCTACAGTTGTGGGGTGGAAACATAATGGCTATATATACTGGCACACACATGTTATCCTTAGTGACATGAAGTAGCCCAAGTAGGAGAGTCACAGTTCAGGCTATCCCAGGCATAAAATGAGACCCTATCCTGAAAATAATGAAGGCAAAAAAAAATAGGGCTGGAGGTGTGGTATCGTGATAGACTCTGAGCTCCATCCCCAGTACTAAGGGAAGATAAAGAATGTGTGAGCAACATATAGGAAGATATGAAAACTGGAAGCTTCTGCTAAGAAGAAGGTAAAAAAACAGATCTGTTACTGCAACCAAGGGGAGACTGAAGATTTCACCTCATTGTTTCTGAGGACACCTGAAGTACTCAGAAGCACAGGGAAAGTTACACTTTTAGAAGAGATACAATGGGAACACTTTGTTAATGAGTGTCTATTTCCAGGTGAATTGTCAAAGAGCAAGGAGGGCCAAGAATGGAGCCAAAGCAAGACTTATGGATATAAAACAACACAGATGTCTCTGTTTTTTTGAATTTCAGCTCCTAGACAAGTGATAGTAAACCAGTTCATTTCAAGTTTATTTCTCTAAGTTTTTCCTCAAAATGCCTTTCCTGTGCCCCACATCTGAAATGACTAGCTCTCTGAATAATCTATATAAATATTTCAATCTGAAATAATTTTCATGATTTGCTATAAAATATTTTCAATCTCTCTGTGACACACAAACCAAATAAAACAAAATTAAAGCATTCTTCTCTCAAAAATTTAACCGTGTTCAGTACTGGAACTGCTAGATTTCTAATTTGCACAATGATAGGTTAACCAGCAATGGTCTTGCTGGGTTAACATAGAAGTGTCACTGAGGGCAGAGTTGCTCACACAGAAACTAACTGATTCAAGGATATGGAAAGTTAATGCCATAGAAAAATTAACAAAGCCAATATTGTTTGAGACATTATTAAAGTCAGTGACAAGTAGTGGTGAATTGCATTGTTTCATCTCACCTCCACCACCAATTCTTTGCTCTTCCTGAATTGACGTACCGGCCACTTGATTTTCCAGTTTCTACAATTAAAAAAGCAGAGTGTTACCTTGGCCAATAGAATGAAGGAAAAACAACATTATGTCAGTTCTTTGCCTGAACCTTAAGAAGCCTTGTATGATTCCTCTTGTCTTCTTATGCTTCTGACATTGGCATGAGAAAGACATTCTCCAGTTCTCTAGTGTGCTTACTGGTTCTGACAGTGGTTAGCTATGCTGGAGAGAGCTGAACCAGTCATCTCTGAGAGAAGCAGAGAATCTCTACCAATCTGGAGACCTGTGGTCAGTAAAGCCCCTATCTGAGCCCCATACTAGATTAGTAAAAACCCAATAGAGTGGCTGATCTGGGAACAATTCTGAGTGATTGCTATCTTAAGCCACTGTGGTTTGCAATAGTCTGTTATGCAGCATTGTTGTTGTAATAGCAAGCTTAGTTCAGCTTTCACAGGATTCTACTAAAGACCCAGCATGCAAGTGGGAAACAGGTTTCCTATACTCATAATCCCTACTTCTCTCCTTCCCCTCCACCCTAACTCTTAAATGAGATTAGTCTCCCCCTCTCACATGGCAGAGAATAAGACCTTGCCTTTTTCCAATCCATACTGCAACTCAAGCTTTATTTTTTTGATGAATTCTATTCTTCTCTAAAAGTATTTGACCACTGATCTAAGATTCTGCTTCTTACATGGCAAGTGGAGGTAACTAATCAAAAGCTTTCACTGTTAATAAACTACAGAAACACTACATGCAAAGTAGCCTAATAGTAAGACTAGGACCAGAGTAAGAGGTCAAAAATCAGTAGCCACTTGAAAATCACCCTTGAAAATCACGTCCTTTGTAGTTACTACCCCTGAAACTCAGAGATATGATAATATTTTCTTCTTGATAAAAAGCTGATAAAAATGTTAAGGTCCCATGGTTTCCCTTATTTGCAATAACCAGTGGATGTCTGAGTTAAGTAGAAAAGGTCAGTTAAGTTGATGTTAGGGAAATGAACCCTAAGATATGTATTCAAATGTTTTTTTCTTTCATGCGATTGTTTCTAGCACATTTATAAGATTATTTCTTGTTGCTTTGTATGTCCCTCCCCCACAGTATGACCCCTGCTTTCACTGTATTTGATGTTGGTATAATTTGTGGAGGGGAAAGGAAAAAACAAATCGTTTAACTAGGGATACAGGTGGACCTATTGCAACAATGAAATGTATAAGTCATTATGTCGAAAATCAAACTTTACAACTTTGGTGGGGGTGGGGGGAGGATAGGGTAGGGGAGTGGGAGGTATGGGAAGGGATGGGAAGGGGAAACAAAAGAGGAAGCAACAATGCTTGATAAGAAATGTACTCTTTATCTTGCCCATGTAACCCCTCTGTACAGTATTTTCACAATAAAATTTTTTTTAAAAATGTTAAGGTAAAGATAACTGCTGACCCCTCTCAATTTTTTAATAAATAATGCTTCCATAACCTGAAAAAATAATTTTGAGTGTAAGTATGTATGCTTTATTACTTTTTCTTCTGAAGGTTGGGCAGTTTTTAAAATTATCATTGGTGGTCCTACAAAGGAATTGCCATTTAACAAAGCAATTTATGAATGAATGCAATATATCTTGATCAATGTCACCCCTTTTCAACTTTCTCACCCATCCCTGGCTCTCCCCCATCCATTCCTTCCCTCACTTTTCTTACTTTTGTAGGATATACGTTGGCTTGTTCTCTGCATCTCCTTGTCTTGTACTCTTCATTTGTCTATCCCTCCCCTCTTGACCTCACCCCTTTTGAGTACCTGTGCCCTGGTATTATATTTTGCTGAACTGTGATTTTGGTTTTCTAAGGAATTACACTATTTGACATCTCCCTTGAATCTATGATGTACTAATCTCTTTGGAGGTGTTCTAGTCTGGATTAGCCTGAAAAATGTGAGACTCAAAATAACCAGTTCACGTTCTAGCCATTCACTGATCTATTGCTTAGGTCACCTACAATACACTAGATTCCATACTAGTTTCTGCATCAGCTTAAATGAATGTATAGTAATTTCTTGTCCTTGGCAAATTATGAACTGATGGGAAGTTGGTACACAGAAATAAGTACCCAAGGTGGCAGCTACTGAGTCAATTCTGAGAGTAGCCAGCATTAACTAGAGTAGAAAGTCAAGTGGAAAACTTGAGTCAGTATAATTTAAGGAGAGATTAACAAAAGGATTATGTGCACAGATGAGGGCAGAGACTATGGAGAGTTCAGTACCACAGAAGTAGCAGTAGTAAGACACCATCACCACCTCATGCCTGAAGCAGGGAGAGAAGAAAGTGTTTATCCAAATAAGGTGAGAAGTTGCTGTGTCTGACAGGCTCTGTGATTTGATGGAGGGATCCAGCCAAGCAAAGGGTAAGGGACCCTATTGATGCTATCCATACTTGTCAGTCTTCTAGGGCAGCACAACAGGGAAGAAAAAGGATCTGAAAGAGGAAGTATAGCATCTCCAGCATACCAGGTGACAGGAACCAACACCCCCCAAAGATTGAGAGAGATGTGCCTATGAATGTATTAGTAACCCTTGTCAGTGAGAATTCAGCCCTCCTCCAATCTCCCAGGCATTTGGAATTTGAATCATATTGAAATGGCCCTTAGGAGTCTCCCCTATAAACCCAGACAGCATTAGAGAAGATGTGCCATAGCTAAGAAGTGTGATATACCAGAAAATGAACTACAAATGAGGAATTCTGGGCTTTTTCCATACTTTTTCTCCTGGGGAAGAACACAGGTAATGGTGCTCAAATTATTTCCTCTCTGGCCTTGCTTGTTTATGGGTGAGAAGAAGATCTGCCAAAATACCTCATAAAGGAAGGAAAATGGAGATGATGATAAGAGAGTCTTTCTTAGCTAAGCCGTAAAGTTTTTAACATCATCAACTTGGATTTTTCATGTTAGTTAAAACAGTTGGCACAGGATAGCTCTCATGACTCCATTGTACTACACCTTTACCCCTCATCTTTTCCTGGTGAGGTAAAGTTCACTTGCTTCCAATAGGATCCTATACTTGCTGACAACATAATTGTGGGTGATGGTACCATTTTGAAAATAGTAACTATTATCATCTATGCAGTTAAATACTGGTTTGAGTTCAACAGCACTCTGTAGAAAAAGTGATATTTTGGAATTTTCAGTTCCCTGCTTGCAAAATGCATTAGCCTGGATGCATATATAGCTGCTTTCTAATTCAGAATGATGCTTTTTTATTTCTGAATCCCAATGAGTTTTCCATCCTTCCTGTAACCTCCAAATGATTTCATCACCATTATTTTCTTAGCATCATCAGTGGATAAGAATGCAAACACAATTGTATGTCTTCCCTGGCATCCCTGATTCTCTGAGGGGTTTATTTATACTAGCATAATGGGGATTGATTGTACCAGAAGATAAACAACCTTCAGTTTATGTAGGAATGTTCTCAATGTCATATCCTCCATTCACACATGTTCTCAATAACTAACTCATCAGACAAGTCTTACTTTCAGTGATCTCAATACTTGCCTTAGGATCTATTCTTTTTCCTAATATTATAAGATAGTAGCAAATGATGCCCTGGTTAAGATTTCAAAAGCTTTTTATTATAATCTCATTTCTGTTGCCTATAATAAAAATCTATACTGCAGCCATAGTTTTACAAAGAACTGTCTCATAATCAAATAGCACACTTTTCACAAATTCTGCTCTACTTTTTAATTTTTTAAATCTAATTAGAAAATGTTGGTGGCCTGTAGTTCTTACAGGACAAATACAAACCTCCTTAATCTATTTTTACATTGCATAAATATATATTGAGCACCACTTCTATGGTAGGTATTGTCATTAATGTAGGAAATATTTTCACTGTGGTACACTCATGAGCACTGAGCTGTTTGACTTTCTCCAGCATTCTATCTTTTCTTTTCTTTTTTTTTTTTTTTGGGTCCGGTCGTGGGGCCTGAACTCTGGGCCTGGGCGCTGTCCCTCAGCTCTTCAGCTCAAGGCTAGCACTCTACCACTTGAGCCACAGCGCCACCTCCGGCTTTTTTCTTTTTGCTTATGTGGTGCTGAGGAATCGAACCCAGGGCCTCAGGCATGCAAGGCAAGTGCTCTACCACTGAGCCACCTTCCCAGCCCCGCATTCTATCTTTTCTTAACCCTGCTTTTACCTGTGTTGCAACCCAGATCCAACTTCCATTTGACTCTCCCCATTTTCCTGCTAATTATGATTTCTCCTTCAGAATTCATTTTTTGTGGGAATCCTCCCCAACTCCATCTGTCTGAGCTCATTACTGCTTGGTAGACCACCAAGCAGAGCTCTTCCCATGGTAATTATAGTTTTCCATGTACTGATTAACTACGAACATCCTTTCTCTCCCCAAATCGATGAGCTCCAACCGACAGAAGTTGTATTGTGTTTGTCCCAGAGACGTAGCACGATATATATGCTCAATCATTAGCTAATGGCAGAAACCTTAAGGAGAAATTCTTCCATCCAAATTATTAATTACACAGCTAGAACTAAATGCCATTATTAAGGCCACCAGTTATTTGAAAACTATTTGGCCCCAGATGAGAAGCAGATAGGGTAGAGCTGCTGAGGATTTCCAACCCTGACATCACATTACGTGTTTCAGGTATGCTTTGTTTCTAGCACTGCCAGCATGACTGTATCTTCTAAGATGCTGCTCTACAGAACAACACAACCTCAAAGATAGAGGGACAAGCTTCAGAAGTTCGGTGACTCTGACTGCCGTGAGTGTGTGTCCTGATGGTCTGAAGTAGGTTTGTAAGTGGTAAGCTTCTCTAAGGAAAGAGATTGCACCTTCATGTTCCCTTTTCCCTGCCTCTTGTCTCACACAGAACAAATGATTAAGAACAAAAAAAGTGATTAAAGAAAGAGAAGGAAGATGAAAACATCAACCGCTATGAACAATATGTGCTGCCACCCTCCCCACCCCCTGCTCCAAGCACAGCTGTGTTCTCTCTCATTTGTGTAATGATCTAATTCAGGTGTACTGCTCAGTGTACTGCTTTCGTCCATATTGTAGTTTGGAGACCCATATTTCATCTTGTAACATCATCAAGAGAGGATATGACATCCAATTAAAAGGTATGAAAGAAGCCAGGCGCAGGTCGCTCACGCCTGTAATCCTAGCTACTCAGGAGGCTGAGGTCTGAGGATCACGGTTCAAAGCCAGCCCAAGCAGGAAAGGCTGTGAAACTCTTATCTCCAATAAACCACCAGAAAACTGGAAGTGGTGCTGTAGCTCAAGTGGTAGAGCGCTCAGAATGGCATCCATCATTGCTGTTCCTATTCCATTAGTAAGAAATCGTCACATAGCCACTCCCAGGGACAAGCAGCTGAGAAATGCATTCCTTATTGGTCACCCTCTTCCTGGAATCAACTCTGTACATGATAAGAAAGAGCCCAAGCTTTAGTGTCCATGTCCAGGTAATTTTCCCTGACATAGGGATGTTTACTTTAGGAAATGGAAGCTAAAGATATATTTCTGTAAAATTTAGTCCCATATGCTGCAAAATGAAGCTTATTTTTGCCATAAAATACAATCTTCTCTTTCGCCCATCATTTCTATATAACTTCTTCAGCTAGTATTGCTACTTAACTTCTAAGAAGCTCCATAGTTGTAACATTACTTTGAGAGTTGAGACATTTCTATTCTAAAGAATATTCTATGAAATATGCAGCATTTCCCACACTGTATCCAGAAACTTACTGGCATATTCATGTTGAAATTTTCCTTACCAAATAAATTTGAGAAGCACAGCATGGAATATTGTCCTATTGAAGGTACATAAAGCAGAGCAACACAAAACAAACACCTCTTGATCTCTGTTACTAAGTTCCTATTGTGAAGAAAATTGTATTTATTAATCCTAAAATTGGGCAGAAAGGGGAACATTTTTTAAAGAATTGGTATTTATTGCAACCTCTTATATGTCAGACATCATGCTACCTACTTAACATGAAACAGTACCTATGTACCAAGCTCATTTTTCTATTTAAGAGTCTAAGAAAATTTAGCTCAAAGAAGTGTCACAGTTCACTATTAAAATGTAATCATTGGGGTCCTGAGAGAAATGATTAAGAGCTATGCAATTCAGTCCTTTTAGAGACATCACCAATGAAAATAATGCCATATTGTCAGTGTTTGTAGCTTAATGCCAGATGGATGGAGGGGGGGTGTTATTCAACTCTCAAGGCCACTCAAGAAAGCCTCTTCAAGAAATACACTGCTCATTTTCTAACCAGCCTCTACTGACATGTATATTCAGTAATGAGAATGAAAGAGAAACAGAGGGAGGTCCAGGGCCTTGACTATACAATTTCCCACAGAAGGTTCTCCCTCTGGGACCAATAAATTTCAGTTCCCAAGAAGTGCTAGGCCTATACAGGAACAAGTTTTTGCCAACAGCCTTGCTAGGTAGAGGTAACACCTCATTAAGTCGTATAGGCCCACTCTTCAAATGCCTAGCTATTCATTTAGGGAACCCAAAGAGGAGAAATTTTGTTCCTATTTACCACTCCTGTCTCCTGGAAATGCCTGAATTTCCTGAAATAATTATGTCATTCCCATCATTACAAATCTTGGAAAGGAAACAATTTAAGACTTGGAATGTATGTTTGATCAAGAATCAACTCTTATAGCAAGGTATTAAATTATATTAATAATTTTCTTTGATTATATGAGCATCAACAACCACTATTACTACCCCCTTCTACTGCTGTTAATGTATTTTGGATGTCGTGATGAGAATTCTTCATTCATTATTTTATTTTATCCTTACTTTTATTTAAAGTGAACATGTATCATAACCATTTTGCCAATAAGAAAGCTGATGGTTATAGAGGTCAAATTACCTGTACAAAGTCACACAGCTTTGGGTCTAAGACTCTAGGATCCAGGTGGATGGGTGTCAAGATCCATGGACTAATCACTTCCCTACACTACTTCTTCTTTAGGCCTGGATTTTTTAAATCTCCAAACCACCCTCAAAGGCTTCTTCTTATTTAAATCTGTCATCTACAAAACATATACTTTATAAAGTTATTTACTTCCTTTGAGGAGCAAGCTATTACTTTTGAATTATGACATGAAATCTTAAATGTTAACTGCCTTGACATCAATTGCTGGCCATCTACATAGGGAAAAGTTTCTGATTCAGGAAAGTAAATTATTTTAATATTCATTCTCAAAAATGTTAACTAAGCTGAGAGTGTAGAACAGTATTTGAGTACTTGCCCTGCCCAGAACTGAAAAAAAAAAAAAACAACTCAGATTAGTGAGAATGGTACACACAATAGGGACAGGGTAGGTTCGCTCTGAATCTAATGAAGCTTGTTTTTCCATGACCCTGAGAGGGAGCCTTGTATTTTTGTATTAGTAATATTTAACTTTTTCTTCCAATATTGTATAGGCTGCAGAGCCCTCAAATCTAGGTGCATCCAGCACTGTTTTAGAAGTTAAAAATGTGAACTATGTGGTTGTTCCAATTTGCATACAAATCCTGGCTCCACAACTTAATACATGTGTGACCTGAGTGTATTACTTAATCTCTGTGCCTACTTTTTTTTCCTTAAAGCATTGGAGACTCTGATAGAGGATACATAATGGATAATTATTATCATAGATAAAGGATTAATTTGTTGCAACAAATAAATTAATATATGATACATGAAGTACTAATAAGCATAAATAACTATGTCACTGTTATTTTAATATCATGTAAATACTGACAGCATGTCAGTATCTAAACTACAATACTTTGTTTTATTATCATCTTTAAGTGTGTGTACAAAGAGGTTTCAATTCAACTTGTCAGTTTATGAGTGTAATACATCTTAATCAATGTCATTCTTTGCAACACTTTCTTTTATAACTGCTAGTTTGGCTAGTTAGAATGTCATTATTATCAATCACTATTCAAAGAACTGTTTTCACTTAGAGCTAGTATGGAAACATAGTCTCAATAGGTCTTTCGGGAGTATATTTATTGTTACTGATAGATTTATTTATGCAAATAATTTGATGCTAGCCTTAGACTAGGGCTACTTCAGGGTTTCTATCCTAGTAAGTCCTTGTAACAGTCCCTCAGCCTTGAGTTCTCAATCATCCACATAAAATCCTCCTGCCTTTATTGTCCCAAAGTATACATTAGTCACATCCTACATTGGCTTCTTTTTCTATTTAATTCACATTATAAACTAATTGCTCATCTTCAGAACTTTGCAAGTGACATTAACAGCAATGGGAAAATTCTGATGAAGATAACCACAGTAGTTTAATGTTTTCTATTAATTTAAATTAATTATTTAGTGATTTAAGATATTTAATAATAATCATTTAATTATTAATATTAATCATATTGCTTTTAATGTAGCCCAAGCGAGCTTCCTTTTTTTCCATTTTTCACAAAGAAAACTGAAGCTCAGCATAGTGAAATAGCTTATCTATTTGACAACATCAATAAGTTGGAGAACAGGAGGAGAAACTAGTTTACTAGTTGGATAGTTTACATTCCCACCAACAGTGCAATAGGGTTCCTTTTCCTCTCCATCCCTGCCAGCATTTGTTGTTGTTGCTTCAATTCTTGACCAATCTAACTGGGATGAGTTGGAATCTCAGCATTTTGATTTACATTTTCTTTATGGCCAAGAACGTTGAGAAATTCCCATGTGTCTATTTGCTATTCTGCTTTCATAAGTTCCTTTCCCCATTTGTTGACTGGTTTATTAGTTTCAGAGGGGTGTCAATTTTTGAGCTCCTTGTATATTTGGGATATTAGGCCTTTGGCAGATATACTTCTGGTAAACATTCTCTCCCAGTCTGTTGGCTGCCTTTCTAGCTCAGTAACTATGTCCTTTGCTGTGCGTAAACTTTTTATTTTAATATAATCCTATTTGTCAAGTCTCAGGAAAGAAAAATTTTAGATGAAAATGGAGAAATCATTTTTGACAAAGTTATCTAATTCAAAGCCAAGGCCCCTGGCCATGGTACAAATTGAAAACTCTCTTGAATTCTTTGAAAGCATCTATTCCAATTCTCTATTTTGCATATTAGGAAACTGAGGCTTGGAGAGAGAAAGTGACTATCTTCAGAAGAATATGGTTAATACACAGCAAAGCAATTACTTAAACTCAAAGGCTAGCTGTAAATTTTCTTCTCCAAACTTGTCTACTAGATGGTTTTGAGAGGGAAGGATGATTAAGTAGGTATAGGTTATGTTAAGAAATATGGTAGAAAATAGTCCAGAGCTACCTTTAATATTCAGTGAGGAAGAAAGGTTGTCATTTAGCTATTTTCAATAACAGTGACATTTGCAATGGAATAGATGAATATAGTTGTGAACACTATATGAACCAGAAAGTTATGGAGCATGCAGGCAGAGAAGCAAAAAACTGACACCAACAATGTAGACATTGATTATGAAGAAAGTTAGAAAATTAAAAGTGCTAAATAGCATGACTTAGCTAATGACCAAGGAAACACAAGGAAGGCTATAAATATTGGAGGGGTATAAATCCTATAGAGGACATGAAAGTATTTTAAAAACAAGGAGGAAAAAGCTAACACCATTAGGATTAATGGGACTTAATATCAGCTGAAAGGGAAAAATAAAAGTTGAACATAAGGAAACAGTAAAAAATGAAATTTATTATTTTCCAGATTTATCTTCCAAGGCCAGAGGCAGAGTCTGTAATATGAGACATTAAAATCTGATTGGACAAAAATACATCAATTAATGACAGGAAGCCATGTTCCGTGGATACATTGGAAATGGGACACAGCCCCTGGAGGTCTTTTCCATGTCTCATTTTTGTAATCTTGAGAGCACATAATATTGTTTTGATTTTCATTCCTTATGAAGACTAGCACTATGGAGCTGAATATAGAGGAGTGGGCTCTCTCTATGCTCAATGGGGAAAAAGCCAGAACTAACTTTAGAAAAGTGCCCCCTAAGTACATGCAATAATTAAGTACATTGGTCTCATAGGAGAATAAATGTACATGGCCCACTTTCATTCATCTGCCTGTTCACACATGAAAAAGTAGATAGGATTATTTCTTTCACTACCAAAAACGTAAGAATCTTCCTTTGTAGGTAGGCATAATTACATAGACCTATAATACCAGCACTGGAGAGGCCGGGGCTAGAGGATTGTGAGCTTAAGGATAATCTAGACTGTAGAGAGGGAATCACCCTTTCTCAGAAAAGAAAAGGAAAAGAATAAAAAAAAGTTGACGGAGACAAAGGTTGAATCCCTGTCGGTGGTATCTTATGTATTTTGCCAAAGTTACTAGAATGATAATCTTGGCAAAAAAAATTAACAACTGTTAGTTTTTCCATGCCTCCCACACTTGAGGTAGCTGTCTGGCTTAGGCCTGCTTTGTCTTGTCTTCAGTACTCATATCCTCAGTACTCTGGGGATCCTTTCCTTGGCTAGCTGTTGTCCTGCTCTGCATCCTCACACCTGTGTAGTTTGATATTGAGATGTAGACAACATGATGACTGTGGTAATCAAAGTAATAGCACTGACAATTGACAATATTCCTATTGAGTGAAGAAAAAATCAAGTCTACAGAAGCTCCTGCATGTATTAAGCTTCAAAGGCTTCTGTCTTCCTTGCTTTTTTTTTAAATATTTATTTATTTATTAGTGTGAAAATACTGTACAGAGGGGTTACAATTACATGGGCAAGATAATGAGTACATTTCTTATCAAGCATTGTAGCCTGCTCCTTTGTTTCCCCTTTCCATCCCTTCCCATCCTCCCCCCAACCCCCACCAAAGTTGTAAAGTTCGTTTTCGACATAACGACTTGTACTTCTCATTTTTGCAACAGGTCCACCTGTATCCCTATTTAAACGACTTGTTTTTCCCCTTCCTTTCCACAAATTATACCAACATCAAATACAGTGAAAGCAGGGGTTATACTGTGGGGGAGGGACATGCATCCTTGCTTACAGCTTAGCTTCTGCTTGCATCTACCTCCCTCCTTCCTAGAGAAAATCTCTGGCTCACCATCAATCTCAAAGAAGCACTACATCTGCCATCATGTGAGCACTGATTAAATAGTTAAATGAATAACTGAACATCAGTCATTCAAGCCCATTCATTTGTTTATTCAACAAATGAATCCCTAGCCTGCTGGATTGCTAAATCTCAATCACCCTAGATTCTGCATCTTCCTATCTTAAGGATTTGTTTCCAGTTCCATATATATATATATATATATATATCCACAGAAGGGACACTGGCTAGAGCTTTTTAAAAAAAATCATTGGGTTTTTAAAATATTTTTAAAGTAGTTATACTAAAGGGTTTTGGTTCTGTTTCTGAGAACAATGCAGCCTGATCATCCTTTCTGGAATATGGACACATTTCTGTCTTTACTTCCCAGAAATTCTGGTGGTTGGCCCTACTCACTATATTGGAATTATATTGACTCTGACAGTAGGCTATATGATCCCCAGTTTATCACATTACTTGAGGTAATGTAATTTGGCTGTGTGGTCACCGGCTAGGTTCTCCATGGTTTAGCACTCCAGAACCAGATTGCTCTAACTGCCCCCTCCACCAATGCTTCTGGGATGCTGTACTACCTCTCACCATAATTGTACCACTTAGAAAACAAATTACTCTTATATTTTAAATCTTTTTTCTCTTTTTTTCTTCTGGCAACCTATTTGTTCTTCTCAAACCAAAATGTTTACTGAGGTTTTCAACAAGAATTCTGGTCGCCCTCACATCTTCGAATATTCATTAGAAATGTGCGGTATGGAAAACCACTGAAGATCATTACAGAGGTAGTCGGAAGCCAATGTGCCAGGATAATGAAAAACAATTCTGCCGCTCCCCATGCTCTGCTAGTTGTGTTTGTCATAAATGAGTTGTGGAGATTTGGAGTGAATGATCCATATCATATTGAACTGTCCTCTTTTTTTTATAGCTGACAATTGAAGGTGACGGAGAAGCAGGGCCAGTGTCAGACAGTATCTAATTGGAAATCTCTCATTAATGTCTGATGTTGACTTGTAATACTTGATGAAATTAGGACCACAGTGGAATGGATTTTATTATACAGAATGAACTGGTTGAGCTCTCTTCCATTTCAGTGTTTTTTTAACCCCGCCCCCCAGACACACAACACACTCCCTTAACTTTGTGGCAGAAGGACCCCAGCAGAGTAAGGAATTAAGTAAGGCAGATCTGTGCACAAACAAAGTGAAAACAGTAATGTAGTGAAGGAAATTAAAACCATATGGACTTTTACGCCACATATGTTAGAGCAGTTCTTGGGTACTGCTGTGGAACCAAGTACTAGGGGAGGCTGCTGAGAGGTCACCTTGGCTCCAGGCCTCTAGACAGAACTGACCTTAACCTAGGCCAGGCAGCTTCATCTTGCATGGAGATCATCCACATTGTCCCTCCATGCTTTCCTGGTCCCTGAATGACTAAAAAAGACTCTTAGAGAGTCTCATAGAAAGTGTGTGTCTTTAGCTGAGATATTATTCAAGGGAAAAATGTATTTCAAGGAGTGAGGATTTTAGGCTAGCTCTCCTCCTCCTCCTCTTCCTACTCCTCCTCCTCCTCCTCCTTCTCCTCCTTCCTCCTCCTCCTCCTCCTCCTCCTCCATCCTCCTCCTTCACTGTGCTATTAAATTCAGGGCCTTAGTGCTGTCCCTGAGCTTTTCTGCTCAAGGCTAGCACTCTACCACTTGAGCCACAGCATAACTTCCAGGTTTTTTCTTTTCTTTCATTTTTATTGGTTAATTAGAGATTAGAATCTCACTAACTTTCCTTCCCAGACTGGCTTTGAACTGAATCCTCAGATCTCAGCCCCCTGAGTATCTAGACTGACAGTATCTTGAGCTACAGTGTCTGGACTTGTGTTCCTTCTTCTTAACCCTTTAACACTTCTGGAAGAGATAAGAAGAACAAGGGATGGAGAAAAAGTGAAAATTCTCACTAGTCTACTCCAGACCCAAGAAGAGGAAAACAAAAGTCAGAACTTAACAACAGAGACAAGAAAAAAAATATTTTGTATAAGAAAATATGGTCAATGCTCACAGGATGATTTTCCAAAGTATCCATTAGTTACCTGGAGGTTAAGCTTTGCAATCTGACTTTTTTGTTTGTTTGTTTTTCAAGCTTTAATAAAATGTGTATTTCTCTCATAACTACTGTTTGATAAAAAACAGAGAATTACACAGATAATGATTGTTTATGAGGCATGGAAAGTAATTGTAAGTACAGAGGTTTAAAAAAATTATTCTGTATATTCTAAATTATTATTTATTTTTTATTTTTTATTGTGAAAATACTGTACAGAGGGGTTACAATTACATGGGCAAGATAATGAATACATTTCTTATCAAGCATTGTAGCCTCCTCCTTTGTTTCCCCTTCCCATCCTCCCCCTGCCCTCCCCCACTAAATCCTCCCCCCCCATCAAAGTTGTAAAGTTCGTTTTTCCACATACGACTTGTACATCTCATTGTTGAATGGATCCACCTGTATCCCACAGACAGACCAGTATAATTTTATGTTTGGTTTTTCTTTCTTTAATGACTCTGAGCTTAACAGTAAACTATTTTTGATAATTACTATCTATTTTCTGAATAAAGTTGGGCATTTCATGAATGTAGAAATCCTTTCAAAAGACTTAACAAAAAAGTAGAACATTCAGAAATTACATCTGGAATACATCACAAACAGATATCCAGTATTTTCTCTAAAACCTCTAGTTTTAGGAATAAGGTTTTGCACCATATTTCTTATCTCTTCCAGACATGGTAAACAAGGGAAAAGACACATAGCTAGAGTTAAAACTCCATTCCTGTTTTCAAATAGTTTTCTTCTTTTGAAAATAATACCTTATAAGACACTATGCTGGAAACGAACTTTACAACTTCTTGCGGGGGATGAGAAGGGGAGAAAAGGGATAGTAGGAGAAAAACAAATGCCGGGCACCTGTGGCTCACGCCTGTAATCCTAGCTACCCAGGAGACTGAGATCTGAGGATCACAGTTCAAAGCCAGCCCATGTAGGAAAGTCTGTGAGACTCTTATCTCCAACAAACCACTAGAAAAAAGGAAGTGGCCTTGAGGCTTAAGCGATTAAGAACTTGCCTTGAGCTGAAGAGCTAAGGGATAGTGCCCAAGCCCAGAGTTCAAGCCCCACAATTGACAAAACAAAACAAAGGAGGGGATAACTGTTTAATAAGAAATGTACTCATTACCGTACTAATGTAATTGTAACCCTTTTGTACAGCATCTTTACAATAAAATAAAAATTTTTAAAAGAAAATAATATCCTAGCTAAAGATGCAAACGTTCAATGATAGTTTCTGAGAGTGCATTGGTCAAAGATATACAATCATCTTCAGTTTCAGAAGATAAAATAATGACTGAGTTTGGCTATTTTTATACCTAATGAAGGCCTACCTCTTCTGGTCTTTGACTCTGTAATGGTATGATCTAAAAGAGGTGAGATGGGAGAGACACAGAGACAAGACAAAAACAGAGACAGAGAAAGAGCCCATCACTCACAAAGCATAGTAGTGAAAAGTTAATCCCTCAGCCCTTCTATCTCCTCCTCAGTTTTCACCCTACTTAGTCAATTTGCCTCTTACTATAATAGCACGTAATAGCTACCTTTCCTATTCAGAGTTTCCTTGAGTCTATTTCAAGCCACATTTACTTACACATCTTGGTAACAAATAAACTTCTAAGCTATTTCATTCACTATATAATACTAATGGTGATGTCATATTTAATACACCCTCATCCTAGAACATTTTGAGGCAAAAAGAACCAGTAGCTGGTTGCACAATGTCTTTTCTTACCTATATGCAAGTTTACCCTCAGGCAGCAATGTGAATTCAGTGTCCTGACAGTGATTTTGTCTCAATCCATCACCCCTTGGGTTTTAACAAATCAGAAAGCTAGCTAGTCTCCATTGTTTTGTTTTATTTATCATTTTACAGGTCAGGAAATGGAAAGGAAATGATATTGAATCAACATCAGATCACTTAGAGTCAATAAATAAAGTGGGTCTAGAGCTCAAATTATAACTCCCAATCCAGTATGATATTTCTACCATAGTACACCATCAACCTGTATTGTTTAAATCCCAAGGGCTACATTGAATTTCATTGAGTTGTAGCATAGAATTGTCTGGATAGACAGAAGATGATGATAGAAAAAGAATTGCCATGCTGACAAAAATATTCCACTCTCAGTAAGTGGTATATGCTACTTAGCTGGTGCTCCAAAGTCTTTGGATAATTTATAAAATGTTTTATGTTGCAAAAAGATGTCTAAATATCTGGTTTATATTCATGTGTGTATAGATATAGATATAGATATCTATATCTATCTGTCCAACTCCCCCCCCCTCTCTCTCTCTCTATATATATATCTGCTATAACTTCTATGAGCAAAGCTTCCAAGCATGTCTTTGTAGAAAGGAATTAAACATAATTATAAGCTTGTTGATGGCTAGTTAGAGAAAAGGTGAAGAAATTCCACAGTAAGTAAAGCAAGCAGGATCTCATTGAAGAATCAACAATTACATTAATATAAAAGAACTTCTATAAACTAAATGTGATGGAGACCTCAGGAGAATGCTCTTTTGGAGAGTCTACTCACACACTGTACCTTGTTGATACCAAACATCTGGCTGGAAAGAAAACAGTTCAGTCAATCAACCAGATGTTTAGTCTACCCCCTGCCAAACATCTGGAGTATGGATGGAATCATTTCCTTTTCATTAGGGAGCTTGGCCACAGTGACCCAGAGGTGTAATCACAGCATGAGAACACAGCATGAGAATGATGGATATCTTGATCCTCCAGGATTCCCAGGGCGGGACATTCTTCAGGTCTGTATGGGTCAATTCAACATCAGTTTAGTTTAAGATTTGTTGGCTGTTTGTTGTTCTGAGACACTTTGATGCCAGCACATTTTGTTAATCCCCCCATCATGAAAAGCAGAGACTCTGAGTTGAAAAGGGACACTTTAGTGACATCCAAGAATAGGAGGTCATTGGGTAAAAGCTACACTGGTTTCTGCCCAAATTGTCATTAAGTGACCTTCCTCCACTGTTTTAACTGCTGTGGGGGAAAAGGTGCTGACATTTTGTTGGCACTGACCTAGGGATTTATAATGAGTATAGAACTTGGCTCTATTATAAAACATAATCCATCTGACAAAAGGAAATCATTTAATGGGCACTCTGTAAATTATAACAGTTTGTAAGAAGGAGAAGATGAGGACAATAGCAGAAAGCACAAAAAGGTCACTCAGTGGGAATGTTGTCAGACTTCTCTTCAGGTAGACCAGCATCACCAAGGATAGAACAATCTCAACATATACCATTCTTTTCCTCATCAATTCTAATCAAAGGCAGAGGGGAGGCAACATGAAGACTAGAGAGATACTAAATATGGAGGGAACTAAAGAACTTTGTCTTCTGTATTGCAGAATAACAGGATAGTTATGACATTTGCAATTTATTGTGTTATTCTATGGATTTTTCTTCTGGGAGTAGAAAAGTTTTCTAGAGGAAGACAACTGGCAGGCAGCCACAGGTCACACCTCAGTCAGGAATATTGCAGGATCTGATGTAGGAATCTTCAGAAAGAGGATCTGTAAGTTTCGGAAAGCCTCATGGGGAGACAACCCCACTGAAGAGAAGCATGTTCCTGTCTTAGTTTGTCTTCCATGCTTGCAATGATAACCATGGTAATGCTTTACAGGTGTTCTGAATTCTGTAGTTTCAAAGTGCTTTCCTAAATGACTTCTTTTGATCTGTGTTCTTTACTAGGTGCAGTTTAAAGGAAAAGGAAGGAAGAACATAATCAAACACGTACCTTTGTTCCTATTACTTTCCAGACATGGCCCAAAGCACTTTCACATGATCTCTTATTCCATGTGTTCAAACCAAGACACGTTTTTCTTACTTTTTTTTTGCTTCCTTTTAAAAGCAATTTTCACGAGATCACCCAGACAGTAAAAAGCTGGGTTGGAATTTGAATCCAAGTCTCTCTACAAATCTCATACTTTATTATATTGTGTTATTGTTTTGTTTAAATTACCAAGACAAAACAAAACAAAAAGCTTTACTATAGAACTCATGAGTCATAGTATAATTTTAGTGATTGTACAGAAATATATTTTAATATGCATAAGGCATCTATATTTGAAATCTTCTTGGAGGCAATCCACACTAACATTGAACCATCCCTGAAGTGTCTGAGTAAAAGTGAGCCATAAGCTATACACTAATTACTCAGAAATTTGTATTTCTGAATCTAATTTTTCCCTTGCATTCTACACCAGTTGAAACTACACTTGTCTCAACATCTTCCGGTGGGTCTCCCAAAGTTAGCTCAAGCTTTGATCTCACTGTATGAATATCTAGAGTCCAGTATAATTTATCATGTCCATGTATAACTTTTTGTGTTTTTTTATCCAATGTGCTTACTTGTAGATTTATAGGCACATTTTAGTTACAACAAATGAGGGAGACCATGAAACTTATGTTTCTCTGCATCTGGCTTATTTCACTTAATATAAGTTTTTCCAAGTCTTTACATTCCTTTATGAATGGTGCAATACCATTCTTTCTGGTGGAAGTATAGAATTTCATTGTGTATATATACCACATTTTCTTGATCCATTCATTCATTAAGGTGCATCTGGGTTGATTCCATACCTTGGCTATGGTGATGAACAATGCTACAATGAACATGATTGTGCTGATAGCATTAGTGTGGCCTTGTTTGTGGTCTATTGGATAAATGCCCAGGAGTGGAATTGCTGGGTCATAGGGAAGCTCTATGTTTGGTCTTTTGAGAAGCCTCCATACTTCTTTCCAGATAGGATCACAAAGGCTCAATAGCTGTGTGCACATAACATATAAAATGATCTTTACCCAAATGAACTCCAAGAAATTGAAACAAGAGAGGTTGGGGGGGTTGTTTTATTTTTGTTTGCTGTTTTATCTGTTTGGGGGAGGATTAGGGGGAGCACAGAAATGATGAGACAAAGGGTGAACAAAGGAAGTAGTGATACTCATTAGACACTGTTGAAAATGACCTATCCAACTTAGGGGGTGAGGGATAGGATGGAAAAACTGGGAGAAAGTGAGGGAAGCAGTGACACTTCAAAATGAAATGTACTCATTACCTGACTTACATAACTGTAACACCTCTGTACATCACCTTTATACTAATAATTTAAAAAAAATTATCTCAAACGTAGTGCATCTGAAATCACACTTTGAATATCCCCCCACTACCCCAAATGCTTCTTTCACTGCACTGTCTCCACAAACAGCAGCTCCATTTTACCACACACTCTGGCCCAAACCTCTAGGATAGCTTACAACTCTGCTATTCTACACCTCACATCCACTCTATCAGCAAACACTATTCAATCTTAACTTTAGGTCATATTCTTTCCCATTCCTGCTGTCAACTCTTTACATGCACTCTTCCTGTTGCCTAAATGATCTTCCTCCATATATATAAGCCTCAATCCATCTCTTATTTTGAGTCTTTCCTCCACTGGCACCTCCTCAGAGAGACCTCTCCTCACTCCCTTAAGCTCAATAGTTCTGCATACCCAAGCATTGCTCTATATCATTTTTTCATTCTTCTTTCCATCATTTATTCTCACCTCATTCAGCAAATCCTGTTAAGTTCCTACTGAACTTCCATTCACCATATGCTTGGCTTTCCATGGAGATCTCCAGACACATCTTTATAGTGACTTGCTTTTTCTCTCTGGCTGATCACATTATTGATGTCCTTGAGCCATAGAAATGTATCCAGCCTGTACTTCTGAGAAGTTAGCCTCCTAGAAGCAAGGAGACATGAGAGCTGTCACCTCTTGGGCAGAAAGCCTTCAGTAGTCCTCTGCACTGATTTTCACAAGGCCATCATAGGTTCAATCTCAGTTGTCCAATTTGCTCATTAATGCCACCCTTGACTGACTCTCTGTCCTTCCTAGTTTCATATTCTACTCTCTCACTGTGCTTATTTTACCACTTAATGAACTACTATTATTCAAATTCTTATCTTATGGAGCTTTTGGGGAGGGGTATCAAAATAAACTCTTTGAAATTTTTTGTTTTGTTATACAAGTGAAGAGCTTTCACTGTGAAATTTATATTCATGAATACGTCATGTATTGATCACTCTTTTCTCCCTTTTTCCCTTTTACTTCCTTTCCCTTTCTCCCCGAGTTCTCCCCTAGTCTCTAATTGTCAGTCCCTCCTTTACTTTCAGGTCTCTTTTCCTTTTCTTTTTCTTTCCTTCTTACTTTCTTTCTTTCTTTTTTCTCTTTCTCTCTTCTTTTTTTTTTAGGTTTTCACAAATGAGAGAAAATGAAATGCTTCTCTTTCTGTGTCTGGCCTACTTTATTTAGCAGAAAGTCCTCCCTCCAATTCCATCCATTTTCCTGCAAACAACAACGTTATGCTAAGGAGTACTCTCTTAGGTATGTATTGCATATTGTTGTTATCCATATAGCCATACATGTATGTAGGCTGATTCTATATCCTAGCTATTGTGAATAGTGCCTCAGTGAACACTGGCATGAAAGTATCTCTTTTCTATGCTGACTCCATTTCCTTCAGGAGAATGTCTAAGAGAGAGATAACTGGGTCATATGATAAATCTGTTTTTAAGTTTTTGAGAGCCTTCATTCTTTTTTCCATAGAAGTTGCACTAATTTTCATTCTCACCAAAGCATATAATAGTTCCTTTTCCTCCACATTCTTGCCAGCATTTGTCATTTCTTATAGTAGCCATTCTAACTAGAATGAGATGGAAGTCCAGCATAGCTTTCAACATAGCTTTTATTTGCATTTCTCTGACAACTAAAGATATTGAGCATTTTTCTATATATTTATTGGCCATTTGTCCTTCTTTTAAGATCTCTCTTGAGTTCATTTTGCTCATTTTAAATTGAATTGCTACTTTTTATTGTTGTTTTGCATTCTTTATATATACTTTTTTCCTTTATATATTCTTGATATTGATCCTCTATCAGATGAATAGCTGGAAAATATTTCTTCCCATTCTACAAACTGTCTCCTCTCTGTAGATTATTTCCTTTGTTGTGCAGATGCTTTTTAATTGGATATAATTCTGTTGGTTAAATCTTTGGTTTCTTAAACTCCTACTCATGAAATCACTACCTATACCAATATCTTGTTTTTCTTGTTGCTTGTTTTAAAATCTAGTAGCTGAAGCATATTTTATATGTTTATCTGTTTGTGTGTTTATCACCAGTATCTCACTACAATGAGAGGTCCAAAAGAGTAATAAAGTTGCTTTATTCATTTGTGTCACTACCATCTACACTTCTGGCACATGGGAAATAATCTTCTTTTTAATGGAATAAATGTGAAGAAATAACCTCCATTTATTGGGGTTTTGCTTTTGTTTTCATTTTTGTTTGGTTCTGGTCCCAGGGGCTTAGACTCAGGTCCTGGGCCTTGTCCCTGTGCTTTCTTAAGGCTAGCACTCTATCTCTTGAGTCACAAGCTCCACTTCCATCTTTTTTGGTAATTAATTGCAGATACGAGTCTCACAGACTCCTCACTGGGCTGGTTTAAAACCACTATTCATAGATCTCAGCTTCCTGAGTAGCGAGGATTGCAAGCTTGAGTCGCCATTTACATTGGATTTCTTCCTACTGTGTTGTCCTGCCAGGGGCTGCAGCAGGATGAGTTCGAAGTTCTGTGCTGTCAATGTGACAGAAAACAGAATTAGAATAGGAAAGTGAGATTTTTGAAAGCTGAGAAAACCAAAGGGAAAGATACGTTCATTCTTGCTCATATATCTTTCATTAAACATGGAAGCATAAGGAGGTAGTTCAAGTCGTAGAGCACTTGCCCAGCAAGTGTGAGGCCTTGGATTTAATCTCAGTATCATACATACAGAAATAAATAAATAATAAAGTAAAATTAAACAAGAAAACACAAAAAAGCCACAGAAGTGGGCCTTTGGTAACCAATACCTAAGGTGGCCTCATCACTGAGTTCTCATACCCAATGTTGTTGTCCAGCCTCAATCACTGGAGCTCATCCCAACCAAGTAGAGAAGAAACCCCGAACAAAACTTTTATCCACTTTTAGTGCTTTCTTTCTCTAGCCACAGGCCTTTCATCAGCATCTAAAGCACAAGTGCTGCTTTGAATGGCTGCTTTGATCTGCTGGACAGTAGCTGAAAGGCAGAGGGGCTATATTTACTCTTGACCTCACTGGATATCTGTTTACCTGAGATGAACCCAGTGTTCCAAGAAGACAGGAAGGATTTCACCCAAGCAATTGAAAAAAAAAAAAGTTGTAGGGATGCTGTAGGGGCAGAAATATTTATTGAGAAAACAACAGACAATTTCATTAGAACAGCTTTTTGGGGGGTTCCTGGGCCCTTTCAGTCCCCTTCATCTTCAAATATATGGTTGGAAGCATTTTAATTCCCTTGTGAATTCAGAGCAATCCCTTCAGTGACAGCAGAATTCGCAGCAAAAGTGGTCCAGCTTTTGTGGCTTGAGTCTCTCCAAAGTATCTGTTCCCAATAGAAATCAATGTGGTTTAATCAATGGGCGTTACAAAGATAATGGAGCTCCAGAACAGTACAATAAAAGATATGAGTCCTGTATCCTCCTATCCTCTGCCAAGATTCTCACTCTGAAGCTAAAGGAGTCTTTTTCAGAGTGTTGAAGGTCGGCAGTCCTATGGTACTGACCTTACAGGCTCTGAATGTCATCTTGAGCTTCCAAGTATCCTTTGCTATGATGCCCACCCAAAGCAGTCCTTCTCTCCCTGGCCACTGGATCCCATAGCCTATCTAACTGGGACGGGCCCAGTCAGGCAGTCAGGTAGCGTATGACATGGTTGTAGCTAGTTCACCAAGGTCAAAGGCATGACTCAAAACCTAAATCAAGTCTACACATACACTAAATGTATAAGCTAAATAGTTAGTAAAAGTCAATTCCTAAAGCCAAGAATGAAATTCAAAAACTAGTTAAGTATATCACATAAGGCAAATTTAAGAGCCAAGAAGATACATCCAGGAGCTGACTTGCCAGATTGTTTTGGGGGTCATTCGTGAGCTTGGCAGCTTCACGTTTCATTCAACCTTTATACTCATGAATGAAGGCAGGCTAAGTAAAGAAACCATCGAGGAATGTTACTACAGGACCAGTTCCACTTCCTTTTTTTTTTTTTCAGGTAAGGAGTAGTTTTATTCAATAAACCTGCTGGGACCAGGCAAGGTTGGCACTCCACATGGCTGGGAAAGAGAGAGAGGAGAGAGAGAAAAGAGCTAGAAAAGAGCAGAGAGAGCAAGAAAAGAACAGAGAGAGTCTACTTCCTTTTTTAAAAAAAACACTGGAACGACCTGCTCCTAGGCTGGAAGAAAATTTGTGGAAATGTTAACAGAGAGCTTGGAGAAATTTTTACTTTCTTCTTTCTATTTGTCTCTCTGAAATGGTTTCATGGATATAAATTATTTTGTGTAATGAACAAAATAAATCATGTCCTATAAAAACATAACAAGGGAATAGTTTACTGTCGTAGTCGTGAAAGTCTGTGTCGTTGCTATCTATAGATAGATAGCTACAGTAGATAGTTTTTATAAAGTATCAATGTTCCAACTCCAGTGTCATGTATCTCTTTTAGCAAAAAGAAATAATACTGTCTTGTCCAGTTCCCTGATAGTAGCGATTCAATCTACCAAAGGATACTAGCCCTATTGCTGTCCTTAGTTGAGCAGTACTTTTGACTCCCTTCCACTTAACCTCCAAAACAATCACTTCCTTTGGCTCAGTTTACTCTTCTGTTTGATCTGATGCTCCAGACTGAAGAAGAAGAAAAAAGAATCAAGGGCTTAATATCAGCACACACATACACACACACACACACACACACACACACACACACGCACACACGCACGCACGCACAATCTAACTAAGCACATAGAGTGAATATCGACACCAAGAGTGAGTGCTTCCCTCTATTTCTTACCCAAGCCTAAGTACAGAATGAGAGAAGATATAAAAGATCCCAAAAAGCCCTCCTTTCATTTCACAACTTTGATTAACCTTACATGTGCAATCCATTCCACTGGAGCACTTGCTTTGAAAATGGGACTTTGTTCTCAGGTGATTGATATATTAGGCAATAATTGAAACATAAAATAGAATTTCACATTTGCTTATGTCGAAATTTATCTGTAAAATTGCAGAAAGCAGTTTGTAGCAAAGAAATACACACAAAAACACAACACACACACCTCAAATATCAGCTCAGTATCTCAGTTCACTGCATGTGTTATGAGCCATGCCAATTCACATCTGCTGTCAAAGCTTTGCTCTGATTTCAGATGACCCTCTTTCCAGCACTTCACAGTGACACAGAAGCTCCCAGACCCAGTGCCATAGATAAACTTCATTTCTTTTCCAAGGTTAAATGTTTTTTAACTTCAGTATTTGCATATACCTTTACTATTTCAATGTAGATACAATTGTGTTACCACTTTCATTAGGTTGCTTCCTGTTTTATATGCGTCACTGGTGAAGATTTTGAGGTGGTCCACTTCACCCCATCTTTCTGTGGTTTCCTCCTTTGGGTTCTACATAATTCTGTAAGAATCAGAAATACGTAAGTCTTATTACATAACTAGCTATCAAAAGTATGGCTCTTAACACAGTGAAGAAAGCAGATATAATTTGGAACTGTGCCGTAACTTCTTATCATTAATTGGGAAATTTGTGCTCCTTTTCATTTTGTATCTGAAGAAAAATTAGTGGAGAAAAATAGGAGAAAGTATTTTAATTATGCTATGAGAAATAAAGTTTAATAATTAACATAAAGATATTATTAGATCAAAGAAATGTGCTAACTTCAAACACAACGCACTCCCAGGAAATGCTGACACATGGAAATCCAAAGTAACTATTGGAATTTCCAGGAATGAGAAGAGGAACACATAGGGGATAATGGTCCAGATCTTACCTTGCTGTTGACCACACTAACAGTAGGCCTGTGCAGCCTATAGAGCTGCAACAGTGAAACAAGTTTGTATTAAAATAAATATTAATAAAGTTATATGAATAGAATAATTCACACATCACAAGGATGGCAATTTTAAGAATAAGAAGGAAAATGTGTATTTTACTGAAAATTGTGATAGTCGAATTAATATAATATAGGATTGATTACCAAAAGGGACAAATATTACTATACAGTAATATTTTCAATGTTTTCCAGTGTTTGAACATGCACTGTAGCTTATATTTTTTGGTAATTGTTACTGAAACATTTCTTACTTTTAAGCTGTTGTATCTACTTAATAACAAACAAAATGTTGAAGAATGTTGGATCACATTTCAAGAGAAATAAGAATAACATGAAATTGTTCCTGGGAGAAGCAGCAAGATGGCAGAGTAGAGGCTTTTTCTGGGGACCTTTGTAAGTAAGAAGAACCTGGGTAACAAAGAAAACTACAGAGATGGGGGCACGAATCATGAAAGAGGTCACATTGATGCATTGTAACATAAACTGACATGTTAAATTGAGACTCCTTTGTACAACTATGTATAGAGAATTTTAAATTGAATAATAACAAGGGAAAATTAAAAATAAAGGAGACTAAGTTTGGAAGAACAAACAAGAGCGTATGAAGAGCTTCTAAAGAGGGACAGGTCAGCTCAAACGTTTTGTAAAATAGCAACACAACAGAGGAAATCAGAAAACAGTTTGAAGCTCTAGTCTCTGCTCTTCTGGGGAGGGAGCCCAATCCTCTACCACAAGATGGGCCAGGTAGACTCTTCAAGGGACTGGTAGATTGACTGTGGGACAAATCAACACCTCCCACAAACCTCAAACCCCACTATGGCAGGACAGTGACTTCCCCAGAGTGACAGGCCCACATTGGTCAAGGCAATCTTTTGCTCCTCTGATATCTTTGAGAGCCGTGGTGAGGTACCACCTTTGAGAGAGGGCCTCCTGTTATAGACTAAGATACTGGGAAGTGGGGAGTCCTGAACAGTAGCGCTCACAACAGGGTTTCTTGGGACATCCATTCTCAAGCCTAGGAGGGAGAAGGTTCATGCAGAGAAGGAGGCTTTGATACAGGTGAGTTGAAAAAGTTAGTGAGAGTTTGGAAAAGAAAAGGCATAGGGGTCATCAGCCTGCCCTACCCAAGGAGCACACTTGCATTCCCTGAGGACCATTTTAACAACCAAGTGCTGAGCCTCAGACTGACAGAACACTCAGGTTCTAGTTGCTGCTTGCTGGCTATCTCCAAGGGTCAGGAAGCAGACAGGGTTTGTGACTAAACTATTCTGGAGACATGATAAACAAGGAGTTATCACAGCAATAAGCTCTGAGACCTCTGACCACTACGTCTGGGAGAGAGCAACCTCACTCTCACAAGAGTCAGCCTTGGAGAGGGAGAGGCTTTGACAAGGGCAAGCTGAGTAATTAAAGCAGTACTGGGAGCTCCTGTAGTGATGGGCCAATGATAGGTAACACCACCCTCCTTACCAAGAGGAAGTCCACATGCCTGAAGACCACTGCAGAAAAACCAAGCCAATGGCATGAAGGAAGAATTCATTCAGGATCTGTCTGCTGGTTGTAGAGTCTTGCTGCTACGTCTCAGGGGCTGAGAGCTTTGAGCACAGGCCTCAGGGCTCATAGAATGTCTTTCAATCTTCTTCCCTTCAGGATGATATACTGCTGGATGGACTCTAAAAGGCTTGCTTAAATGATGGATAAGAGGTTTCCATTTCTCAGTCAAAACAATCATCCTGTTCTTTATCTGCATCCCTTAATTTCAAAAGAAGTAGAAGTTTCTCAGCAAGACTCTTTACAGCCATAATCGAACATTGATGGCATCCATGAGGAATGGTGTTGCCAGTAGTAACATTTCCCCCAATGGTGCTGAGAGTGAATTAAGTGTAAAGCTAATGAAATGAAATTCCCTTCATGTACACAAATAAGTCCACCAGAGCCGTTTTATTTTGAAGTGATTTGGCAGGTCTTTAAGCTCTGTCTCCACATCCAGAGGCAGGGCAGTTTTTACCCACTATCTGGAGGAATGGCTGATAGAAAACTATTAAGTCCAGAGCTCTGTATAAAGCTGAGCTGGGCCATCTAGAAGACATCTAATGGAAAGGAAACAGACAAATGAACAGTGGATCCAAGGAGAAACGATTCTTCCATATCTTTCAAGCAGTATGTTCCTTCCTCGGGGAATGTGGGAAGCCATCCTTGGCAATGGACTGGACGACATGGTGACATGGTCTGCCTTCAGCACTCCACATTCAAAATTGACTTCTCTCAAACCTGCAGGTGAGTGCAAAGATGTTAGAGCTATTTATACAGTGTAATTATCTGGAGAGATTTTTCAGACTACTCTAACAGAGTCAATAAGCCCATTACATTTCATTTGAATTTCAAAACTCTTATTAAAAGACATTTGTTTGTTTTTGTTTGTGTTTTTGTTTTTAACCAACAGATAATTTTGTCCCTGGGTTATTAAGGATTAATGAGGTACAAAAGTAGTACTTCTATACGAGGGATTTTTTTCTTTTTTTCTTAGCTCTTTAGAAAATAAAGAGAGAGAAGGAGGAGGACAATGAAACTTTCTAATGCGTTAGAATATTCTTGAAGAAAAAAAGAGTCTTTGTCCGTATAATGTCCAATCTTTCTAAGCTTTCCTTACCAGGTTGATCCTATTGGTTTTAATCAACTTGTAAAATAAAGAATTCTGAAATTGATGTCATCCACTTGGAAACACTTGCTCCAAGTTTGTAGTCTGAGTATGGTCCTGATAATTCTGTGTGGGTAGGAGGTTCTATCTTTTCTTTCTTTTTTGGTGGGAGGGGTCCGGTCGTGGGGCCTGAACTCTGGGCCTGGGCGCTGTCCCTCAGCTCTTCAGCTCAAGGAATCAAACCCAGAGCCTCAGGCATGCAAGGCAAGCACTTTACCCCTAAGCCACCTTCCCACCCCCTACCTTTTCTTAATACTTAATAGAGTTCCTGCCCTGACTAATAATTCTTATTGACCATTACAGGTAGATTTGTCCCTAGACACTTTTTCAAAACCCATGTATACTTTTCTTCTTTGTCTTCACTATATATACATCTACATATATATGTAGATAATTTATACACATATACATAATGTATTAATATATAATGAAACTATAACTATAGATAATTTTCTCTTACAAAAATATTCTATATTCTATATACCTGAACTAATAGTGCCCTTTAAAAGACTTACAATAGTGAAAATGAGGCAGTCCAATATTTCCAAGTTGTCCCCAAATTGCCAACTAGAATACAATAGATAATAATAATAATAATGACAAAAATAATAATAATAAACAAGAAAATCTCCTACTGGCTCACATAAGTTCCTCCAGATAAAAGAAATGCCACCTGCAAAGCAAGTCAACCCTATAATCCTAGCTACTTGAAAAAATAGAGATCAGTAGACTGGTTGGAGGCTAGCACAGGCAAAAAGTTCATGAGACTCTAGCTCAACTAGTGTCTGGGTTTAATGGCAGGTACCCGTTATGCCAACTATGAGGAAAGTACAATGGCTGGACACAATGGTATACACCTGTCATCTCCAGCAACAGGGAGAAGCCTAAGGAGGAAGATTTCAGCCAGGACCTAAAGTAAGACCCTACCTCAAAAATAACCTAGGCCATACTATATCGTGAAGATACTTGCACATCCATGTTCATTGCTGCACTAATCACAATAGCCAAGTTATGGACACAACTAAGGTGCCATACAATAGATGGGTGGGTCCAAACAATGTGGCTCCTACACACCATGGAATTTTACTCTGATATTGGAAAGAATAATATTATGTCATTTGCAGGGAAATGGATAGACCTAGACCAAATCATGTTAAGTGAGATAAAACAGAGAGAAAAACAGGGCATGTGTTCTTTCATATACAGAAGCTAGATCTAAAATACACCAGGACATGATAAATTGTACAGGACATTAGGCATTCACACACAGTGAGACCAAAGGAGGATATACTCTTAGGGGAGCAACACAAAGGTGCAAGCCTAGGTGGCTCTGATCGTTAAAAATAATATTTATCAAAATGAACCTTTATTTTTATGTCTTTGAGAGAGTATGAGGGTCAAAGAAATGGAGCAACAAAGGATTAGCAAATGCAGCAGTGGCACTCACTAGACACTGTATTGAAAATGAACTGTACAACTTGTGGGTGATGACAGGAGGGAAAAACGGAGAGAATGAGGGAAAGGGTCACATTGTCCAAAAAGAAATGCACTCTACCTGACTTATGAAATGGCAACATCCCTATACATCATCTTTTTTTGTTCTAAGCATAATGTGACTTTCTTGCTGGTTTTTTTATTTTTAATTATTTTATTGTAAAGATAATGTATAGAGGAGTTCAATTACATGCATAAGCTATTGAGTACATTTCCTGTCAAACATTGTTACCCATTCCTTTCTTGTTCTCCCACTATCCCTTCCCTCCCCCACCCCACCCCCAAAGTTGTAAAGTTCATTTCCGACATAGTGTCTTGTGAGTATTGTTTCTCCTTCTTTCAGCATTTTGTTATTCCTTTTCCCTTCCCCAAATCAAATAGATGTATATACAAGATGGAGGGTACCAGAATCAAAGACAGTGATTGTCAGGGATAAACCAATGGAAAAATGAAAAATGAAATAAGAAGAAAGAACTAGACACAGTATATTGGCAACAACAAGGTCAACAAAAAAAATACTGTTGTTTCCATGTCTTAGAGTTCATTTCAATTAACATCATTTTGTCTATACATCATCTTTATACTAATAATAAAAATTTTAACTACCCCCCCAAAGGGACTGCAGGTGTGGCTCAAGTAGTAGTGTTTCTGCCTAGCAAGATTGAATCTTAAGTTTAGTTCCCAGTACTGTCACACATACAAAAAAGGGCATGTGTATGGGAAAAAATAGGACAGAAGAATATAAGGATGAGTTCTAGTTTAAAGGCTGCCTAACCACAGATGTCAGTTTTCCCAATTTCAGTATTTTAACTGCAAAATGATAGACTTGGTATACAGTTGCAGAGTTCCATTATAAATCTGTAATTTCATGCCAATATATTATCAGTTTACCATGGTTTGAATTAGATATTTTTAGTAGGTACTCCTTAAAATAGCTATTAACAAAGTAGTCATCACCATGTAGTTGTCGCTGGCTGAAAACTTGGTGAGTATGTCTGTCTTGAATGTTACTATTGAGAAAAGCAATGGAAAGTTGTAACTTGCCAATGTTTTAGTAACAACTCCTTCGAAGAACATTGGAAAGAGGTATCAAAGGGTTGACTGTAATTTGAACACCTCCTTTTGAAACTTCCCAACATAGTCAAGAGAATAATAAAAATACAATTTGCAACATGGCTGATGAGAAAATCCTGGAGATAATACTGGTATACTCAAAAAAAGATTTCAAAACAAGCCAAGTGACCATGGCTCACAGCTATAATCCTAACTACTCAGGAGCTGAGATCTGAAGATTGAGGCTTAAAGTCAACCTGAGTTTTAAAGAAATAAAAAAAATTCTCATTTCTAATTAACCAGAAAGTAGTAGAGCATCAGCTGTGAGTGGGAAAAAATACTGAACAAGATTAGCAGGTCCCAAGTTCAGGGAAGGAAGGAAGGAAAGAAGGAAGGAAGGAAGAGAGGAAGGAAGGGAGGAAGGGAGAAAAGGAGGAAGAGAAGAAAAGAGGGAAGGAGGGAGCAAGAGAAAAAGAAAAGGAGAAAGAGAAAGAGAAGATTCTTCATGACAGATAATCATATTCTTGGGAAAACAAAATAATTGACAATATGTTGCAGATAAATACAAGAGCCTGAATATACAAAAAGTCTTGAAATCCATAAAGAATTTAATTTTATTTGTTTTTATTCTCATCACATGATGTATAAGTGATACTAAAATATCAAAGGGATTTTGCATTAAGCATTTAATATAGTATAACCAATAATGCACATGTAGGTCTTTCAATAGGTATTGCTTATATTATAAGCAATAAGAAAGCATTGTCAAAGTTGCATTAAGAACTTATTTCTTTCATCTTCATGATATAGCAATTGAGAAATATAGATAAAATAGAGTATGTATAGATAAAATAGAGTATGTATTAGGGAACCCTTACAACAACTCTAGTTTCTGCCTAGCAGAAATCTTGAAGTCATCAGCCATTTTTGGAATTGTTTCTATACTCTTCTTGTATCACAATATTACAGTACAATGTTGATTTTACTAAAAAACTCCCTGAGAGAGATGGAGAATTCATATCATACCACTGATTGCATATTCAAGCCTAGATAAAAGTAGAGTTCCCACTGGACAAATCTGGCTTCCTTTCCTGGGTCTCCCTCTTGCACTCCGGAGTTTGACAGCTGACCCTCTCCTACATGTATTTTGAAGGCGTCTCCTGTTTCTGCACCAGAGATTTGTACATTACTGGGGCTTGCCGGTACCCTGGAGAACACTTACCTATGCCTTCATTGAACATTTCTGATCTTTCCAAGAAGGAATATTCATATGTCTGCTAAAAGGATAAAAATGTCTTCATGTGACCAGCAACTTATTTTCCAATTGGCAATATTTGCAATAGAAAAAGAAAAAGAAAAACCTGAACACCCCAGTCAGCAATTTGAAGCACAGATCTGTGTCTGGAAATATATATTTCTTCACTCATGGACCTTACCATGATTTCCCAAATCATAAAATTGTGAACTATCGAAAGAAAAAGTACATCTAGACCAAAAGGAAGGAATGACACATTTGATGTCGACAGTAATAAAAGAAATAATATTTAACAATAAAGACCCAACTGTGTGATTTATAAAATGGAGTTTTCTCTAGGAATTTTTGACTCTAGAGTCTAGGATTTGACTGTACATTTTGCTTCAGGGTTTAGATTTAGTTCATAAAAGTGTAGCTTGGGGATGGCTGCTAAATCTTTTGAAAGGTTTTTTGTTTGTTATTTATTTTGTCTCTTGCATTAAGCCTGTGGGACCAGATCTAAAAAGTAAAAATTGGCTGTTTGCCTCTCTGGCATCCATATTTCCTTCCTATAGCTATAGTCCCTGATTTCCCTGTGTGGAATTCGCCTCTTTGCTCATATTCTACCAGTGTCGTTTGGAAAGAGTTTGACAGAAGTCAGTCCAGATTGATCTCAGACAGCCCCTTAGACTCACGAATTACCAGTGATCAGCACACATACTTAGCAGAGCCAATAAGACCTTTGCTGAGACTTTGGGGAAATAGAAATTCTCTTTCTTCTGGCATTAGTGAATGAGAGTGTAAAACTTCACCTCTGAAATTGTTCCAGACACCTCAATACTATCAGGAGGAATCAAACTATGGCCAAACGATGAGGCCTAGGGGAAGCCAGAGCTTTGGGTATTCATTGGCCTCACTGTTTGAATCCTGAATCAAGCTATTCCTTAAGCCAGAACCCCTCAGAGTTTTTATTACATTATCCAAGGAATTCTTTGACTGATTGATTGATTGAATCACTTTGGGTTTATCTCACTTGTAACCTAGGAGCCCATAGTGTAGAAGATGAGAATTTATATTCTATATTTATTTTCTCACTCATTTATTTTTTCTTTTCTTTTTTTTTTTTTTGGTCGGTTGTGGGGCTTGAACTCTGGGCTTGGGCACTGTCCCTGCGCTCTTCAGCTCAAGGCGGATGCTCTACGCTTGAGCCACAGAGCCACTTCTGGTTTTCTAATGGTTTATTGAAGATAAGAGTCTCACAGCTTTCCTGCCTGGGCTGGCTTTGAACCGTGATCCTCAGATCTCAGCCTCCTGAGTAGCTAGGATTACAGGCATGAGCCACCAGCACCCAGCTCATTTATTTTTTTCTAATGGTTTACAGAGTGCCTATTATGTGCCAAACATTGGAAATAGATAAACAAAGGCTATTCTGTCTCTGAAAGAGGAAAAGATGGAGGAGTGAGTAATATGTTACAATATAATGGGGAGGTAGCAAGGACATGAGCTATCAGAAGAGAGAAAATAAAGAAACTAATTAAGCCTAGGAGCCTCAGTAAAGAAGTTAAGCAGATAAGGAAGGGACAATTCTAAGAGGAACAGAGAGCAGGTGCAAAGGCCAAGAGGCATGAATTCCATGGCTCTTCTGGGAATCAAGACACCTCATGGTTTTACATATGAATGACAAAGGTTAGCACAGAGATGTGGCAAGAAAGGTAAAATCAATTCTCAGTTATGAATGGTGTTGTAAGCCCCATCATCAGTGGCTAAAGTCCTAAAGTTTAGAAAGATGCAGACAATATCTGCAAGTGGCAGCTTGAACAGGTTTCCTTTGTCTCATTCTTGCCCAACTTCTTGAGATTCTGGCTCCAGCCAGAGTTGTGTTTGTGAGTAGGCCTTCCTCTGCCCACCCCCACCCCTCAGCTGCAAAAAGGAATCATAAGGGTGAAACTGACAGACTCTTATGCTATTGTGCATTTCAGATATTCATCTGTGCTCTGGAAAATGGCTTGAAATTCTCCATAGAGAGTGCAGACAGAAAGGTCACCAATTATGCAAAATGAATAATGGGCTTGGAGCAATCAGGCCATGCAGCTGCCGCCGTGAATACTCTGAAACCCCCCTGCCAGGTGTCTGTGTCCCTTCCCAGGGGCCCCAGCCAGACATCCGCAGCCAAGCCCTTAGTTAACTAGTGTTCCTAGACAGCTGGGGGAGATCCTCAATGGAAGTAGACGAACTAGAAAAGCTATAGCTCTGGGCCTCAGGAAAGGTCTTCTGTAGGTTTCTCTGTAGGCTTCAGTGAATGACCCAGCCTCAGAGGGAAAAGTGGTGAGTAAAGAACAAAAGAGTGAAAACTCTAGCCAGAAGCCAGCCAAACTTCAGTGCACAACCACGAAAATGCCTGAGGCCACCTTCTGTTCTAGAAAGTGGCACCATCTAGCTATGGCTTTCCCTGGAGTGGGAATGTCAGTCAAGCAGGGAAAACATTGCTAAGAACCTACTATGTGACAGGGAGTGGGGAATACAGCGTTGAATCCCATACATTGCCCAGGAGAAACAGGCAATCAGCCAATGTGTGCCAAATGCTGGGCAGTGAGACTGGGTGCTTTGGGAAGAGAGGAGAGGATTTCCACATGTGACCTATGACATCCATTTACAGAAAGCCTACCATGTAGCTGTGTCCCAGTTGATGAAGAAACTGAGGGAGAAGAGAGACTAGAAAGCAAATCAGCCCAATTGCAACAAGCCACTGTTCCCATATTGCTATGGTTAGGGAAAAGCACAAAGTCTCAGTTGTAGGTAAGCCTCAGTTCCTGAAGTAAAACCAAAATACAAGAAAGGTTCTATTTTTCTATAGTGTCAAGGTCTGAGATAAGGCTGATAGAACAAAAATACGAGAGATTGGGAAGCTTAAACAACAGAGATTTTTTTCTCACAGATTTGGAGACTCTTACATCTCAGACCAAGATGCCTCGTAAAGGCTCTTTCTCTAACTTGGGACAGCTGCCTTCTCTCTGTGTTTTCACACACCCTTTTCCTCTGTGTGGACATGAAGGGAGAGGAGTACGGAGAGATGGAGGAAGAGAGAAAAGAGTGAGAAAGAGACCCTCTTCTTATAACACCACCAATCCTATAGAGTTAGGCTAGAACCTTTACAAACTCATTTTAATTTTAACCACCTCCCACAAACACTATCTCTTGAACACAATCACACCATAGATCAGTGCTTCAGCAAGGAGAGAGGAATGACAGTTATTCATATTTACTTGAAGAATTAGTAGTGGGTGGAGGAACTGTTTGGAGTTTAATTTGTTGGTTGGTTTTCTGCTTTTTTAAAAAATTATTTTAATCAAAGGAAACTTAACTTTCCACAGTTTGGGAGTTTTTGTTTGTTTGTTTGTTTGTTTGCCAGTCATGGGGCCTGAACTCTGGGCCTGGGTGCTGTCCCTCAGATCTTCAGCTCCAGGCTAGCACTCTACCA
>NW_012267309.1:4855827-4875784 GCF_000151885.1 Dipodomys ordii | reverse complement strand
GAGTCTTCCAGTTATATTATGAGGATTCTGAGTGTCTGACCTTAAGGATGTTGTTAGTGATTTTTGAGAGATGTCAATAGAAAGCAATGGAAAGAGGAACACTTCAGAGGAAAGGTAGGATGAAGGGCTAGAGGGTGGAAAGTCCTAGACTACAGACAAATAAGATAGCAAGAATCCTGCTAGTCACTGCAGACTACTCTCAACCCTTGCCTTCATCGTGGACCCAGAGTTCGGTGGCAGGTTCCCTCCTCACCAGCCTCCCATTGAGCTCCCAGAAGGAGAATAAGACCAGAGAGGATCCTTCACCATGTCTCACTGCTGGATCCCCAAAGATTGTCTTCCCTACTGCATCTCTTCCCAGGCAGCCATGTTCATAAAGCTTCTCATTCTGAGTCCTGGTGAACTTTTCCTTCCTTTTTTCCCCTTTATTTCTAAACCCAGGTCAAACCTTCCCACTACCCCTATCACAGAAGTACTACATGACCTCTTACTGTTCTCTGAAGATACCAGTTGACCTTTGAAGACAGTCATTGCAAGGCCAGTTTCACACAACAGTGACCTTTGCACACAGCTCTCTCCTGCAAGTTGTAGAGTTCATTTTCAACATAATGTCTAGTGAGTATTACTGCTGCATTTGTTCACCCTTTGTCCCACCATTTCTGTGCTTCACTTTGCCCACCCCAAAACAAAATTTACATATAAGATATAAGGTACAGAAATCAAAAACAGCAACAAGGGAGGGGGAAAAAAGAACAACAAAAACACCTATTTCTTGGCATTCATTTAGATAGACATTATTTTATATAATCATCTGCACACAGTGAGACAAAAGGACATTCCTACCAAAGGATCACAAAGGCTCAATAGCTATGTGCTATAACTATGTGATCATATTTATGTATCCATTTTAACTGATCATTTTCTTGCTAAGTATTAGATGATATTGTCTCCATTACTTTTCTCAGCAACCCTGAGGCTTAGATGTGCCACAGGCTTTACAGATGGGGCAGTGGGCATAAACAGTTAAATCCATTGCCCACAAAAGAGTAATAAAGACTATACCAAGGCCCTCTGCACAATTTTCTCCTCCTAGCTCTTCCTAATCATAAACAAATCTTCCTCATTGGTGGAACATAAGTCCACATGGAAGATGAGACTTTGTTAGCTCAGCTACTAACACGCTGTATCTCTAAGGTCTGAACTGGAACTCAGCCCCACTCAAGCCTTTTCAGTCTATGCTGCTATCACGTCCTCTGTTTCTATCTAGCCCTTGCCACTCCTTTTCTGACAGAAGTCTGTGTCCTGCAGGTCATCACCTGGCCTAGATCAGGAGGTCTTAAAACAAAACATCTATGTATAGTTTCATAAGATAATGTACTATTATTCTCCCTTGACAAATGAAAACAACTAAGGCCTAATGGAAGCTATGCCTACTAATACAGAAGTCCAGATATGAATGAATGCTTCAGATTTTACATGATGTTCCTTACAAAGGAGAAAAGCTCACCAAGATTGAAGTAAGGTAGCCCTAGTAAGTGTTTATTACAGCAAAGAACTTGAAATACCCAACATGATGCTTTACTTCAGGCAACTTTGGATTGCCAACTGTGAAAAAATTATGTCTAAGCTTAAGTAAATCTACCCCACTCAGGTAAAGAGGAGTTGGCAACAGTATTCTTACCATTTTGAAACAGGAAAGGGAAAAAAATACTTATGAGTTTTTGATGGCATGTAGGTGGCTTTTGTGAGAAGAGGGAGGGAGACTTTTATGAAAAGAAAAGCAGAAGTATGTTTCTTTGACCTCTTATCCTTAAAAAATGAAAAGGAGGAATAATCAAATGTACGCTGAAAATATAACAGCAAACAGGCTCTGGGGTGACATTTGGGCTCTGTGGTGTTCTTCCGGCTGGGTGACAGTGAGTGCTTGTTCAGTTGGCTTTTCCCAAAGCCAGAGAAAGGTCCCTCACTAAAATGTCACAATGCATCTTATTTTCCATTTTCAGCATGCCTTCTGAAGGGAGACTGACACTCTGTCCTGCCCTCATGCAGAACTTTGAAAATAACAGCCCCAGAGCTTAAAGAAAGGTAAGCGGGAAGGGGACAGTTTGCTACTGGCTCCAGATCTCTGACTATTCATTTTACAGAGGGTACAAACTCTGGAAAGGAAAAGGAAGAGGAGAATAAAGGATAGCTGTTATATAATCTCTTATATAATCTCCAACAAAGACATCTGACCTATTTTGTATGACCATGTGATACTCTGGAAAATGACCATTGGAATTACATTTAAAAAATAGGAGGATTTTTTTGTTTGTTTTTGTTTTCTGGTCAATTTGATTGTTATTAGTGAAGGCTTTAGCTTTTCTCTACAAGAACCATTACTGACCTGGAGGTCTGAGCCCTAGCTCAAAAGAAGGTATGACCCTTTCCTTTCCAAAATTAACCCTATCATTTGGATTTTCAAGCTCATTTATGTTCTGCCTACTATCTACTGATCTAGTCTTACTGGTCATTACTCATTTCCTATTTCTTGTGATTTTCTTTCATTGTTGTTCACAAGGGATCTATACTCATGTGATTTCCCCTTTCTAGGATATCTTTAAACTCTTATATCCACTTTCTTACCTTTATCTCCTCTCCTACTCAGCCAGAGAGGCACAAACATTGTGAATCTATGGCATACTGTCACACCTTAGAGTATATTTCTTGGTAATGAAAAAACATGTAGAACCAGAATGCATTTTCTAAATTATCCAAGTTCTTCACCTGTTCAACAAATCTTGATATTATATCTTCTTCCAACAATGGGCAAACAACAAGTCAACCCAAACGCAGCCTTTCTGTTGTACTCTATCCTTCATGCTATTATCAGATCAGTCTTTTAAAATATAAGCCCATTTTCTGTCCATTTTGACCTTTATACTTAATTATTCCAAACAAATAACAGTCTTTAAATATGAACTTGATACCCATGTACCTATGTTTTCCCCTGGTAATGCTCTTAAATTAAATGACTCAGAAGATGATGCTAAGTGAAATGAACCCCAAGATATGACATGAGATTTTTCTCTTTTCTTAATGTACTATGTGATTTTTTTGTTTCCTTTGTATCTTCTTCCCCTTAGGGTATATCCCCTGTTGTCACTGTATTTGATTTTGGTACCCTGCATCTTGTATATACATTTATCTAAGTTGGGGAGGGGAAGGGGAATAACAAAGTGCTGAAACAAGGACACAGGATGACCCATTGCAACAGTGAGACTCACAAGACTCTATGTTGGAAATGACCTTTACAACATGTGGGGGAGGACTGGGGGAGGTATGGGAGAGAAGGGATAATGGGAGAACAACAAAGGCAACAAAGAAGGGGGTAACAATGCTCAACAAGAATGTACTCATTACCTTACTCATGTAACTATAACCCTTCTGTATAGCATCTTTACTGTAAAATAAAATTTTTTAAAAATTAAATGACTCATTTGTCTTTCTTAATCTCCCAACCCTAACAATCTTTTATACTTCAGTTCAAATGTCTTTTTAGTAATAAGTAATAATTTCATCATCCCACATTGTCTCTTCTCCTTCCAGTGTCTCTGTTGTCCTTTATGGGCCTTGAAGTGTAATTTTCCATAATTGTTATTTGCTTGCTTTTCACTCTTTTCCCTTAGAAAATAAACTCCTTGAAGACAAAGGGTTCTTCTTACTTGTCCATAGCAAAGTCATTTATATACTAAATGCTCACTATGTAGTTACTGAATTTAAATGTATATTATACGTTAACATTTACACTGGGTACACTGGTTTGTAGCTGTAATCTCAGCTATTGTTAAACATAGGTTGGGAGGAAAGCAGTTCAAGATCAGCCCAGAAAAATTGTAAGACTCCCATCTCAGCCAATAAGCTAGAAATTACGGTGCCTGTTATTCCAGGCACATGGGAAGCAGAAATAGAAACTCTCTGCCTAGGCTAGCCCAGGCACAAACACACAACACTACCCCTAAAAATAACTAAAACAAAGGGCTAGAGGCATGACTCAACTAGCAGAATATCTGCCTAGCAAGCATAAACCCATAAGTCCAAACCAAGTGCCATCAAAAGGAGAGATACACATATCCTCACATACAACTATTCATTAATCACCACACAGATGTATGAAATATGCAATGCCACTTCAAGTTTAAGGTGAGAAAGTTAAGCCTCGCAAAGTGAATTGACGGGTCTATAATCACACATTGTATAGATGGCTGATCTAGATTGAAAGGCAGCTCTCACGCTCTTCTTGCAGTTGTAAGCTTATATGATTCTATTTCCCTATTCATAGCTTTATGCCACAAAAGGAAGGAGAATAATTTTCATTATAATCCTTTAGAGAAAAAAGAAGGGCTGCCAAATGTTCGTCCCTTATTTGCAAGACTTTATTATGCCCCATTGGAAATGAACATCATAAACATTAGCTTCAGCACTGTAACATAATGGCAACTTCTTTTATTATCATTGTTTAAACATTTGGGTAGTAAGCAGGTACATCTCATGCAACATATGTTCTCAGTCAAACATATATCCTCTATGCAAATTTTATGGGGTTATCTTTATTAGGTGTTATTTATTCAAAAGGCAGAAGGTGCCAACGTGTAGAAAATAATGAACAAGACTGGACGGCGGAAAAACATCTTAATTATGTAGGTCAAGAGTCCTTAACCAGACAGCCACAAAGGCTTAGTGGCAATTCACAAATCACTTTATAAAAAGGAGGGGGGTGTAAGGATATGCATATATTACCTTGAGGCATAAAATAAAATCTGACTAGTGTAAAGTCATTTTATACAAAGTCCTGTAAAAAGCAGGGATTTTTTTTCCTGTGGTATCAGAGTGCCAAGATGAGTATAATAAATGACATGTTCAAGTGGGAAAAGCATTTTTATTTTTAATCTACAGGTGATCATTTGAATCCCATGTTTGCCACTCATCTACTGAGTTGCATGAGACAAGTTACTTCACCACTTTCTCATGGTAAAGACTGTGAAGTGAGGATCATAATGATAAATGCATCTGACTGTTTCTTCCTGAGATTACATGGTATACCTATGTGATAGGAAAACTTGGAACACAGTACAGATGAGCTCCTGAATGCTTATTATTCTCACACTAGACACTCAGGGATCTAAACTTTTTCCAAACATGGGATTCCAGAAGAAAATGTAAGTTGGAGAAAAGTTGAAATGTTATATAATTTATCCTCCATTTCTGTTTCTATTCCAGATTCTGTCATTCCACTCCTGAAATATCCTTTGAATTTAATTTTATTATTCCTTAAAAATGGCTATGTTAATAGGTCTAGGAATGCACTGTGATCAATCAGGACTCAGGTACAAGGATATTTAAGAATAGAAAGGAAGAGCTAAGAAAAGTAAAATTTTAAGGACACTTAATAACTGAGTACACCAAAGAGAGAGCCTTCTGCCTACCTCCTCTTTACAATTCCCCTACTCAACTTAAAACTGGATTCCAATGAAAGCACTGTTTCTCAACTGGAGATGGTTTCTCTCCACCCCAAGGCTCATGAGGCCAGGTTTAGCTATCCCACTGAGAAGTAAGAGTGGCATCTCGTGGATTATAGCCCACCATGCACAGGACAGTGCCTCACATAAAACTTTCTGATCCAAAGGTCAATAGTGCCAAGGCTGAGAGGCCCTAATTGAATGAATTATGATCAAACTGGACAGGGTTAGAAGGAAAAAGCCATCATCTCATCCAAGAAATATTTAGTGAGTTCTACTCTTAATGCAAAACCCTTTACAAGGTCCTAGGAAAAGTGATCTAAGAGGTTCAAAAGAGCTTAAAAGCAGGAAAGGAATTTGGCAGCTGGGCCTCAGCTATTTATGTGGAAAATTCTATCCTGATCAAGACTCCAATTTCCCTAGAATTAGTTTTCCAGAAATTCTTTTGCAAGAGCAGTTTGTGTCAGAGTAGTTTGTAAAAAATGCCAGTTTTTAGGGAGTAATTAAAAGAAGCCTTTAGATGCAAATTGCCAGCTGAATGGAGTCCCCTGGAAGAGGAACTTACAGCTCTGTTTTAAAAATTAATTGGATAGTTAGCTATGTCTGTCTAGGAAATAAAAGACCAAAAAGTTTTGTTCTAGGTTATTGTCCTTGTTTTTATGGACGAAATTGAACATTTTCTTTCATATTCTGTCTCCAATACTGTAATGAAATTCTCTTTCTTGTTCTATTTTCACTTTAGCCACCTTAAAAAAAAGTTATGAAGAGAAAAAGTTGACTGAAAGAAAGTCTAGAGAGCAAGTGTTAAGTTTCTATTCCCTAGGGAATGTTGTCTTTGTTTTTTAATCTAGAAAGAGGAAGCTGTGATAATCAACTCAAAGCCTGGTGGCTCATGCCTGTAATCTTAATTAGTCAGGAGGCTGAGATCTGAGGATCACCGTTTGAAGCCAGCCAGGACAGAAAAGTCTCTGAGACTCTTATCAACAATAAAACTATTCAGAAAAAAAACAGATGTGGCACTGTGGCTCAAGAAGTACAGTGCTAGGGAAATGAACCCTAAGGTAAGTATTCAAATGTGTTTTTTTTTTTCATGTGATTGTTTCTAACATATTTATAAGATGATTTCTTTGTTGCTTTGTATGTCCTTCACCCAGGGTATAACCCCTGCTTTCACTGTATTTGATGTTGGTATAATTTGTGGAGGGGAAGGGAAAAAACAAATCGTTTAAATAGGGATACAGGTGGACCCATTGCAACAATAAGATGTACAAGATGTTATGTCGAAAAACGAACTTTACAACTTTGGTGGGGGGGCGAGGGTGGGGGAGGGGGTAGAATCAGGTAGGGGGGTGAGGTGGATGGGAAGGGATGGGAAGGGGAAACAAAGGAGGAGGCTACAATGCTTGGTAAGAAATGTACTCATTACCTTGCCCATGTAATTGTAACCCCTCTGTACAATACTTTCACAATAAAAAAATAAATTAAAAAAAAAAGAAGAAGTACAGTGCTAGCCTTGAGCACAAAGAGGCTCAGGGACAGCACCCAAACCCTGAGTTCAAGCCCCAGGACAGACACAAAAAAAGGACTACACTAAGGAGACTAGTATACTCAACACTACTAATACCTATATCTTAATGGAGAATTATGGAGCTCAGGATTAAAACTTGAGAGCCAATACTGAAGGTCAAGTTTAAAAAGTGTTGTGATTGTTCACAGGAAGATAGCACTGACTGTGTTGGCTAATTTTGGATGTAAAGTACATTTCAAATTCAATGTTAGGTTTGTGTGGGATATGGAGCATTCATAGACCTACAGCAACTGCATGGACACAAAGGGGCAAACACCTATAACTCTGGTCCTTCTCAGCTAAAGATAGCACTTTAACAAGCAAGGGCCTGCAGGACCCAGCAACAGTGGGATCAAAGCAGTGGCAGATGAATTCTACATGTCCATGTGGGTAACTTGGAGGGCTGGATGTTGAAATGGTGCATAGATAAGAGGCAAATGAAGTTCAGTGATTGGATAGATATCTTGTTCTAGATCAGGAGAGCCTTGGAGATGGCCATAGGACTACCCTCAGAAAGACCAGCCTAACAACTCTCCCGTTAGCCATTAAGTCATAGTAGGAGGATAAAAGAAATTCTCAAGACTAGAAGGCTGGGAGACTATGTCTATGTCTGAATATAGGAATTACATGGCTGGAATCCAGACATCAGGCAGGCAAATAGGACCAGTGAACCAGTTGTATTATTTATTCATTTAACACACACACACACACACACACACACACACACACATTTATCCTCGGCACTAAGAAATACAGTCAAAACCATAGAAACTTCATAGAAATCCCTAAATCTATTGCATGTTAGGGAAATCTCCCACATCCTTGAACAGGAAGAAATTTATTTATTTATATTTTTTTTTTTGTCGGCCATGGGGCCTGAACCCTGGGCCTGGGTGCTGTCTCTCAGCTCTTCAGCTCAAGGCTAGCACTCTACCACAGTGGCACTTCCAGTTTTTTCTGCTTATGTGGTGTTAAGGAATTGAACCCAGGGTCTCATGCATGCAAGGCAAGCACTCTACCACTGAGCCACCTTCCCAGCCCCGAACAGAAAGAAATTTAACAAAACAAATAAAAAGGCCTCGCGCTAAACCAGTTTCCTAGAAGACCACTCACATTTATTCAACAATTACAACATCAAATTCTTACAAAGCTCTATCATTTAATATCAATACTACATCAGGCTGGCTAAAATCTGCACAGATGAGAAGCTTTCACAGATAAAGAGGGGCATAGAACATTCAGCTTACCTTCCCCTTCAAAACCTGTACCTCCCTCTCTCTGTACTGCACTAGCACACAAAAGCATCCGAAGACCAGTCATAGTAATGCATGCCAATAATTCCAGATATTGGGAAGCAGAGGCTGACAGCCTAGCCAGAATCTCACATCCCTGAGTATATGATTGCTAAGAGTTGAATTTAGACCACAACATTGTTTTTTGCATTACCCATTTTCAGTATTGCATGGAACACATACTGAAAAAATCATTTATTGGGAAGTTTAGGTTTAATTAAGCACCTTATATTTTAATTTGTTAAATCTGAACCTGGACCAATGCCACAGTAGGGGATAAGGAGCCCCCAAGCCATGAGAGGAAAAGGGACAAAGGGACAAGGAACTTACACACCTATCAAAACTTATACATATTCCCCACACTGTGTGTGTGTGTGTGTGCTGCTGTGTGCGTGTATGTGCATGTGTGCCAATCCTGGGGCTTGGACTCAGGGCTTTTTACTCAAGGCTAGTACTCTGTCACTTGAGCCACAGCTCTACTTCCAGCTTTTTATTTTTTTCTCATGGACTTTCTTGGTAGGCTGGCTTCAAACCTTAGTCCTCAGATCTCAGCCTTCTGCGTAGGTAGGATTATAGGTGTGAGCCACCAGGACTTGGCTTCCTCAGAATTTGCCACAAAAATTGCATAATTACAGAAAAGGTAATAAAGCCCAACATGTATTCCTAGTGACTAAAAACCAAAAAAAAAGTAAAAAACTAGGAATAAAAATGATAGAATAGAAATGAGAAATATTAATATGTGGGAAAAAAACAGATCTCTGAAAAACATTCAACTCTTAGAATTCCCATGGAGGGCATCTGTGCTCAAGTTTGCTGTACAAACTGTAATGCACTATATTCCTTTCTAAAGCGCTAGGCTTTGGTGGTTGGGGTGTGGAAATACTGTAAGCTATATTGATTATGGCAAACTAGACAACTGACAATCATAGATAATATTTTTAAAAATCAAATGTCTTCTACATTTCCCACAGTGGTCTTCCAAATGAGGTTGTCTAACACAATTTGTTGTTAATTGGAAGGGTTTTCCTTGCAAAACTCTGATTGAGATGAACTGTACAGCATTTACCTCAGGTCAACTTCCCATAGCCCATGTAGTCAGGGATCCCCTTCCAGGCTTAGGCCCCACAAGAGCTTTCCTCCCCAGTTCCCTAGCCCTGTTGGAACTCTCCACCTGCGGTTTCTGGCATGACTTCTTTCTCTTCCTCCAATCTCCTTGATCAGGCCTTCCCTAATAACTGAATTATCTAAATATTACCTATCTAAGAATCCTGCAAATTACCTCAACTCCTAACAATGTATAAATTGCCAATTACTCTTGGCCCTCAACCAGAATACAAACAGCCAAGACGAAGTCTATCTCTGCTTTACTTTCCACTCCGTATTCAAAATCTAATATAGTGCTTAGCATAAAAAAATCAATGTTTATAGAATGAAAAATACATACAGAATGAGCGAAATAATTAGCAGATTATCTGAATGAGCTCAAACATGAATGAATGAATGCTTACATCTTACCTCTGCAAATATGTTTTATTCCTTATTTATTCTTTATGGTTAGGATCTTTTGCCAGCCTACGGCAGTATATCTTCATTATGGGATATCATATATCAACTTATTCATTTTCTTCTTTCATTCCTTCGAGAGCTCTTTATGTATCCAGCACTATGTAGATTTGAACAGTGACAACTCAAATTCAACTCAAAGTAAAAATCAGAAAATATGTCAACCAATGGCAAACATTACTGGCTATTTTGAATCAACAAAGTAATTTGACATAAATCAGTTTTTCTTCCTATGGGCACCTCACAAGACCCAAGTTCATTAATCGGAACCTTTGCCTCCAGCCCCATGTGTTTTCTGGCTCACACCTATAACCCTTGGGAAAATGGAGAAATTCCAGAAAAGGCTGCAGGCAGAAATATATAAAATGAAGTGGGGCACGGGGGAGGGGGGAATGGGGGAGGTAGTGTGTTCGGATGAAATGAAGAATGAAAGGGAGGTAGAATTCATATTAGCCCTGCTGCCATCTCCTGCAGTGAAACTCATTAAACTAGTCACCATCCCCAATCACTTTCTCTGCAGTTGCAGAGACTGACTTTTTTCACTCTTCCTTCATGCGTTAGTTTCATGGCAACTATTGAATGTCCTGTCTCTAGCTTCCTCTATGGATGGAATTTGTGCTTACATTTTCTTCAGCTTTTCCAAACTGACTAGTCAACTCGTGATTCTTCTTCCAAAGATCCTAAATGGGTTAATTCTAACCTGGTGCCTTTTGATTTCACCATTCCCTTAAATAAATAAAACTCTCCTCTCTCTCCCAGTTGCTTGCCTCCTGGAGAAATTTGCTCAAGCAAATACAACTGGCTTCTTAATCAGAGTCTTTATACTTTATCATAGGTGATGCAGAGCCAAAAAGAGAAAATTCGCAAGACAAATGAGAGGAAAATAAATAGAGACCTGCCTTCAAGGTCATCAGTATTTTTTTTTGGTGTAGGATTTCCCTAGGTAAAATTATTTTTAACTTACCAATTTGCCGAAATAAAAAAAATACCCTACTGTAAAAACCCACACAGTAGTCATAGTAGTGTGCAGCACTGTATGATAAAACACACTGGGATCAGGCACCTGGAAGACCATTTCATGGTGAGGGGAAAACATGAGAATCGTGATAATGTGGTTAATGGCACTGCCAGCCTGATCTCACTAATTTTACAATTCTCTTTTATGCATAGGTTATCATACTAATTAGCTACATCTGGAATATTTGTCATTTTAATAGAGCAATTTCGCATTTCCTTTCCTTTAGTTCTGTGGCCTCCAACCTGACGTTCAGAGGTCTCAGCAAGTTTCAGCACATGAAGTGCTCTGGATGAATTGTAACAAGTCACCTTGAGGTGGGAAAACCACTGCAGGTGGCAAAATCACTGAAGGTGGCATGATAGAAAGAATATAGGTTAGGAAACTGCAAGTGTCAATGAAAATTATCAGTATATATTTTGGCAATTCCCTTCCTCTCTCTGAATGTATTTCATTAAAAATGAACATATCAAAAATAACTGGTAGGCCGATTATGAGGATTAAAATAATCTCTCTCATATATTTAACATCTAATTCATTAAATGATCTGTGTAGAGCAGTAATAAAACATTTCATTTTTTTCTGTTTTTTAATGGTTGTAAAACTTATCTGAGTTGAACTAACAGTGAATAGTTTTTTTAAAAAAAAATTAGTTTAAGGATGTCCCAGAAGTTTCAGACATTCTTTTTCTTTCTACTACTGTACAAGTTAAAATCTTTTCTGTCAAAGTGGTTGCTTGACATAAGCACTGGACATTTTTAGGGTAGCTGCCATCTTTCAAGAAAGTTATTTGAATTAAGACATATCCTGTTATAAGAATTGACTCAAGTGGTAGAGTGCCAGCTGAGTAAGAATTGTTTTCCTGACAAGTTTTGGACAGATGTCTTGGTTTTGGTTGATTGCTTGGATAAACTTTTAACCCCTTTCAAACTAGCCAGTCGTGCAAGATTGTGAACCTAAGTTCTAACCAATAAAAATAAAGGATGGTAACAGGTTAGAGATAAAACCTGGGTGGACTGCCATTCCAGTGTGCTTGCTTACTTGGATTCCTATCAGTATCACACCTTTCTGCATAAGTAAAATCTTGCCTTGCTGAGTTCCTTTCAAGTAGGTGTTCTTATTTCTGAATGACACCCCAGTATCCTGAGACATTTCTAACACTATGTCTTAATAGCAATATAGAAGAATGGAGGGAATCAAAATTTGCCCAATAGAGAACAGCGCTTTCAGCTGAGAAAATGAAAATCAATGACTTTGGTTTCAAGCCCAAGACATATTTAAATACACTACAGTAGCTTAGCTACTTTATGAAAAACCAAATCCAGGCCTTATCCTTCGATCACAGGGACATATGGTGACATACATCATGAAAATGGCAAAGGTGAAGATATTAGCCTGTAGATGTGTATTGCAATCCATATTCTCTTGATGTCAAACATTATTGTTTGTTGTTGTTGTTGTTTGTTGTTAAGAGAGAATGAATATGGGCAATCCATCAACAATAGCAATGATTATTATTCTTAAAGTACTCACAAAATCAGGAAAAACCTACAAAAATATGGCAGACATACATAAAACTCAGGCCAATTACTATTGTAACCATCTGCAAAGCTTATCATTTATCCTTAATATTCCCCTCCATAAATGTATACCATTAAGGAATATGAAATGTGATTCAATAAAATGAGTTGGGTTAAATTTATGATAATAGTTGTTTATGAAAAATGTGTGAACTTCTGGTGTTTCATCTTGAGACATCTTATCTCAACACAACGTAGAGACAGAACTAAAAAGTTATCATTTCCATCTTTGTCCCTGCTGTCACCACCAGGCAGGTCATCATTTTCTTTTTGGTGAAATGGTTGATTGATGTCCCTTTCCCCAAGCCATTAAGTCCCTATCTACTTGTATTAATCTAATAATGGTTAAAGCTTTAGAAACAGCATGGAGAAGCAATACATAGTAAACCCCAAATAGAATATTCTGGGTTAAACAGGTCTAGACTGCCCTATAAGAACATTGGAACTAACCACTACTCACATAGGCCCTATACAATTTTGTCCCATGTTGCTTTGTACCTGAACTCTATATCAGTTTCTGGGAGATACCGTGCTTTACTCTCCATCAGGAGTTGAACAGACTCTGGAGACTAAAACATTCTCCCTTCTAGTCATTCAAACAACCTTATCCATACTTGAAGTCTCATTAAATATTTCTCCAGAACTCCTCCCCTCACCTCCATGCCCCACCACTGACCACCCTATCTAGTCCCAGTGTTGACTTTATCTCTTTGAGTTCCCATAACAACTACCAACAAAAATCTAGAGGACCTGTTAACAATTTTGCATCTCCTTCCAGACCATAATTCTGGGTCTGCTTCACAGTTTATTTTCCCTAGTAGTCCACTCAATATTAGTTGGGTGGATAGATTTTAGGAATTCTATCTTAAATATTCACAACAGATAAACTGATTTCTCATGACTACCGGGTAATTTGTTCATCACTCAGCTAATTCCGATTGTATAGGCTACCTAAAGGGGTAATTTGTACTTGAATTATTTGAGTTCACTTTTGATAAAACTTATCAGCCATCACCTTATCTCTACTTTTCTTTGCAGTGTAGACACTGCTCTGACATTATCTTTTTTATGATTTAGTTTCTGATGAAAGCAAGAACAACTGAGATATGAGAGCGAGAATGTGCTAGCTCTGCCATTAACCTTGGTGGGATTGTCGATGTTCCCCAAGCTTCGGTGTGCTCTGTCACTGTCATCCCTGCCCTGCTCATTCCCAGAAGGAAGATGAATGAAGGTCTGTAAAGGTCCAGAGGGAGCCCATGAGACCCTACATAGATAAGTATGGGTATTTTTGCAGCTATACACTGTTGGGGTTCAACATCACAACCTCTTTACATTCTCTCTCCGTCACTTCCCTTGAAATATTCACACTGGCTCCTATTGTTTCCCTATGGGTCTGAGAAACAGTCCCGGTCTCTGTTTAGCTTTTACAGCCCCATTTGCAAACTACTACTAACCAAACCCATAAGGTCAGTACCTTTTGAACTCAACTTTAGCTACTCCCCAGGCAGGCCAATTAAAGAGCCCACCTGCGGTAGATTGTGTTGCCTCCAGGAATACCATCACATATGACTTCTTTAAAGGGGAAAAATGATAAATGGCAAAAACACATGTTTATACTTAAACCTGTTATGCACAAGAGCTTTCAACTCCTACTAAGAAAGTTTCATTGGGGTTATGTGTATGTCTGCTGCCTGTAAGAAGGATCGGCTGTCAAATGATTCTGCAGGCTCCAGAGCTTCCCTAAGGAGAAGTAAGGGGAAAGCAGAGGGATTGTAGCCTGGAAAGCAGAACAAGTTGAGGATTCATTCTCACCTTGTGACATCTGCAGGTTGGGAAAAGGGAAGGCTATGGAATGATCTCATTCACTTGAAGCCTGAGACTCACACCTCCTTCCCTATCCCTCTGCTTATCATCTCTCTATTTTTAAAGGCAAGGGATCTCAACTCTGCTTTAAACTTTTCAAGTGGTGCTTGCAAAAGCTGAAGCCCCTTGTCCACTGTCTAGATCTCCAGAGAGGAGTATCAGAGCTTTAGCTTTGTCTTTCGTCTCTTCCAAAGCATGCAGGAAACAAAATGTAATAGGTGTTTCAGAATTCAATAGAGTTTTATCTCCATGATTTCAGGTAACTTGGCCCAAGTTCTTCAGAATAAGCACTTTGACCATGGCAGAGGGAACCTGTTTTCTTTTAACTAAACCCCTGAGCCTGGTAATCCCACCTGAGTGATCTCTTGGTGATGATAGCTTTTTTGTTTAATCTCACGGGAAATTCATTTCAGTGTTTTACATAGTTTGTATTTTGTGTAAGTTCCCAGGGAATACAGCTGAGATAAATCTTTAGTTCCTGCCATCAAATCAGAAAACAATCAAAATAGCCTTACCTTATAAAAAATGCCAGCATGAAGAACATTATAGGGTTTAATAAGTTAGATCCACTTTTAAATGCAGCCTAGAGTCATTCCATACAATAAGACAATTTATCAACACAGGGAGCATAAAGGGGCTGGGAAGGTGGCTCAGTGAGTGGTAGAGTGCTTGCTTTGCATGCATGAGGCTCTGGGTTTGATTCCTCAGCACCACATAAGCAGAAAAAATGCTGGAAGTGGCACTGTGTCTCAAGGGGTAGAGCGCTAACCTTGAGCTGAAGAGCTGAGGGACAGCACACAGGCCCAGAGTTCAGGCCCATGACCAACCAAAGAAAAAAGCGGGGGGAGCATAAAGGATGCCTTTAAGAAAAATATATTAGAGACTTCTAAATAGAATGTAAAATGAATGAGAGCAAGTAGTTTCTTTTCTCTTCCTTGATACATTATTTATGTAATCAGACTGTCCCCAAATTAGTGATCCTCCTATCTCAACCTACTGAAGTGCTGAGATTACAGGCATGTGCCACTACAGCTGATTTATACTGTTTTCTGTTCCCTACATGTTCCATTTTGCCATCTTGGCCTCATGATTCTATTTGAGTTAGGGAATGGGACTCACTTTCTTCATCTATAAAGCAGAAGGAGTGGAATAGAATAGCTGATCTTTCAATCAGACATTCCCAACTGCTATTCATGGCACTCTGATATGTCTCCAGATTCCATGTGTGCAAAGCCAACTGTATTAAACAGCAAGAGCCTGGAGACTAGACCATTCCACCTATAAGTTTTCATGTCTATTTTATTCCAATGTGCTATAAAATTATTTTCATTTTATATATCTGCCAAAATATGAAAAGATGTTAGAATACAATGATTTACACTATTTTCTGGCTGTGATATTCAATTATTCTAATTCTTATTTCCTTGTGTTATTACCTCATTAGTAACCTAATTACCTAATTACTCATTATTGCAAGATGAATGCTGGTTACTGTTAGGGAGGTGAAACTTTGCTCTATGTGCTGGGGGCCCCTGGAGTTGTACACTGTGTAAAATGCTTTGTCATGAAAATGGAGCAGGGAGAGTGGCAGAGATTGGTTTGATAAAGGGGAAGGAGAGATGAGGGAGAGTGATGGAGGAAGTGAGTCTAATCAAAGCATATTATACACATATGGACAGATCAGAATGAAAACTCCACTTATAGCTGATTGATGCTAATGAAACTGTGGAGGAAAATGCCCAGTCATATCTACCAGTCCTGAACCAATAAACCCAATGTGAAGAAAGAAGAAATACATCAAAGAACATTAGTAGGTGCTAAGGTTTTTTTAAGAAGAGAAGGACTTGCCCTTAATATTTAGGAACAACATTGAAAAATGGAAGAGCCCAGTAAATAGAGACTTGTTTTCCTATGAGGAACTCATTTTCATGGAAACCTAACAATTCTTTTGCACAACGTAGGAGTAAAAATACAAACAAAAAGGAAATAGAGAAAAGATACGAAGTCTGCAAATTAGAAAACTTACAAGTTAGGCAGATACCTACCCTACTACACAAGTGAATTGAAGAGCTCAGGCTCAGATTAATCACAGAGGGAAATGATCACTGGAGATGTAGTAATCTTTGAGTAGGGAGTGTCCTGGGGTTTAAACTCAGGACCTAGGTGCTGCCCTGAACTTGTTTTTGTTAAAGTCTAGCACTCAAGACACAGATCCACTGTTGGCTTTTTTTTCTACTTCTTATTGGAGATAATCTTATGGACTTTACTGCATGGGCTGGCTTCAAACTGTGATCTTCAGATCTCAGCGTCCTGAGTAGCTAGGATTATAGGTGTGAGCTACTGGCACCTGCCAATTTTTTGTAATTATTGTTTTTATTATCTTTGTGGCCCAAGCATCAGAAAATTGAAAGGCAATACAGAAATCAAAGGATTGAAAACTCTCAGCTTTATAAGAAAGAAAGAATATGAGAGCTTCTTATTCCTAACTGAAGAACTCTACCAGGGGGCTGTGGGGAGGAAAAGGCAGTTCATACTACGAACCAAGGGAAATTGCAAGAGCAGAATTGTAAAGATGGGAGAACAGACACCAAGATGGCAAAATAGACATAAATAGCTGAAAGTTCACATATATACCAAAGAAAAGAGGTAAATGCAGCAACTGGAGAGAGAATTGGGAATAACAACATGGACAAAAAGCTAAAGACAAGAGCACATTTACTCATTTTTATAATAATGCCTTTAGCATTTTTTAACACTTGGAAAAATAGAAAAATGTTTTTTGACATGGGAAAACAGGAAGTTTAAATTTTAGTCCATAAATAAAATTTGATGGGAAAGTATCCATGCTCATTATTTTTGTGTTACACACTGCAACAGCACTAGTGGTAATCATGACTGTCACTTTGGCTCACACAGCTTAAAATAGTGACCAACTGCCCCCTTAAACACCTGGCCTAGACAACTCTCTACCCCTGTGGAGAAAGGCATCCTGGTTAGGTTGACAAGAAGTAATTGGAATACTCAACTATCTTTAGTAGGAATACTAGAGTATCTAAGATATTCATATTCTTTGCATGAAGAAAAACTAAAGATGCCTCCAATGTGGTTCACAGGCTTGGTTCACATGCTACTGTGAAGCTGCCACCTGAAGCTGTGCCACTCAAACAGAGATAGATCCTATCAGTAATGGAAGACAAATATGGGACCTTTGCTACTCCATATGGTAATTTACTTTTAATTGAAAAGTCAACTTCAAAAGCCATATGAACATTGTGGAGTTGGTCTGAGAGTTGATGAGAGAGCATCTGCATGAATGTATGCCTCACCACCACCTTGAACATCATCCTATCAGTTATGTTGTAGAAGTGTACTGTTCTAGAAACTTGGATGCCTGGACTCATATGTCACTTTACCAAAGACTGGCTTTACAATGTGGATAAATTCACCTAATCTATCAAAATGTCAATAATCTCACCTGAAAAAAATGTGAATAATAACAGCTATTGTATGTACTTTATAGTTTGGGGAAAGACCTACATGTGTTTTTTTGTTGTTATTGTTTTGTTTGATTTACCCTAGCTCTTTGGTTTTTATGTTTTTGAGATATGACCTGGTTACTTTGGCCCAAGCCATACTTGAAATAATCTGTCTCTACATTCCTAGTAGCTGAGATGACAGACAGCTCAGGAAGACTAGGTTTAAAATGAATTACAAAACTCCTTGATCTCTATCAAACTGCAAATCATTATTATTCATTAATGCCAATAGTGTTTAAAATATATTACTCATATCCATTAAGATTTTGCCCAATTGAAAACCGGGCACTGGTGGTTCACACTTATAACCCTTGCTACTCAGGAGGCTGAGATCTGAGGATCAGGATTTGAAGCCAGCTCAGGCAGGAAAGTCCATGAGACTCATATCTCCAATTAACCAACAAGAAAAGCCAGAAGTGGAGGTGTGATTCAATTAGTAGGATGCCAGCTTGAGCACAAAAGCTCAGGGACAGCACCCAAGCTCTGAGTTCAAGGCCAAGAACTGAAAAAAAGGAAAAAAGATTTTACTCAGTTGCATATTAGAAAGCCAGTCAAGTTGGTTTATACCATATAGGAATTATTTTCAGTAAATAGATGCAAAAGCAAGCAACTCATGTATGTTACAGTTGCTTAAGGAATTCAAGCTTCCTGTTCTTCTATCTTTTTCATTCTTTCCATCTTCATAGATACTAGATAGTGACCCCCACCCATAGGCAATGGTATTGCAAACAGGAAGAAGTCTGTCTGGTAAAATTGCACCTCTCTATCATAAAAACAGTAAGTTTCCTAGAAGTCGATCTAGTAAAGAGCAAATGTACTAGGATATTAATGAAAACAGTACTTGAAACATAGTACAGTTAAATATATAACTTCAAATACTAATAGTAAAAACATATAGAAAACAGAATTCTACATTTAAAAGGGAAATGAGGATAGAGTTATTAAAGCATCAGAAGAAGAGATGCTATAGATGATATAGTCAAGAGCTAAATATACAAAGCCCTGCCAATGTGCATAAGTCTGTGTTACAGTTGCAAAAGAATATGTCTTCCTGCAAATCTGGTGTTTTCATACTTTGACTAAATACATTTTCTCCATCAAGAAAACAGGGTCGTGGCTAGGTGCCAGTCGCTCACATTTGTAAATCCTAGCTACTCAAGAGACTATCATCAGGATGACAAGTTGAAGTCAGCCCAGGCAGGAAAGACCATGAGACTCTTATCTCTAATTACCAAAAACTGAAAGAAATTGTGGCTCAAGTGGCACAGCACTAGCCTTGAGCAAAAAAAGCTCAGGGACAGTGCCCAGGCCCTGAATTCAAACCTAAGGACCAGCACAAAAAAGGCAGGCAGGCAGGAAGGAAGGAAGGCAAAAAGGCAGGCAGGAAAGCAGGCAGACAGGAAGGAAGGAAGGCAGGAAGGAAGGCAGGAAGGAAAGAGAAAAAGAAGGAAAGAAGAAAGGAAGGAAGGAAAACAGGTCTGTGAAGGAAATCTATAATAGCTACAGAAATACTCAATAGAGATGGCTAGTCATCCATTTTTCAATTTCTTAATTCTTTTTTTGTCTTATAATTGACCAAGAAATTTTATTCCAACAAATGAATTTATAACCTTTGCCCTGCTTTGATTCCTAAAGTATTTTAAATTAAAGCAGAACTAAGGAAGTGGAGAAATCTCCCATGCTCCTGGATTAGGAGAATTAACATTGTGAAAATGGCAGTATTTCCAAAGGCTATTTACAAATTCAATGTGATACCTACCAATATCCCAACTTAATTCCTCAATGAAATAGAAGATGGAATCCAAAAATACATATGCAACAATAAAAGACCCCAAATAGCAAAACCCAATCCTTAGCAGGAAGAACAGCACTTGAGAAATGTCAATATCAAATTTCAAACTCTATTACAAAGCCATAGTAATCAAAATAGCTTGGTACTGGCACAAGAACAGACCTCAGGACCAATGGAATAGAATGGAAAACCCAGAAATGAACCTACAGACCTATAGCCATCTAATCTTGGATATGAGTGCTGAAAAATAG
>NW_012267309.1:4831766-4854267 GCF_000151885.1 Dipodomys ordii | reverse complement strand
GCATAATTTGGGGAGGGGAAGGGAAAAAACAAATTGTTTAAATAGAGATAGAGGTGGACCCATTGCAAAATTGAGATGTACAAGAGGCTATGTTGAAAAACGAACTTCACAACTTTGGCAGGGGGTGGAGGGAAATGGGAGGGCAGAGATAGGAAGGGGAAACAAAGGAGGAGGCAACAATGCTTGATAAGAAATGTATTCATTACATTGCTCATGTAACTGTAACCCTCCTCTGTACAGTATTCTCACAATAAAAAAAGGTATTAAAAAAAACCATAAGCTTTTCTGAAGAGGAAATAAGAATGTCCAATAGCCACATGAAGAAATGTTCAATTTCTCTATCCATGAAAGAAATGCAAATCAAAACAACATTGGAATAATTTATAATCATGTTTTGTATGTTTTTATGTACTTCCTTTTCCTTCTTTTCTTTTTCCATCGCTCATATTGAAATGGTGCCATGTTTGTTGTTCCTCCTTACCTTTCATATTAGCCTCCAAACAGACATTCTACTTTTGTCCTTTTACAAACTGCCCTTAACTTTTCAAAATACACATTTGCTTAAGGAATATCTAAAATGAATTAGTAGTTTTTTCTGCATCTTAAATAGCAGAAGGTCCTAAGATTGCTTTTTTCCCTTTCTTCCAGGATATAATAGTGCAAAATTTTAGTTACATCTGCTTTTTAACAGTTCTAGCTCCAAAAGGAGTAATCTACTATAAATTTCCAATAACCAATAATGTGTGTTTCATTTGTACACATATTTATAACTGTTTTGTAACTATTTTTTCTTGCTTTCCATTACTCTCTTGCTTTCTTTTTTGGTAATTCTGTAGTAAATGAAGTATAGAGTAACTCTTGGATGCCAAAGATATCCCTTACTGTTCTGAAAAAATTGAGAAATACAGCAGTTTAGTCAGAATCATGGCAGGTTGTCTTTCTTCATTTTGTTTATGATTTAGTATGATTAGTCAATTGAAGTTTATTTTTTATGTTTTCAAATATCACAATTTCAACTTTGTCATCTGGAATGTTGCCATTTCATTCTCTGTGGTTTATCCTATTAGAAATTAGATGCACTCTTGAAGTTTTCATGTACTTCGATATCTTTTCATTTCTTTCATATTTTCTATTCCTATATTGTGAGTGACTTCTAGTACTTTAAATCTTCCTTCAGTCTTAACTTACCTACTGAGTTCTTAATTTCAAACAATAATTTTTGCTTCTACAATTTCTGTTTTGTTTTGTTTTTTTGTCGGTCGTGGAGCTTGAACTCTGGGCCTGGGCGCTGTCCCTCAGCTCTTACAGCTCAAGGCAAGCGCTCTACCACTTGAGCTACAGCGCCACTTCTACAATTTCTGTTTTTAAGCGAACGTTTGACCTCTAGATCCATTTACTATACTTTCTATTCTTTCTTTTATTTCTTTACTACAGTTTGAACATACAATAAATGTGTAGTCTTTTTATTTATTGTAAATGTGATGTACAGAGGAATTAGTTACATAAGCCAGGGTATAAGTACATTTCTTTTTTGTTTTTTTTTAGATATTTTTTATTGTGAAAATACTGTACAGAGGGGTTACAATTACATGGGCAAGATAGTGAGTACACTTCTTATCAAGCATTGTAGCCATGAGTACATTTCTTATCAAGCATTGTAGCCTCTTCCTTTGTTTCCCCTTCCCATCCTACATTTCTTTTTTGAATAATGTCACCTCTTCCCTCATTTTTTTCCCAGTGTTTCCCTCCCGAACCCCCTCTCCTACAAGTTGTATAGTTTATTTTCAACATAATGCCTAGTGAGTATATGTGCTGCTGTGAGTATTTCTGTGCTCCCCTTTACCCTCCCCCAAACAGATAAACTTTACCTAAGACAAAACTACAAAAATCGAAAACTGCACCAAAGGGAGAAAAAAAACACAAAAAGTAAAATAATTATGAATATTTAATGCATAGTCTCTTAATCAATTCTTTTTTAGAATATTAATTCTTCTCTTACTATTTGTGAACTCCCAAATTTTGTAATCATTTAATAGTGAGGTATATATTTGAGTTATATATTTGGAAGTCCTATAAGTTCTGTATTTTGGATATGTCTCACAGACTCATTATGAATTCCTTTTACCATGGTGCCTAATTTATCTATTATGCTGTGTGCATTTTTGTGTGTAGTCTTACAGATTGAAGTCATGGCTTCATAGATGCCACAAATGCATTTGTTACCTGAGCTATGCCTCCAGATTTTGATTATATTCTATTAAATTCGTACCCAGAATTCATGTATCACATGAGCCAAATACAGGGAAGTGGTCTATGTGCTCCTATTTCCTATGGCAGGTTTTATTTTGTAAAACTAAAGGAATGTAGAAACTAAGTGTGAAAATAAGACATCAGTTCAAAATGCAGACAAGGAATGACAAGAATAAAAGGGGGAAAAAAACTCAAGGTTAGAGTAGCAGTTTTGTCCTTCTCTTGTAATGTTGCTCTGGCTCATTTTTACTATGCCAATTAGCCACTGACCTAGACAAAGGGATCTTATGAGAGTTTTATGAGATAATGTCTTATAATGATTTGAGGACATAGTTTATAACTTCATAGCTTCCTCTTCTATGTACCTATTTACCTTTCCATTTTTAAATACATAAGGATCTTGAAATGAAATTTGTAGCCTCTAGGATAAATATATTATATATATATATATATATGATATATATGTGATATATATGTGTTGATTTTCAAATAGGATGGAAGTCTCATCTAAATTTTTTTCCAGTCATGGGGCCTGAACTCTGGGCCTGGGTGCTGTCCCTCAACCCTTCAGCTCAAGGCTCTTGCTCTACCACTTGAGCCACAGCACTACTTCCAGCTTTTTTTCTGCTTATGTGGTGCTGAGGAATGGAACCCAGGGTCTCATGCATGCAATGCAAACACTCTACCACTGAGCCACCCTCCCAGCCCCTCATCTAATTATTTTCCCACTAAATTTGCTTCATTTTCTTTTCCAACACCTATTGTCCTTATTTTGATGACTGTGGAATAATTAATTTTCTTAAAATAGTATCATATTTAAAGGTGCATATGTAAGCATGGATTTGGACAAGACTTTTCACTCAGTGAAGGAAAACATTGCAGAAAAAAACAGGTATACATGTCAGCATATTTAACTCAGACAATTCCTCCTATCAAACATTCTTCATTAAAAAATCTCACTTGACTAATTTTACTTTCAAATGCCATGAACACTGTCACAAATCATTTAGAGTTTTTAGAAGTAAGAATCTGTTATGAAGAACGTGCTATAATGATTTGGACGCCATCCTGACATTTTATTCCCTGGGTATAGGATTTCTGACAAGCTATGCTTAATGGGAGAAAAAGTTTATAATAAAGCTGAACAGTGCAATAATTGACTGTAGAGTAAATAGAATTTCTCAGTGTAGTCTTTTTCCATCACCTTTATTTTTCTTTCTCTGAAAATTGTTTATTGGCCATTAGATCCAAATATGGAGCATGGCCTTTATTACTTTGCAGGAAGATATTTCAAGATGTGCTATATAAATTCCCTACTGTCCCTCTGTTTCCTCTCACCAGCAGTTCAAGTCATCTGGATGATAAATAGGCTCATGCCAGTGTTAGAGTTTAACTGGCAATGAATTTCATTTTATTGCAATATTTATGAAAGCTTTTTAAAATGTGGTTAAGTGAAAGTCTTCTCATGGGCTGCAATCAATATTTCTTAACATGATGTAGAGAATCCAAATCTTTAGAGTTCCTTTTTATTTATCTACAATGCCTTCTTGTTAAAGGACCCCAATTATAGTAGAATTGGGAAGATTCTCTATGCTATAAATAATTTTTTATACTTTATTGTTGTTATTAAAGTTGTGATGTTTGGTGTTGTGCTTCTCTTTTCCTTTTTCCTTCCTCCCTTTGGCTGTAAGGGAACATGCAGCCGAGGGAATATGGGCCAAGAAACCTGAGTCACAATAATTACCATTTCCAGGCTTTAGCACTGTGTTTTCTATTAAGCCTGTAGAGCAATTAGCAATGTTTTATAACAGCTGTGAGAATTGTTGCTTGACCTCGTCTGATTACAGTTCTGACACGTTTAAGAACAAATTGGTAAACAGTGTTGGCTTCAGAGGCCCTTTCAGATGTGTAGGAGAAGAGTTGGCCTGTGGGGAAGGAAGAGTCTTTGACAGAAATAGGCTCAGAGGTGGCACAGGTTAGAGAACAAATGATCCAAGAAAAAAATGTTGTCTTGTTAGCATGCAAGGACAGCTGTTTTCCTAGGGTTAGGACTCAATGACAAAATCCATGTCAGCAATTGACAAACCTGAGAAAGATATCAGTCAAGGGGGAAAATAAAAGAGCCTTCTTATTTCTAGCAATAAATGGAAAGGATAATTCCTAGAAAAACAAATAGGAGCTCTTCCCATTTTTAATGGTCTGATTGGATTTTAGTCATTTCAGGAGCCCTTTATTAGCTGCCTCTATTGAACAACCAAGTAGAAATCAACCCCCCAAATGGGACTACATGATCTGCAGCAAAGGCAGAAAAGTTTCTAAATATGGTATAGTGACAGGATAATAGGTATAGAGATGGCAAGAACTGGGGTTGAACCCAAGCTCCACTATGAGTTGTCTATGGACAAATCATTAGTAGAAAAAAAAAAAGAATTGGTGGGGTAGCAAGTTTATCAAGCCAAATCCAGGCTATGGCCTGTGTTTGCAAAAAAAAAATGATTTTTTTCTTTTTCACTTTTTGCATTGGAAATTTTTAAATTTTTATTGGCAGAAATTAATTGGAAATAATAAGAGGGTTCATACGATTTAATGGAACATATTTATTAATCATCATCTACAGCTGCTTTCAAATTTCAACTGCAAAGTTCAGAAGTTGTGATGATAGCAATGTGTTATAACATTATTACATGGCCAAGAAAGCCAAAGATAGTTACTAACAAACTCTTTAAAAGGAAAGTTAATCAACCTTTGGACTAGACCATTTGGGATTTTCACCTACTGGATAATGTACAAAAGAGCAGTATGTAGTAATTGTGATTCATTTTTAAAATTATTATCTTTAAGTCAGTATACAAAGGAGTTGAAATTTAAGAAAGCAGTTTATGAATCCAAATATATCTTTTTTATTAGTAGTAATAAGTTTTTTTATTGTGAAAATACCATACAAAGGGGTTACAATTACATGAGCAAGGTAATGAGTACATTTCTTATCAAGCATTGTTGCCTCCTCCTTTGTTTACCCTTCACATCCCTTCCCAGCCTCCCCCCCCCGCTTATAAATCATATTTAAAGTTTGTTCAGGTTCACGTAATAGCAGTACTGGCCCTTGAATGATCACAATCTTTCAAGAGGCATAGAGAAAAGGGTTGCTTATATAGCTTATGCTATTAGTAATACCACATCCCTGCAATACCCAGAGAAGGTAACATCATTTTACACATATGTGAGGCACTGATTAGAATTATTTCCACTGCAGGTAAAAAAAAATTTCCCATATAATGTAAATTACAAAGATATGTATTGATGACAGGAATATCAAATGAAGAGTCCAGCACTAAATCTGTAATCAAATATATCAAAGTGCAATTTCTTCAACTCTTCTAAAGATCTCCATCAGATCTCATGATACCAGAACATCCTTGCTAGATAATATTCAAACCAGCTAAAAGGAAGCTTTCTCCTCACAAATACCTTTGTTTTTTTTGTAAAATGTGTGTGTGTGTGTGTGTGTGTGTGTGTGTGTGTGTGTGTGTGTTTGTCAAAAATCTAAGAATACTTCTCTTTGCCTTGTGGGTCAGAATAGAATTTCATGCCCAACTACAGATTAATACTGGCACAAGAAAAGATGGCTGCTAAAGCTTGATTAATCCCATCGTATTTCATCCCCTAGAAGAAGGCTCAGGGTTCATCCACAATGAAGTGACAGGAAGAAATGACCTCCGCATACATAGTTAATATCTGCATATATAATAGCTTGAGAAATGATCTTAAAAGATTTCCTTACTAAGTCTGTGAATGAATCCTCAGAAACTTCAAGAAAATGCATTTTTCTAAATACAACAAAATATTTTAAAAGATCTCAAAAATCAGGGCACTCTAGAGACCTGCATAATTTATTATGTCCCAGTGTATTTTCTATCCATTTAGTGTGTTTACTTGTAGACTTACAGGCACATTCTAGTTGCCATACAGTAAGACCAAAGGAGGGTATGCATAGGATCAGATAACAAAGGCTCAATAGTATGCATATGATCATATAAAATAGTCCCTCAGCTCTTCAGCTCAAGGCTAGCGCTCTAGCGCTTGAGCCACAGTGCCACTTCCGGCTTTTTTTTTTCTTTTTGCTAATGTGGTGCTGAGGAATCGAACCCAGGGCCTCAAGCATGCAAAGCAAGCGCTCTATCACTGAGCCACCTTCCCAGCCCCAGTTATTTCTTTTTTCTTTCATTTTTTTCCCTTGGTTTATTCCCTGTGGTCACTGTTCTTGATTTCTGTACTCTTTGTCTTATATATAACTTTATCTGATTTGGGGAAGGGAAAGGCCGTCACAGAAACAAGTGAGGCAAAGGGTGAAGCAACAATGATACTCACTAGACAGTATATTGGAAATGAACTTCACAACTTGGGAGGGAGGCGTGGGGTGGGGGACGTGGGAGAAACTGAGGGTGTAAAACTGTTCGAAAAGAAATGTACGCATCACCTTGTGTAACTGTAACCCCCTCCTTGCATCCCCTTTACAATTAAAACTCAACAACACCTCAGATCACTCTAAGGAAATTCATTAGAACAGCATTTCCCAAAGTGTGTTCCCTGGAAGAGTGTGACAAAAATGTTCTTAGATAAAGTAGATTTGGAGATACTTCATACTATATTCTCACATCCCCATTTATTTTTTAAAAATTTTTTTTGTTGGTCATGGGACTTGAACTCTGGGCCTGAATGCTGTCCCTCAGCTCTTCAGCTCTAGGCAAGCGCTCTACCACTTGAGCCACAGCACCACTTCCAGTTTTCTAGTGGTTTATTGGAGATAAGAGCCTCACAGACTTTCTTGCCTGGGCTGACTTTGAACCATGATCCTCAGATCTCAGCTTCCTGAATAGCTAGGATTATAGTTCTGAGCCTCCGGCGCCCAGTTACATCCCAAATTTTTATAACACAATTTAGGAGAGCAGTTGTTGAAAAATCCTCCAATGAAGGGTGTGTTCATCTTCTATTCCATGCATATACTTACAGGTTTAAATATGACATCATAGAAACAAGAACCCTGAAAATATGACTTGAGTATTGTCCCTAAATACTAATTGAGAAAGTGTATCTTTATCAGATGAAGATGGAACCCATCTATTTACTGCTAGAGGCACACAAGGGAGCTTCTCCATCTAATGATTATACAGCTGGGTTCCTACATTCCCGTGCTGTAAATGTGCATCTCTGTAAATATTCCTAACCCTGGAACACAATGACTATCATTTGGGAGTCTCCAGGAGTATAATGAATTGTTTAGGGGTAGCATGCAAACTCCAGTACAATCTTGTGCTAGGTTTATACCAGTCTAATAATTCTTATTAAGCTTTCATCCTTTGAGAGTTTAAGACTTCCTCTTCTACACAGTGGATTCGAATTAAGAGAGGATGAAGCTAATGATTAAGGTTCTGGTCCCTTGCCTCTAACCATGTATTCTAACTTAAATAATTTCTATTCCTTGTTCTAGACTTAGTTGTTTCTTCAGGTGTCTTGCTTTATCCTACCTTTTACTTCTTTTGCCTTACAATAGCCCTAGTAGAGATACCATATAATTTGGAATTCAATGTATCTTGGCTCCTGCCTTTTTCTTTATCTGTACCATATTGCCTCTTGAGGTACAAGCTGCTCATCTGTAAAAAGTAGATAATACTTATCTCAAAATAGTATTTTGATAATTATATGATAGACATGAATTGTATATCATTATATATCAGTTTACAACTAAAGTAGGTATTTGTTGCTTTTTCCTTATTTAATCTATAGCTATAAAGAGTTGTTTATGGGTTGCCACACCCTGTGCTACATACTTTGCACTAATTATCCCCTGTGATGTTCTTAAGAATCCTATGAAGTAAGGATTAATATTAGCTTCAATTGTGAGCAATCTCACAATTGAGATTTGGCAGATGTGTTGAACCCCACGCCTCTTCAGCAAAACCCACTAGCTATCCAGAAAGACCCATTTTCCCTGCCTTTGGTAGCATCTGGACTTCATCTGAGCCCTGACAGACCCAAATCTCTCTGCCTCCCTCACAAACATAGGCTGGGTAGCTGAGTTGTCACCAATGGGTTGTGAGTATAAGTTATGTATGTCCTTTCTGGGATTTCCAAGGAAGCAGATAGCTTTCCATTCTCTCATGTTTTCACTATGCGGCCACAAACAATAAGCCCTAGTAGACAGAAAATCTACTAAGTAGAAGGACTTCAGGTTTCTAAATAGCCAAATAGAAAAGAATTCTTAGCCTACATGAGCATCCTCTGCAAGAAATAGGCTTCTGCTTTGTGTCAATTTATGTTTGAGTCTTATTGGTTGCAGCAGTTTAACCTATCCCAACCAAGGAAACCACCAAAACCTTGATCTACTGTGCACTTATTGTGGCTTTTTGTCCTCATCATTGTGGGCATAACAACTTCCCTAATGAATTAAACTTGCCTCCCTTTGATATACTTCCATCTAGGAAACCTTTTTTCTTCCCTACTCTCTTCCTGCCTAACACCACTGTTCTTCCCAGGACCTGCAGATGATTATCTTTCTTTACCTCCTGATCATTTTCTTTTCTTTTAGTTGATTTAGGTCGATTTACATGTCATCCAAAGCATTATTACTTCCTTTATATAATCAGCTTTATTTTATTATGGCATGGTACAAAATACATTAACAGAATACATCTGTTTGAGTGTCTCCTTTATTCTGTCCCTGACAGTGGTTAAAAGCACTTATAATGCCAATGATAAGAGAATGAAATGAATGGCAATAAACAAGAGGCAAAAGAAAGACAAACAAAAACCTATGGATTGGGAGAAGGTCTTCACTAGTCATACAAAAGACAAGGGCCTCATAACTAACATATACTTAGAACTCAAAAAATTAAATCCCCAACAACAAATCCCCACTAATAAGGGGGCTAAAGACTTAGAGAGACTTCCCTGAAGGAGAAATGAGAATGGCCAATAGGCACATGAAGAAATGCTCAATTTCTCTGGCCATAAAAGAAATGCACATCAAAACAATATTGAGATTCCACCTCACACTAGTTAGAATGACTATAATCAAGAACTCTAATAACAACAGATGCTGGAGGGGATGTGGCCAAAAGGAAACACAACTGCACTGTTGGTGGGATTGTAAACTTGTTCAACTACTTTGAAAAGCAGTATGAAGGTTCATCAAAAGACTCCACATGGGTTGGGAAGGTGGCTTAGTGGTAGAGCGCTTGCCTTGCATGCTTGAGGCCCTGGGTTCGAGTCCTCAGCACCACATAAGCAGAAAATAAAAAAGCCGGAAGTGGTGCTATGGCTGAAGTGATAGAGCGCTAGCCTTGAGCTGAAGAGCTGAGGGACAGTGCCCAGGCCCAGAGTTCAGGCCCCACGACCAGACACCAAAAAGAAAAAAGACTCCACATACCCAGCAATCCCACTTTTGGGCGTTTACCCAAACGATACCAAACAAGGACATACTAAAACTACCAGCACAACTATGTTTACCCCAGCATTATACTCCATAGCTAAGATATGGAACCAACCCAGATGCCCCTCAGTAGATGAATGGCTCAAGAAAATGTGTGATGTGTGTGTGTGTGTGATGTGTGTGTGTGTGTGTGTGTGTGTATGTGTGTGTGTGTGTGTGTGTGTGGAATTCTATGCCTCCATCAGAAAGAATGACACTACCCCACTTTTTAGGAAATGGTAAAACTGGGAAAAGCATATTAAGTGAAGTAAGCCAGACCCAAAGAAATATAGGTCCCATGGCTCCCCTCATTTGCAATAATTACTGTATGTCTAGGACAATATTATCAGATGAGCAGAAAAGGTCAAAGGCTATGTACATATGACCACATAAGGTGATGCTAAGCAAAATGAACCCCAAGATATAAACACAAGTGGTTTTTCTTCACTGTTGTTGTTGTTGTTGTTAATGTATTATGTGATTTTCTTTTTTAATGCATTTTTATTGTAAAAACATTATACAGAGGGGTTAATTACATGAGCAAGGTAATGAGTACATTTCCTATCAAACATTGTTACCTCCTCCTTTGTTTTTCCTCTACCATCCCTTCCCTCCCACCTCGACAACTACCACCCTCCTACCCCCCAGGCCGAAGTTAGCCAAAGTTGGCAGTTGTAATGTTCATTTTCAACATAGTGTTTTGTGTATCTCATTGTTAAAATGAGCCAACCTGTATCCTTCTTTAAGCATTTTGTTTTTTCCCTTCCCCTCCCCGAATTAGAGAAGTGTATACACAAGATGCAGGGCACCGACGTCAAATACAGTGAAAACAGGTGTTATATCCTGGGGGAGGAACATACACAGCAAAAACAAAATCACATGGTACATTATAAATAAATACATTAGAAACAATAGCAAGAAAGAAAAAACAACTTGTGTCCCTATCTTGGGGTTCATTTCACTTAACATCATCTTATCTGATCATATATAGATAGCTTTTGGCATTTTCTGCTTGTCCAAGATATATACTAGTTATTGCAAATAAAGGAAACCATGGGACCTATGTTTCTTTGGACCTGGTTTACTTCACTTAATATAATTTTTTCCAAGTCTTCCCATTTCCTAGCAAATGGGGTGATGTCATTCTTTCTGATGGAGGCATAGAATATATATATATATATATATGTGTATATATATATATTTATGTATATGCATACATATATGCGCCACATTTCCTTGATCCATTCATCTACTGAGGGGCATCTGGGTTGGTTCCATATCTTAGCTATGGTAAATAAGGCTGCAATAAACATAGTTGTGCTGGTAGCTTTAGTATGGCCTTGTTTGTGATCATTTGGGTAAATGCCCATAAATGGGATAGCTGGGTCATAGGGGAGCTCTATGAGGAATCTTTTGAGGAACCTCCATACTACTTTCCAAAGTGGTTGAACAAGTTTACACTCCCACCAACAATGCAGTAGCGTTCCCTTCTGTCCACATCCCCTCCAGCATCTGTTGTTATTAAAGTTCTTGATTATAGCCATTCTAACTGGGTAAGGTGGTATCTCAATGTTGTTTTGATTTGTATTTCTTTTATGGCTAGGGAGGTTGAACATTTCTTCATGTATCTATTGGCCATCCTTCTTTCCTCTTCAGAGAGGTTTCTCTTTAAGTCTTTAGCCCACTTATTTATTGGGCAATTGTTTCTCTGAGGATTTGTTGTTGGGGGATTTAATTTTTTGAGTTCCAAGTATATTTTAGATATGAGACCCTTGTCTGTTGCATGGCTAGTGAAGATCTTCTCCCAATCCAGGAGCTTTCTATTGATCTTGCTAGCTATGTTCTTTGCCATGCAGAAGCTCTGCAACTTCATGCAATCCCATTTGTCCAACCTTTCTTTGATTTGTTGTGTTTCTCAGTCTCTATTAAGAAAATTTCAGCCTGTGCCATGGAGACCTAGGGTTTCTCCTATTCCTTCCTGTAATGTTTTCAGGGTGTCTGCTTTGACTGTGAGGTCTTTGATCCATTTGGAGTTGATTCTGCTGCGGGGTGATAGATAAGGATCCAGCTTTAGTTTTCTACAAGTGATTAACCAATTTTGCCAGCACCATTTACTGAAGAGGCTGTCTTTCTTCCATTCTGTTTTTTAGCTCCCTTATCAAAGATTAGATGGCTATATTTCTGTAGGTTCATTTCTGGGTTTTCAATTGTATTCCATTGGTCCTGAGGTCTGTTCTTGTGCCAGTACCAAGCTGTTTTGATTACTATGGCTTTGTAGTAGAGTTTGAAATTTGGTATAGCTATTCCTCCAGCACTGTTCTTTCTGTAAAAGATAGTTTTTGCTATTCGGGGTCTTCAATTGAGGGTTAATTCTATACCCTGCTATTTTGCCAAAGTTTCAAATCAGCTTGAGTAATTTCGGAGTGGAGTCTATAGGATTCTTTAAATACAGGATCATGTCATCTGCAAAGAGAGAGAGTTTTACTTCATCCCCTTTATGTTTGCATCTTGTCTTATTGTTGTGGCTAGGCATTCTAATACTAAATTGAAGAGAAGTAGAGAAAGTGGACATTCTTGTCTCATTTCTGAGTTTAGAGGAAATGGCTTTTGTTTTTCTTATTTAAGTAAAATGCTGGCTGTAAGTTTGTCATATACAGCTTTTATTGATTGAGGAATGTTCCATGGATTTCTAGTTTTTCCAGAGCCTTTATCATAAGGGGGTGTTGGATCTTGTCAAGAGCTTTTTCTGCATCTATTGAGATAACCATGTGGTTCTTATCCTTGCTCTTGTGATGTGTTAAATTATATTAATTGATTTGTGCATATTGAACCAGCTTTGCATCCCTTAATGAATCTTGTTTGATCATGGTGTATGATTTTTTGGATGAATTGTTGAAATCGATTGGCCAAAATTTTGTTGAGAAGTTTTGCATCGATGTCCATCAAAGAAATGGGCCTATAGTTCTCTTTCTTTGATGAGTCCCTGCCTGGTTTTGGGATTAGGGTTATGATGGCTTCATAGAATGTGGTCGGTAGTGAGTTTTCTCTTTTAATTTCATTGAAGAGTTGGAGGAGTATTGGTGTGAGCTCTGCTTTGAAGGCTTTGTAGAATTCTGCTGTAAATCCATCTGGTCCTGGGCTTTTCTTAGATGGGAGGTCTCTTATTGCTGTTTCTATTTCGATGCTTGATATGGGCCTGTTAAATTGGTTTAACTCATCTTGGTTTAGTTTCGGCATGTTGATATTTGATAGAAAATCGTCCATTGCTTATCATGTGATTTTCTTTTGTACCTTTTGTGTATTATTCCCACTATGGTATATCCACTGTTGTCACTGTATTTGATTTTGGTACCCTGCATCTTGTATATACATTATCTAATTTGGGGAAGGGAATAGGGAATAACCAAATGATGAAAAAGGACACAGGATAACCCATTGCAACAATGATACTCACAAAATACTAATGTTCAAAAAGAATTTTACAACTTCAAGGGGGGATGGAGGAGTGGGGAATGTAAGGGAGGCAAGGGATAATCGGAGAAAAACAACAGAGTGGGTAACAATGCTTGACAAGAAATGTATTCATTACCCAACTCATGCAACTACAACCCCTCTGTAAAGCATCTTTACAATAATTTTTAAAAGAAATCTTTTAAAAATCAGGTAAAATAAATTCAGTAAAGTGGTATATTATTAAGGTGTGAAAAAAGAAACCCAAACAAAAATTAAAAGGTAGTGCAATGTTTTCTGTATAGTTGGTAAGAAATACAGTAATGATCCACAATGTATCTGCTGGGCTTGCATTAAATGATAGTAGGAGAAGCTACTAAAAAGGAAATATAGACAACCCAAGAAGTTCAATAATAGAATATAAGGTCTGAAACTTCATTTCTAGTTTCAGTGAAGTCAAGATAAATCCATAGGATGTGTACAGAGTACTTTCAACACTAAAGAAGAATGATGCATGTTTTAAAAATCCATTGCGTGTTCACAGAAGCCACAGTATATTATCATGGACTCAGCCATAGATGCTCTTCTCCTGTGACAGAGGAAAATAAAAGGCACAGCTTGTGGAAAGGTCATCTTTACAGAAGGATTCTGTGATCCAAAGTTCCAAATGGAAGCCTAGTTTAGAGCAGCACACGAAGGAGCCACTGTAGCCATTCGGCTATCAATAGTGGACATTGGTCATAATTTAACTTCCTCTTAAAACAATGGGATTGTCCTGTGGTATAATAGATGAAGCCCTGTGGGATGACAGAGATACATATGATTTAGTTCTTTTGGCTTAATATTCCCAATCTTCTTACTGTATCATTAAAGTTCTGATGGCTACTTGGATTCAGCTAATGTACTACCAACTGTTTTCTTCCCATGGATTTTTAATATAGTTGATTTCCATTCAGATCACTTCTGAAGTTGAAATCTGGCTCCTCTAAATGTATGCCAATCATAATAGACCTAGAGGGAAGGTCTAGGGGTCTCTAAGATGTATAAAAGACAAGAAAGTATGATTTGGTTGAGAAGAAAAAGGGCCATTTGAACGTAGTAAAACTATGAACAAAACAAAATGGAAAGAAAAAGATAAGATGACTTTAAAATCATTAACAACAGCAGCAGCCATGAGAGGACAAGTTCCTATTATGTGTCACCCATCACAAATTCTGCTTCTCTTCTTATTTCTTTGCCATGATGGGCAGATCACTTACTTCTCAGAGCTTTAGCTTCTTTGGACAGCAATGATAATAACATATAACCCCAGATTTAGCTGGCTGGTGATGATGGCTAAATGAAGCAACATATGTGGAAGGGTCTGGTAAGGCAATAAATGATCCAAGTAGTCATCAAAACTCTAATGATGCAGTAAGAAGGTTTGCCAAAGGGCCAAAATTATATGTATCATTTAATGCTACATTATTGGACAGGAATATCCCCTTTTTTGCCAGGTGCAATCATGATAGATCTGTCAATATCTTCTTTTGTTTAGCCAAAGGACCAAAAACACCATGGAGATACCATACTACTGTCTATGAATGAATGAAAATATAGGTACAAATATACAGACACAATATTTTAAATACCTTCATTTACCCCTCCAACCCAAGGGAATACAACCAAACCAATTGTTACCACCATAAAAAGTATTGGCTTTTAAAGATAACAGTGAAAAATCTAATAGTATAAAATTAACCCATGTTGACAACTTGAAGCTGAAATAGATTTCTGGCCTAACAGAGATTCTCTTTTTTTCAGGTCAAAAGCAGTAGGACTGTGGCCCTAAGGGTAGTACTAAAGGACCATAAGAATCAAGACCTTGCCCACTTCAGGACAATGCTTACAGAAACCACACTGAATATGATAAGGACTGATTTGCTGCAGAACCAATCTATAGGAGCTATTTAGGAACAGGGTATTGTTGAGAATGTCAACATTGCAGGGTTAAAAAATAAGAATGTTCAAGGATATGGCCAGGCCAGAGTAAGATTCTACCCACTTACACTAATTAAAACCTGCCTCTGATGCTAGTTCTTAGTATGCATGTCCCATGAATCAATAAAGCCAATGGGGTAGATGCTTTGCCCTATACTCCCTAGCAATCTAAACCATAAATAAATTAATAAATATTTTAAAAGACAAGAGTAAAAAGTTTGGGTCCAAGACACCAAGCTAGTTACCTACTGAAGCCAAGTGAAATTTAGAAGGAAACTCTTAGATTTTTATTTATTTTAACCAAGAGACATCCTACAAAAAATTGGGACCATGTGAAACTAGTTGAAACAAAATATAACTTTTAAACAATTTGTTTTTCCCTTCCCCTCCCCAAATTATACCAACATCAAATACAGTGAAAACAGGGGTTAAACCATGGGGAAGGACATACAAAGCAACAAAGAAATCATATTATAAATATGTTAGAAACAATAGCAAGAAAGAAAAACCATTTGAGTCCTTATCTTGGGTTTCATTTCTCCTAACATCAACTTATTTGACCGTTTCTGCTTGTCTCAGACATATACTAGTTATTGCAAATACAGGAAACCGTGGGACCTATGTTTCTTTGGGCCTGGCTTACTTCACTTAATATAATTTTTTCCAAGTCTTTCCATTTCCTAACAAATGGGGCAATGTCATTTTTCTGATGGAGGCATAGGATTCCATTGTGTATATATGCCAAATTTTCTTAACAGGTGGACCCATTGCAACAATGAGATGTACAAGACATTATGTCAAAAAATGAACTTTACAACTTTTGGTGCAGAGTGGGCCGGGGGAGGGGGGGCTAGGGGGTAGATGGGAAGTGATGGGAAGGGGAAACAAAAAAGGAGGCAACAATGCTTGATAAGAAATGTACTCATTACCTTGCTCAGGTAATTGTAACCCCTCTGTATAGTATTTTCACAATAAAAAAACAAAAAAAGAAAAAAGAAAGAAATGTACTCATTACCTTGCTCGTGTGATTGTAACCCCTCTCTACAGTATTTTCACAATAAAAAACTTATTTAAAAAACATAGACTGTTACCCTTCCAAAGAATAAAATAGAGACAATGAAAAAATTGTATATATATATAAAATTTTTAACTCATGAAAGGTGCTTGTAGTGAACCTAGAATGTCACAGAATCATTTCAAACAACAAAACATCTTGTCCATATTTTTACTGATTTCATTCTATTTGTTCTTTATCCCACCTGGCACAGGTTGACACCTAACTTTCATTCATCTCCTAATTTGCAATTTCATTCTTTTTCAAGTAGTGGGAAGGGATAGATAGTAGTTATATACCCACTATACACTTCATACAATTCTAAAACAATTTTATCTGCCTATCACTTAAGTAAGGACCATCTAGGAAACTTTCCTCAATAACTTGTTCACTGAACTATAACATCACTGAATGTGTCAGACAACTGCTCTAAAAGCATGGGTCTCTGCCTGAGTGGGTATGGGGGTTGGCAGCATTATCTGGACAGGAATAGGGAAGCAAAGCACACATAGTTCTTAGGTACCAGGAGGCAAGAAGAACATGAGAGCAAGAAACCATTCTCAGGGAGCAAAGAACCTTCAGCTTTGGTGCAGGCTTTAAGCTCACTAGATATGCTCCATTGAGTACCAGACTTCACTTATAAAACATCAACTCAAAGATGAAATTTATTAATAATTACAAAACACTGGTAATACAACACTGAAAACCAAACATGAAATCCCTCTAAGCTCATGGCTGCTTGTGACAAGTCCAAGAATCTGGTCCTTGCTGAAGGTAAATTCCCGAATCAACATCTTACCCATCTTCTTGGCCACCTTCATGTGTCATACAATTACTTCCCAATAACCCATGTCCAACTTTCCTTCCATTCAATTCACACCATTCTGCCAGTATATTGTTCTTCTTGAACACAAGTTTGACTTTGTCTTCCCAGTGCTTATAACTCTTTATTGGGTTTCCCTTATCTTCAACTAAGATTGCATAGAGCATGAAATTTGTCATCTTACCTATTTGAAACCAAAAGAGTGTTAATCCAGGGCATTAAGTGCTTAAAATATCAGAAGGGCTGAAGGATTGGGTTCTCAGTCAGGCCTCCAGGAACTGTTTCCACATCAAGTCATCAGAACTTACCACTAAATGTACTAAAGCATAAAACATTAACACGGAGTGATGGAAGGCTGTCAATCAAATAGCAAACTTCAATAATACTGCTGTGATATCAGGATCAAAAAATCACTGCACCACAATAGCTTTTCAACCATATATATGTATATATATATATATATAACTCAGATAGCTAAGTTAATAGAAAGATGAGCTCCACTCACATCTGTTTTCCAAATCTCATGTAAGAACATCTGAATGGCAGAATCTACTTACTAGAAAAGAACTGAAAATGGTCAAAAAAATTAGGTTTTTCAATACTGAAATAAAAGAATACTTCATAGAAGGAAGTATGAATTGGATAAGGCCATCCCTATATGTATATGTAAATGGCAGCCTAATTTTTCAGTCTTTTCTGTCATTACATTTTCCATTATTTCTCTATGCATCTTTTAGTCTAGTTTCAGTGATGATTAAGACTAGATTTCATCTACTTGTACTTACAATATCCCTGGAAAGATTATTTCTTTATTTTTGGTCTATGTAATTACTATTCATTCTTCATGACCCACTTCAAATAACACCATCTTGGAAATCCTTCCAGAAATAAATACATCCTTTTCCATGTATTATTTAGCCATTTGTTATGTACTACTGTCAGTAAACCTATTTATTTTGGGTTTTACTATGGGATTACCACCACCTGCACCTTGCCACATACACACTAGACTGAAAGTTCCATGTTGAAATATTCTCTTGTTCCTTTCATATTCTCTCTATCTGGCTTAGAGTACAAAATATACTAATGAATCTGTTAAGTAGAACTAGAATACCTTTATATCAGATTTGCCCATAAAGACCAGTAAACCCATATATGTTAAAAAAAAAAAAAGAAAAAAAACTTACAAGGAGATTATGAATACTGAATCCATTAGAGAGAAGGAAGTAATTACAGAGAAGAAAAGACAGTTGGCATCTCATAATAAGGGGATAATATAAAGCGTAAAACCTCCCCCTTGCTCTCTTTGTGTCAGAGGAATCTCGAATATGGAACTCATCAAGCTTAAGCACCAAACAAAAGCAAGTCAAGTGCCTAGACTGCTATTTCTATATCTCCCTCTTGTGGTAATTACAGAGACTTCATTTTCTTTCACAGTAGTCATAATTAGAATTTAATAGAATCAAGGGACACTTCATTAAAAAAAAACAAAACCTGCAACATTCATGATTTGAGGAATGTTATTACAGCAAATTTTAGCTTTCAGTGTCTCCTTAAGCTTTGTGTCATGAACACCATAGACAAGAGAATATTCTGGAGGATTATTTCACCTCAGTGACATCTGCTCCTTTACTTTTTTTATCAGTAAAAAAAACAAAAGCCTCGATAGATGTGGAGGTAGATGTTAAATGTTTTATGATGTGCAGATTTTTCTATAGAATATTTTTCTTTATGGAAGTAAGATTCTAACCATGCCTTCACTACTCCCTTTGAAAATTTGACCTTTTAGAGTTGTATCCAAGGTCAATGAACTTTTGGAATTTACCACAGCATAATGTAGCTTTGACAATAGTCAATTTCACCATATTTATAAATCTATGTACAACTAGCTCTTCCAAATCTGGATCTCATTTATCTAAATGCATTTACCATCCTTAAGATTTTCATTAAAATATGTTTATTAAGTATCTGCCGTGCCTAATACATTCTCAAATATATAAATGAAATAAAAGATCTTGCCCTTAAGGAGCTCATTGTAGTGAAGGTAAACTAAGCCTAATAACTAGAATATAACAAAAAGACTACTAAAAGATCAAATAGAGTGGTTTTGAAAGTGAATGCAAGATATTTTTTAAAATACGTTTCACCACCTTAATATTATAAAATTGTATATTGAAAGATCATCCCAAAAGTTCGCTATCATCCCTTTATAAGAGTCATTGAACTAAAAGTGCAAAGGATGTAAAAATTACTTCATGAATGAGATGGTGGGGGGTGTGGATCAGGTTGACTTTGGGAAGGAAACAACAAACTTAGTAGTGGCTGTTCCTTGGAAATAGAAATGAATTGCAATATCTAAAGAGACTAGGTAGGTAATATAAATAAGCAAAGCAATCTAGTCAAGCTAATGTTAGAAATATAGAGAACTTGGTCAAGCCAAAAAAGCACTTGTTCAATTTTATGTAAAATAACTACTACTCAGCTGCAGTCAACCACACCATGTTTGCCCTGTCTTCTACTTTCATAAGAGACACCATAAATTTTTTTGCATGTTAAATTGACAATTGAGTCAAAACAAATTAAAGCATTATGTTGATCTACAAATATGTGAAGTATCTCTTCTTAGAAGACAAAATCGAACATGTACAAATTATGTTTGGCCTGTAGACCATGGAATGACAATATTACAGGCTCTGTGATAGGTTCTGGAGCATATAAAAATTCCCAATCCTGTAAATGCCTAAAATTCACAGAAAATTAATAGGAAAATAGATGGTAACTAACAATACATCTAGCGTCTCACAGCACTGTGAGAACACAAAGGAGAGGAGATACTTTCTGGGGTATCATGCTAAACTTCAAAGTAAATGCAACATGTGTGTCTAATCTGGAAGAATGGCTAAGAATTTTCCATCGGGGTAGCAGAAAGTGATAAACAAAAGGAACAGTATTTGTAAAGACTCAGAAACATGAACATATGTCGCCCTTAGAAGATCAGAGACCAACAGAGCAATAGACTGTTTCAACCTTTAGAACACTTATCTAATGTTGAGCACAGAAGAACCTCTGTAGAGTTCTGGACAAATCTGAGGCTCATGAATATAAGGGGGTTTAGCTTAGCGGAAGAGCACCCACCTGGCTAGCACAAGGCCCTGGGTTCGGTCCTCAGTTCTGGGAAAAAAATATATATAAGTTAATGTTAAATAGTTCTCTTTAGTGATCTATATAAATTACCACAACCTCCATAAATCTTAAAAGACTTGATTTAGTCATATATGATATATCATGATAGAATACTCTTAGATCAGAAAGAAAGTTGAAAAATTATATTATATTCTGCCACACACTCCACCCCCCACCCCCAACCCTGTAATCCTAGTTACTCAAGAGGCTGAGAGCCAAGGTTTGCAGCCAGCTCAGGCAGGAAAATCCACAGGACTCTTATCCTTTATTTCTTATCTTAACCCTCCCCCCCCACACACACAAATGGAGCTGTGGCTTAAAGTGGTACAACACTAGCCTTAAGCAAAAAAGCTCAAGGACAGAGTTCAGGCTCTTAGTTCAAGCCCCACGACTGACCAAAAAGAAAAAGATGTCCCTTTCACAAAGCTAACCTTAGATTGTCAAGAGATTGAATATCAGAAATGAGAAAGTTGTTTGCTTTGGGGTTCCCTTTCTTTCTCCTTTTATTCCTTTTATTCTTTATTCCCTTGTTCTCTGATCATGTTGTTTAATGTATAAGGAAACTGTTGGGAGACAGACATCCAACACATCTGCTTTGCCATACATTATTTGTCCTTTATTAAGGATTGAAAAGAGAATAATCAGATTCATTTGGAAACATCTACATTTTTGGAGAATTTGGGTCATCATGTCTTTCAGATCCCACATTAAGATAGATGGAGTAAGTCAGTGAAGCATTGCAAAGTCCAGAAGGTTCATACTTCACACTGCCTTGCCCGTATGCAGGTACGATGTCATGGCTCCCTTTGCACAGAAGCTACAATTCCTAAGCAAAAGCACAATTTCTTCCCTTAAGGCTCTGAGAAACTTCCTAATTCCCATGAGGACTAAGATAGCTAAACACTTTCTAAGAGGAATGGATACGACTTCTAACTTTGCTCATTTTCAAGTAACAGAGTTTGGAAATCCCTATTATTTATTTAACAAGCAATAAATAGAAATAAGAAAACATATTGACATACAATGCACTATGGAGAAACAGGAAGAAGTAGTTCAAAGAGTATGAGGTGAAAATAATTTTCTTCCTCGGTTTTCCAAAGGCTTTAAGTCTATCAAGGAAGGCTAAGAAAGCCAAAGGGGGAAAATGTTTTTCCCAAGCTATCTATTTCTTGGCTCATAAATCTCGTCCAGAGAAAATATTTTTCTCTTTCTCTTCCCTCTCCAACCCCCAATTTATATGGCACTCTGAAGTTTCCTTCAACATCATTTACTAAATATATCATAATATACTCTTTCCCTGAGGCCAGCATTTCAAGAGACACCTTCCCACAATCGGGGAATTTCTCAAATAAATCACCCCATTTGGACTTTCTTGCCTCAATATATTTAGTGCTGTGAACACATTGTGAAGGTTATAAAAGCTGAAATTCTACTTTGAAATGTCAACATATTTGGGGTGTAGGTTGAAGGTGCAGAATGACTCCTGAGGGCAAAGTCAATCACCTCTTTGGTTTGTTGAGTCTCCAGAACTATTTTACAAATGTTTTTGTTAAAATAATAACCCTTCCCTCCCTTGCCCCAAGAAAAAGCTGTACCAAGCACTTTTTTTCCCTTTATGTGGTTTGGGAAGAAAATTCAGTCCATATATTTCAGTCTTTTTAAAACTCAAATCATTCCAAGGTTTAAACATTCCCTGCCCCATAGCCAAGACCCTTGGCTATCTGTGTAAATAAAAATCAATATCAAAGAATAAGAACTTGCTTAAAGCATCTCATATTTGAGTCAAGGTCACATTGTGAAGGAAGTATCTTTCTAATCCTACTTGCTTTTATCTAGCAAATGCTACTTAATCCACCCCACAATCTAGTTTATATGACCTGAGAGCTATCTTTTTAAGGAATTATAAAATTTATATACAAGGTGCAGAACACCAGCATCAAATCTAGTGAAAACAGGGGTTATACTGTGGGGGTAGAACATACACAAGAAAAAAAAAAGAATCACATAGTGCATTGTAAGTACAATAAAAACACTAACAAGAAAGAAAAAAATCACTTATGCCCTGTCTTTGAGTACACTTTGCTTAATATTATCTCATGTGGTCATAGGTACACAGCCTTTGACCTTCTCTGCTTGTCCTAGACATGTACTAGTCATTGCAAACAAGGGAAACCATGGGACCTATATTTCTGGCTTACTTCACTTCAAATAATTTTTCTAAGTCTTTCTATTTCCTAACAAATGAGGCAATGTCATATAATTCCATTACATATATATATATATATATATATAT
>NW_012267309.1:4824255-4829311 GCF_000151885.1 Dipodomys ordii | reverse complement strand
AAGGGGTGTTGGATCTTGTCGAATGCTTTTTCTGCATCTATTGAGATAACATATATCACATTTTCTTGATCCATTCATCTACTGAGGGGCATCTGGGTTTGTTCCATGGTTCCATGGCAAATAATGCTGTGATAAACATGGTTGTGCTAGTAGCTTTGGTATGACCTTGTTTGTGATCGTTTGGGTAAATGCCCAAAAGTAGGATTGCTGGGTCATAGGTGAGTTCTATGTGGGTCTTTTGAGGAACCTCCATACTGCTTTCTAGAGTGGTTTAACAAGTTTACACTCCCACCAACAATGCAGTAGCTCCCTTCTGGCCACATCCCCTCCAGCATCTGTTGTTATTAGAATTCTTGATTATAGTCATTCTAACTGGGGTGAGGTGGAATCTCAATACTGTCTTGATTTACATTTCTTTTATGGCTAGAGAAGTTGAACATTTCTCCATGTGTCTATTGGCCATTCTTATTTCTTCTTCAGAGAAGCCCCTCTTTAAGTCTTTAGCCCATTTATTAATTGGGGAGTTGTTTCTTTGCAGATTTTTTGTTGGGGTATTTAGTTTTTTGAAAGTATATTTTAGATATGAGACCCTTGTCCATTGTATGGCTAGTGAAGATCTTCTTCCAGTCCGTGGGCTTTCTGTTGATCTTGCTAGCTATGTCCTTTGCCTTGCAGAAGCTCTGCAGTCTTATGCAATCCACTTGTCCAACCTTTCTTTGATTTGTTGTGTTTCTGGGTCTTTATTAAGAAAATTTCAGCCTGTGCCAAGGAGCCCTAGAGTTTCTCCTATTGCTTCCTGTAATGTTTTCATGGAGTCTGTTTGGGGAGGGGAAGGGAAATTGGGGAACGCTTAAGTGGAGATGCAGGCTGACCCATTGTGATGATGAGATGTACAGGACACTATGTTGAAAATGAACTTTACAATGTCATGGAGGGGCAGGAAGAGTTGGGGAGGTGGGGAGGGACGTGATGGTAGGGGGAAAACAATGGAGGAGGTAGCAATGTTCACTACAAAATGTACTCATTACCCTACTCATGTAACTGTAACCCCTCTGTACAACATTTTTACTATATATATATATATATATATATAATATATATATATAATAAAATGAATAAATGAATTAAAAAGCACAAATGAGTTTAAAAGCACAAAGGATAATATATGCCACTAAATATGTGATCCACAATCTAAAATATTTACAATTTGGCTCCTTATTAAAAGAAAAAAGTATGCTGATCCCTGCTCTAAGCAAAGAGACATCTTTGTCCAGAGCCTCATGAAATTTCTAAACATAATTAGCATCTATCCTTACTTAGAAAATTTTAGGACTAAAAATGGAAAAACATTGCTTTGCATTTGATTTAATGATGTATTTCATGTATTGTCTTAGTTTGAAAAAGCAGATAATCAGGGAAAAATCCAAAAATGCAACAGACCTATGTGGAAGATAACTTCAAGAAACTGATGGAGGAGGGAAAGAGGAGGCATATTGTAGAAGGAGTCAATAATGGATATGTCATCAAGCATGTTTTTGATGGAAGACAAATAAGATTTAAACCGCCAGTGAAACTCCAAGAATTTCAGTTACTCTACCTATGAGGTGAGCTAATGAATAAGCTTTGGCTGAGAACTTTCTTTCAGAAATTATAAACTTCTAGATAGGTGGAGGTAGTGATCAATAGATAGTAATCTTCTAGGTTGATGGTCAGGTGAAACCCCCAAGGTGTTCTCTAATAATGCAAGAAAGACTCCAACAGATGTTAGTAGTTGGCAGTCAACTAAAGTTACAGCAAGAGGAGATATGGATGGGCCACTGTCTGCACATGCTATGTTTAGTGCCTTGCAGTATTCCATGCTACAATTGAATTCTGCTAATACTTCTCTGAAAAGGTAACAATTTCTGTAATAAAACTTAGAGAGATTAGTGGGAAATGAGGAAGTCTCTAGTTCCATAAATGTTATTCTTATGTCTTTCTTCTACCCTCCATTGATCCTCCTCACCCTTAGTCAGTACTTTTGTGGATTTACATTACTTTCATGCTATACAGGCCTAAGCTCCTAGTTCACATGCTGATGACCAGCAGTGGTCACTGTATCCACAATGAATATTCAGCTTGAATACCTATAGAAGTAGCCCAGTGAATACTCAAAGTCCCACACACAGCTGTCCATGTCTCCAATAACACAACAGAACTCTAAAATAATCAAGGCCATCTCTCTCTTCTGGACAGACTAGTGTAGTATCTCATTTTTGGCCTGTCTCTATGTATAAAAAGCTCATAATACCCAGGCTGCAATCACAACTTGAGAATAAGTGGAACAATGTATGCACCCTCTCAGGAGAGTTATCTGTCCCTCACCTACTCCCACTGAAACCAGGACTGAATTAATTTGTAGATAGATGAAACACAAATTATGTCTTAATTTAAATTTTATTGAAAAGTGATCTATAGAGGGGTTACAATTACATAAGTAAGGTAATGAGTACATTTCATTTTTTGTTTGAACAGTGTCATCCCCTCCCTCATTTTCTCCCACTTTTCCCCCTCTTGACCCGCTCCCCCATCAATTCATTTCCAACATAGTGTCTAGAGAGTATCACTAGACATTTGTTTCCATTTATTGGGGTTCATTTAGATAAACATCATTTTATATGGCCATATGCACATATCTATTGAGCCATTCTGATCCTCTGCTAAGAATAACCAAGGCATATATCAAAGGAAGGTTAATAACTGGGATTGCACCAAACTGAAGAGTTTCTGCATGGCAAAGAACATAGCTAGTAAGAAATATAGAAAACACATAGAATGGAAAATCTTTACTAGCTATATATCACACAAGGGTCTATATCTAAAATATACTTAGAACTCAGAAAATTAATTCCCCCAAAACAAATCTTCAAAGAAACACCAACCCAATTAATAACTGAAGACTTAAAGAAAAAGTTCTCTGAAGAAGAAATAAGAATGGCCAAAGGACACATGGAAAAATGTTCAACATCTCTGGTAATAAAAGAGATGCAAATCAAAATAATATTGATATTCCACCTTACTCTAGTTAGAATAACCATTATCAATAAAACTAATAATAACTGATGCTGGTGGGAATGTAGCCAAAAAGGAATGGTACTACACTGTTTGTGGAAATGTAAACTTGTTCAACCATTCTAGAAAGCAGTATGGAGGCTCCTCAAAGGACTAAACATAGAGCTCCCCTATGACCCAGCAGTTCCACTCCTGGGCATTTACCCAAATGACCACAAACCAGCCTGTACTAAAGCCACCAGCACAATCATGTTCATTGCAGCATTGTTTACCATAGCCAAGATAAGGAATCAACCCAAAGGCTCCTCAGTGGATGAGTGGGTCAAGAAAATGTGTTGTATATACACAATGTGATTCTATGCTTCAGAAAGAATGGCATTGTCCCATTTGTAGGGAATTGGAAAGACTGAAAAAAATACATTAAGTGAAGTAAGCCAGACCCAAAGAAACATAGGCTGTATTGTTTCCTTCATTTGTAATAACTAGAATATGTCTAGAATATTCTTAGGAGAGGATCACAAATTCTTTATGTCAATCACTAACAATGATACAAAGGAAGCTAATCCTACCTCCACAATTTGTAATACAGATCCATGTTCTTTCATTATTGATGACACATGCCTTTTAATTGGCATTAATTTAGAATATCACACTGTGAAAGAAAGTAGCCAACCCTGAGGTGTGTATTCACTAGTTTAATTCTTGAATTGTGCTTCAAGAGGCTATTGCATTTCTCTTATGGCCACAGCTTTTATTCATGTGTCTATTCGCCATTCTGATTTCCTCTTCAGGGAAAATATTGTACAGAGGAGGGGTTACAGCTACATGAACAAGGCAATGAGCACACTTCCCATCAAGCATTGCTGTCTCCTTTGTTTTTCACCTACCATTTCTTCCCTCCCATCTCCACAACTATACTCCCCCCAAACCCCCAACTCCCACTCTCCCACCCCCCACCCTCCTTCTCCTGCCTAATTTGTAAAGTTAGTTTTTCAACATAGCGTCTTGTACATTTCATTGTTGCAATGGGCCCACCTATATCCCTGTTTAAACAATTTGTTTTTTTCCTTCCCCTCCACAAATTAGACCAACATCAAATACAGTGAAAACAAGAGTTATACCATGGGGGAGGGACATACAAAGCAACAAAGAGATATAAATATGTTAGACACAATACCAAAAAAGAAAAATATTTGAGTCCTTAACTTGGGGTTCATTTCCCTTAACATCAACTTATCTAACCATTTCTACTTGTCTCAGATGTATACTAGTTATTGCAAATAAGGGAAACCATGGGTCCTATGTTTCTTTGGGCCTGGCTTATTTCACTTAGTATAATTTTTTCCAAGTCTTTCCATTTCCTAACAAATGGGGCAATGTCATTCTTTGTGATGGAGGCATAGAATTCCATTGTGTATATATACCACATTTTAGCCTACTTATTAATGGGGAGGTTGTTTCTTTAAGGATTTGTTTTAAGGCAATTTAATTTTTTGAGTTCTAAGTATATTTTAGATACAAGGTTCTTATCTGTTAGATGGCTGGTAAAGATCTTCTCCTCATCCAAGGACTATTGATCTTGCTAACTATGTCTTTTGCCATTTAGAAGTTATGCAGTTTCATGCAATCCCATTTGTCCAACCTTTCTTTGATTTGTTGTGTTTCTGGGTCTTTATTAAGAAAATTTTGGCCTGTGCCAAGGAGCCCTAGAGTTTCTCCTATTCCTTCCTATAATGTTTTCAAGGTGTCAGCTTTTATTTTGAGGTCTTTGATCCATTTGATTTTGGTACCCTGCATCTTGTATGTATATTTATCTAATTTGGGGTGGGGAAAGGAAATAACAAAATACTGAAACAAGGACACAGGATGATCCATTGCAACAACGATACTCACAAGATACTATGTTGAGCAGGGTGCCAGTAGCTCACACCTATAATCCTTCCTACTCAGGAAGCTGAGATCTGAGGATCGCAGTTCAAAGCCAGCCTGGGCAGGAAAGTCCATG
>NW_012267309.1:4792450-4821270 GCF_000151885.1 Dipodomys ordii | reverse complement strand
CCACTTCTGGCTTTTTTCTTATGTGGTGCTGAGGAATTGAACCCAGGGCCTCAGGCATGCAAGGCAAGCGCTCTACCACTGAGCCACCTTCCCAGCCCTATATGTAAATTCTTAATGTTGAATTAGGTGGGTTATGGACTGGTGTTGCATCAGCCATATTTTAAAAACAAGCTGTTCCCCAACAGTAATTTGCCCAAGGTCATATAGATATAGTAAATTGTATTGTTAAGATGCAATCTCTGAGACCCTGTGTTCCTAATCACCAGTCACTCTGCTGGTTTAGTCTTACCACTATGTTGATGAACCAATACAAGGTGTATTGAATGCATAATCTATGTGATTACACTTTTTTGGACTTTAAATACATTGAGATGTTAAATTTGTTGCTACATATTTAACACTATATATTTACTATATCTTAAGGGGAAAATGCATTGTGTTTTCCCTAATAGGACAACAAAGTTTTATTTTAAAAAAAAAACAGCAACTACTATGACCAGATGTTATTTGAAGAAGCTTCTTTTCTATCTGCTATAGTTAAAGCCTCCTAATTTTCATTTCCTTTTCAAGGCCTCAAGCTCTGGGAACTCTAGGACCGGACTGAGTATAGATGTTAGTGACAGAGCTTCTACATTGTCTCATGAGAAGTCATGGTCAGTGTTGTGGAGCTATATCTAATAAAGGTAGATGTAAGTCTTTCTTTATTCATAATTATCTAATGCGAAATAAACTTGGAATAAAACCATGGTTGATCATCTTTGAACTGTAAACCAGCTTGAACTGTAAACCAGAGACAGTAAGTCTGTCTCTGTTTCACATTACCCACAGCCCTAAATTCAAATAAAATTTTGGAGGTCATTCCCATGTTATCTTTCTAGACATGGGAATGTCCAGAACACAGGTCTTTTTGGCATTCTGTAGCATATGCAGAATTTAGCTGAATTTCAGTTTACAAATAGCAACACTGCTTCCAGTGTCTAAAGTGTCCATGTTTTGAAAGATGTTCTAATAAGGGCCTCAGCTACATTTGTATGGCTTATATTTAAGAGATATGTGTACCATTTGGCCACCCAATACTGCTTTAAAAAAATCTCCCCAAAGCAAAGCTGCTTAGACAAAGAATGGCATGCTAAGGACATGTGCGTGCACACACACACACACACACACACACACACACACACACACGTGTGTCCTATGAGAAGCTCCACTTCTGAAGGGGAAAAGCCTGACCTCTGAGGGTGCAGTTTCTCTTTTGAAAATTGCTAGTTATATATGTCAACTTACAGAGTGAGGAGTCAGTAGGATTACTAGAAGAGACCAGTATAGTTATAAAGTACGGAGATTCTTCCACTTATAAGAAAAGAACTATACAGTTAGAGAAGAAGCATTTCCTCCTAAAAATGATTAGGTAGTCTCCTGGACAAAATTGTAGAAAGTAGTTTTGCTTCTGCTCAAAGATTTAAAGACTATGACAAGCTCAAAGGAAAAAAAAGAGGGAACACATGGATTAGGTTAGTATCTACAATAAGTAATAGCATATCTTGTCTGTAAATCATACACATGTGTATGTGCACACAGACACACACACACACACACACACACACACACGTGTCCATCCTTAACACCTGTTATAAATTCAACCAGAACCTTAAGATAGTCATAGGGAGGGAGAAGAAATAAAAGAAAGGCAATTAGGTTGCCATTCTTGTTTCAAAATAGTTAAGGTCCTAAAATGGATGAGAATCATCAAGTCCTTTCTCCTACTCCACAGTCTTCATTCTGCATGGAAAGTGAAGATATTTGTGTCTTCTATATTAACCTCAAAACGAAATAAAGGTCTTGGTAACATGTAGAATGAGCCACATGTGTTCGTAATCATTGCTTTTACACATAAAAGATTTGTTTGTGGCCAGGTATAATGCTTATAATATTAAGTATTCAGTAGAGATCAGAAAGCTTGAGTTCTGAAGCCAGTCTATGTAGAAAAGTCCACAAGACTCCATCTCCAAAATAACCAGAAAAAAGCATGATTGGAGGCATGACTACTGGTAGATCACCAGTTGTATATTTAAGCTGAGCGAGCACAAGGCCTTGAGTTCAAACCCCTGTACCCGTAATTTAAAAAATAGATGAACTTGGTTTTATTTTCTTTCTTTCTTTTTTTTTGTTGGTAGTGGGGCTTGAACTCTGGGCGTAGGCACTGTCCCTGCGCTCTTTAGCTCAAGGCAAGTGCTCTACTGCTTGGCCACAGTGTCACTTCAGGTTTTCTAGTGGTTTGTTGGAGATAAGAGTCTCATGGACTTTCCTGTCCTGGCTGGCTTTGAACTGCGATCCTCAGATCTCAGCCTCCTGAGTAGCTAGGACTACAGGCATGAGCCACCAGCGCCCAGATTAACTTGGTTTTATTTTCTTGGTTGGGCAATAAGGGTTTAATTTTAGGAAACGATTGCCATATACTAATGCCCCACCAAAAAAATGTTTTAAATGAGGTAGAAACTACTGGCTTATGCATGTGCACATGTACAGGTGTGTGCACGCATGCACACACACACAGACACACACACACACACACACACACACACACACACACACAATTTACCAAGATGTTTGAGAGGCCTGCAGTAACATAAAGAATCTGATACTTCATTTGTGGAACCCTTTCTTCCTCCCAAGAAAAGGGTGACAAAGCTTGTGAGCTAAATCCAAGTAGCCATCTGATTAAGTCTTTCCTTGGACTACTATTGATAGGTTATTGAATCTTTACAATGAATCCATGTTACAGGAAAAATCTTTTACTATGATTTAAAGCCTGGCCATAGTTTCAAGCAGTTGATCTAAGGGGGCAGCAGGAGTCCTTTGGAAGAAAAGATATTTTTTGTTTTTTTGTTTTGGTGGGAAGGCATGTTTATGAAAATGTTTAGTTATAATGTAGTCTTGATTAAGAATGATGAAGAAAGTAAGCTCTCTTTTTCAGCCTAAAAACAAATAACTTATTTCTCCCTTTGGAAAAGTAAAAGGAGGGCCAGGCATGGTGATACACAACTTTAACCCTAGCTATGCAGGGAGCAGAGATTTGAGGCTAGCAGTTGAGGCCAGCCCTGGGTGAAAACAGGAGACTCTATGAGAAAAATAAACTAAGGCAAGGAGAGCTGGTTCAGGTGATATAACACTTGGCTAACAAGTATAAGATTCTGAACTCAAATAACTAGTACTACCAAAAAAGAGGAAGGAAAGAGAGAGGGGGGAAGGAAGGAAGGAAAGAAGGAAGGAAGGAAGGGAAAATTTTAGTTTGACATGGCCTAATATGACTTGGTAGGTTGTGGGTTTAGACCTCGTAGAAGGGAAGAGCCAAGAATGGAACTTTGACTGATAAATAGGATGAGCTCAGAGACACTGAGGAAACCAAGACAGGAGAGAGTTTCCAATCAGCAGTTTCTTGTTGGGAGGAGTAGATGAGGAACAGATGAAACAATGAAGACTGATTCTCATTTAGAAATACTTCCAATTGTGTATAATCCTCCTCAGATTTCCTGAATTTTTCTCAAAAAATACGACACACAAATTTTCCTTTTAATCATGTCTTAGTAATGAATTCCCTTCATGGTAAAGATATGAGAGTAGCTAGTGTTGGCCAGTAGGCAACGGGACACAGAGAACAAGACTGAAATAAAATTGACAAATAAAATGACAAATGATGAAGAAGAGAAGACACGTCCACTTTTCACCTATAAGATCCTCCAAGTACTGGAGAAGCCTCTATATTACCACAGTAATTGGCTGAGGAATTTTGTATGGCAAGAAAAGAGCTGGAGATTCACTGTATGTTAAGGTAATACTCACAAGACAAGGAAATTAAGGTTCAGAGACCTGAAATAGCTAGATCATATATCTAATAAATGATAAGGACTCGATTCTAATTCTAGTCCAGGACTTTTCCTAATGCATTTTATCTCTTTTAATCAGACAATGAATGTTAAATGATTTTATATCCTTTAACTCTATATCCAAATGTAGTAAGTCTTTATTATAGTGACAAGAGTAATTGTAGTGCAAAGCAACAATAAAATTTCTGTTGAAATAACTTAGCTCCACTGAAAATTTTCTTAGGCAGTAACCCAACTTTGTGAGAAATGCAAAAATTCTCAAGAGAATCTGGTTTGTTTTTAAAAGCTTACAACCACCTTTGATCATTGCAGTATTTTTAATAAATTATAGTGGATAATTATATTAATAAGAACCAGAACTAATCAAGAGGTTGGAAAATAATTTCAGTCTTAATGAAGGAACAATTTCTATGTCTTGATTCATGCAATTAACCATGGGGTAGTTCATTATATGGCAGTAAGGATTAGGGGTAGAAAGTACACTTACACTCTGTCATAGCTAGGCTAGAATAAACTAAAATAGAGTCTTAGCCAGTCTAATATCATGACTTTGGTAGCCTAGTAAAGCTGTTTTAAATAGATGAGGGAAAGAAAATTATGCCCAAAGTAGCTTTTGGATGAACAGCTAGTATATATTAAAAAAAATCTGAAGAAAAAATTTCAATACTCAAGATTATATCAAAGACCTCATGTGTCAAGATACATTGCTGGAAAAATGTTTAAAAATATTGTTTGTCTCTTACTGTGGCTCTAGTGAAGCTAAAAGTAAAATTAAAAATTAACATTTAAGGCTACTCATTGGGCTTAGAATGATTTTCATGTAGACATGGTATAGATGTACCAGACTCATGAATATGGTCTAGTCTTTCCTTTGTTTACCCAGTTTCATCCATCAGACTCCCCATGACTTAGTGTCAGCTTCCAACTTCCAATCATTCTTCATATTTATTAAGCAGTGCACTTCGCAGTAATGCCTTCCTGTCAATATTTCTCCTACTTATTCTATTTTGGAACAACTCTACTTGGTCCTCTGGTATCATCCATAGTCTTAGACTATCTTCCATCCATCCTAGTATGCTGCCTTTTCTTATAGTAATAACTGAGAAAGAGTTTTTTTGATAGAAATGCATATGTGGAAATGGGGCTCTCTTAGACCCTGCCATTTTTTTCTTATCTTGGCTGTATTCTCTTGCCTTTGTTTATAACTTTTAAATAAATAAGAAATGAAACTTGGAGATTACACTTATAATTTTCTATAAAAGGAAACTAGAACCTGTAGATATTTCTCTCAAAGTATTTTCTTGTTTATGGTGGAAGACAGTACTTCTGACCCAATCATAGGTCACAATTATTTCCTTTTTAAAAAATATATTTTAATTATCTTTAAGTAGTTGTACAAAGGAGTTGTTATTTAACAGAGTAGTTTATAAACACAATGCATCTTGATCAGTGCAACCCCTTTCAACATCATAATAATTTCTTTTCCTCCTCCTTGAGCTAATATGAGTCACACCAGGCTCACTCTGGTCACCTTGGACTTTGGTCACTGAACCAATCATCATCCATTTCATCTCTTCCCTATTATATATGTTCCTATTGAGGTACAATAAAAGAATGGATAATGAGAGCTCAAAAACAAAGAGTTTTTAAAGGATTTAGTAAGAAAAAAGGTGGATGTGGGGAAATACCAATCATGACAACTAGAAAATATACATGGGGAGCTAGACAGAAGAATAGAGAAAATGAAAAGCTGTAATGACTTGTTAGTATTTATTGTACACTACCAAGGAGTTGAGCATCATGTTAAAGTCATTAATTTTAAACATCTCAGTGCCCTATAACAGATGAGTGGATCAAAAACATGTGGTACATTTACTCATCCATTAGAAAGAATAATATGGCATTTGCAGGGAAATGCACTTAAAACAAATCATGTTAAATGAGATAAGCCAAGCCCAGTGAGACAGTGCATGTTTTCTTTCATATGTGGAATTTAGATCTAAGATATAACTGAACATGGTAGCCTATACAGGACTCGACATTCACACACAGTCAGACTACAAGAGGATATGAACTTAGGGGAGGAACCCAAAGGTGTAACGTCTCTGAAAATTTAAAATACTAATTATCAAAACAAATTCCAAGAAATGGTAACATGGGTTTGGTGGTGGTGGTGGTAGTGTTAGTGTGTCCTCCACCATTTTGATTTAACAACCTCCATCTTAGATCTTCAGCCCTTTCCCTGAAATCAGGTGACCAGACCAGACCTAACCCCAAGTATTAACTCCTACCCTCACACCCAATAGCCTCCAGCTGCATCAGAGGAATCCCTTCTACTCAGACCTAACCACGGTTGCAATCAGTAAACCCGGGCCTTGGCTATGTCTTATCTTTGGCCCCAGCTGCAACTGCAGTGTACTCCCTGCCCACTAGAGGAATTTTCCATCCCTAGCCCTTGGCCCTATAAAGATACCCCCTTTGCACAAAGAGAAGCATTGCCCCTAGCCCAAAAGGCACAGCCTTGTCAGCTTGCCTTGTCAGCTTTGTTGTATGTGACTTGGTGTCTGTGTGGTCTTCTGGGATAGAGTCACCAGCCACCTTGGTGGTGGTGGTGGTAGTGGTGGTGGTGATATTTGATTTTTTAATTTTAGGGGGCAAAAGGGGCACAGAAATGGAGGATGGAAGAGTGAACAAATGCAGTCATGGCATTCAGTATACACTAGATAGCAAATGAACTATGCACCTTGTGGGTAGGAATCGGAGGGAAAAAATTGGGGGAAAGTGAAGCAAGAGGTGACATTGTCCAAAAAAGAAATGTACTCATAACTTGTGAAATGGTAACCTCTCTGCTCAACACCTTAACAATAACAATAAAATTATATATATATATACATATATATATACATATATATATATACACACACACACACACACACACACACACACACATATATTGGTGGGGGGGGCCTGAACTCTGGGCCTGGGTACTGTTGCTCAGCTCTTCAGCTAAAGGCTCGTGCTCTACCACTTGAGCTACAGCACCACTTCTGGTTTTCTGAATGGTTTATTGGAGATAAGAGTGTCATGGTCTCTCCTGCCCGGGCTGGCTTTGAATTGCGATCCTTAGATCTCAGCCTACTGAGTAGCTAGGATTATAGGCATGAGCCACCAGTACCTGGCTCAATAAAATTATATTTTTAAAAAGTAATTGTAGTCAATTGAGTGTTATGAAAAAGCTTTCTTAACAATGTGCAAAAAGAACAATGATCAGAAAGCAACTTCAGAAAGGTTTATCTGGAAGCCACGATCAGATGGTATAGTGTGAATAGAGATAAGTTAGGTGCCCACTGTGCTGCGTCACATTACATGCATTGACACTCTAAATTTGATGGAAACAATGGGAGAAAAATAAATAGTAATAGAAACCTTAGGAGATAAAGAGATTCTGAGTAATGGGATTTAAGTGGGAAATACAGGCAAAGTTGAAACTAACCCAGATTCTAGGAAGGCAGGAGTAAGAGTTGGCTAGAAGGTATTGAGGAAGGGATAATGAGTTCAGTTTCAAAATTTTAAGGCAATCTAGGGAGAGTTCCAGCAAGCAGTTATTATTCAGGTTTGAGAGTTGGGAGAGAGGTGAGAATTGAATCAATGGGAGCTTGTCAAGAAGAGTACGAGATTATAGGGAGATAAAAAGAAGCTAGATACAAAGCCTCAGGTGGCATTGTATCCTATAAACGAGCAGGTACTAGAAGCAAAGGAAGATGAGTGAGCAGATGCGGAGGCAGAAGGACCCCCAAAGAAAAGGGAGTTATACTGAGCATTCCAAGAGGAGGTTATGAGATAACACATACAGACCTCTGTTCAATAGCTAAGTAGAATGAAGTGTAAGAAAAGACCCATTTCATTCACAGGATTCGGGGATATCCAGCCATAGTACACCAACCTAGACCTTCCCTCTGAAAATAGTATATATTTTTCCCACTTTAACAAAAACAGTGGCCTCTTCTTTTATCATGAAACAGACTGAATTATTTCTACCCAAATTCATATGTTGAGGACCAACTCTAATGTGATAGTCTTTGCAGGGTGTCTTTAGGAGATCATTAATATTAAATGAGGTCGCAAAATGAAAACCCTGATCCAATAGGTCCTTATAAAGGAGGAGAGGCCCAGGAGAGCTTTCTCTCCACATACTCAGAGGCCATGTGAAGACAAAGCGAGAGGGTAGCTGTCCATAGACAGGAGAGGCTTTGCCATAATCCAACACTGGTGGCACCTTCTTCTTAGACTTAGAACTTCAGAATTGCACAAAGCATAATTTTCTGGTATTTAAGGCAACCAGCCTGATAGTAGGGTGGCTATCGAGCAGAAGGATACAATCACCAATAATGCTACAAAGTTTGATCTACCAGTCCTGGAAAATGCCCCCTGGTAGTACTTACACTGGGCTATATTCCTTATTATATCCTCTAATCAACTCAAAGACATGGAAGCAAAATCTAACCTCTCTGAGCTTAAATCATAGCATCCAGAAAGAAAACCTAAAAGCTAAAGCATCTCAGAGGTTCTTATGAACTCTAGTAGTTGTTGGCTATAAGAAGCAACGTCATGGGAGAAAAGGAGGGAGGGGGTAACACTGTTCAAAAAGAAATGTACTCATTACCTGACTTATGTAACTGTAAAACCTCTGTATATCCCTTTTACAATAAAAAAATTTAAAGAAATAAATAAAAATTAAAATTAAAAAAGAAGCGATGTCAGAAGGTTTATAAACAGTGTCAACCTCCAAATGAAGATCACATCATCTCCATTTCTAGAGATAAATGTTCAGGAACCTGGCCTAAAGATCTTTGTACAGGGGCTAGGAAGGTGGCTTAGTGGTAGAGAGCTTGCCTTGCATGCATGGGGCCCTGGGTTCGATTCCTCAGCACCACATAAGCAAAAAGAAAAAAGCCAGAAGTAACACTGTGGCTCAAGAGGTAGAGCACTAGCCTTGAGCTGAAGAGCTGAGGGACAGCACCCAGGCCCAGAGTTCAGGCCTCACGACCGGACCCCCCCAAAGAAAAGATCTTTGTACATTATTTTCTAGTGCAATATTTTTACAATGTATGTATAAAAGTTGTTGGAAGCCCCAGAGAAGGTTTAGTCAAGAAAAGACCTGGCAGAAAAGAAGTGTCATTCAGAGGAAACACCATTGATTTTTTTAAAGTGAATTGTAGCCTTTTCCTCCCCTATCCTTTATAAACTGTGATTAAGCTGTACTTTGCTCGAGTTTAAAGTAATGATACCTTACACTCAGCACTGTGCATTCTGAAGAGTGGGCTTGAAAGTACTTTACCAGGTTATAGAAGAGAGTCCTTTCCTAGCGGGGAGCACTGCCAGACCTTACTGCTTTGCCCCTCCTCCACGGTTAGTTAAGCAGCATGAATTCTTTTTAGGGCAGGGACGCTGGGGAGAATCCTCTAAAGACATACACTTCTGCTGATTTGAAAGCAAGGATGATCTAGGGGCATGGAGAGAACAGAAGAGTTCTCAGATTGACTGAAGGTCTAACATGTATCAGTTACTTTATTGGGTATTTTCATCTGCGCTTCTTCATTTGTTGTACAACGTCTAGGATCTTTTTCATCTCCAGCTGGCTTTCTTAGGTTATAGCAGGTAAGTTGCACGGCCTATAGGTGGTACCTAGAAAAGCCACCAGATGAAACTGAGTTGCTCAAGAGAGTAAAAATTGCCTTTGGAATTCTTTTTTAAATTTTTTTTATTATTTGACAACGTATTGGGGCCTTGATGCTTACAGAACATATGGTTAAATACTTGGGAGTAACATAGATGTAGGTCTGAGTTTAAAAATAAAGTACATGGAGCTGGGAAGGTGGCTCAGTGGTAGAGTGCTGGCCTTGCATGCATGAGGCCCTGGGTTTGATTCCTCAGCACCACATAAGCAGAAAATGCTGGAAGTGGCGCTGTGGCTCAAGTGGTAGAGTGCTAGCCTTGAGCTGAAATGCTCAGGGACAGTGCCCAGATCCAGAGTTCAGGCCCCACAACCGACAATGAAAAATAAAAAAATAAAGTACATGATCCAATGCAATAACAAACTTGCCTGGTTATTTAAGAAGAGGTTAAGAGATTGTTTTAGAAATGTTATGGTTAGTTGGGAAATAAGAGGAGAACATGAAGGAAATCTGGAAGAGTTTTTTTAAGTTGGTATGTGATCTAAGTTAGAAAACCAATATGTTTTCAGGAATATAGTGGATTGGGGCAGGGGGAGGGGGGAAAGGGGGTATTTCTGGCAAAGGAAAGCACTAAAGTATCAGAAATGGCGCAAGCTGTGGTGTCACCATATCAAATTTCAAATCTCTGCACCATGACTTTATAAGACCTGGACAAATTATCTTATTCATGTCAATCTCAATTTTATCATCTGTCACATGGTAGTACTAGTCCTAAGTCATGCCTTGCACCAAAGGTTTATAGAATGGTAGTTGTTGTTAGGCCTGAATAAAATTGTAGATGTGGAGGAACATACCGGGGTCATATCAATATAATAATAATAACAAAGCACAGAGGGGAAGGCACAGGAAAACGCAGTGTGTCCATACCATAATACACACTACAAACCTAGAGAAATCAATTCTGCAATCTTACTCAACAGGTGTTAGAGATAGTTAAAGGATTTTCAATAGGATTAGAGCTATGTTTCCAGAGAACTCATTGGTAAGTGAACACAATAGCTTTACTTCCTGTCTGAAACTAGAATCCAAACTCATTCTTAAAAGACCAGAGCAGATCACACAACCAATGAAGCAAGCTGGGTGATGTTCCTCCACCCAAAGATGTGCTCCATCTAGATTTAACCAGAAAACCCAATATAAATTTCAACATTTGTACTTCTGATATTTGAGGGCCTGAAACAGTATTTTGTAGCCAGAATATGGAGTTTTTTAAATTACCTCTTCCTCTAGGAAAATTATTTATTACTATAATATCTTTGAAGTTATAAAGAGAGGTTAGTCCTGGAATGAGAGTCAACATTCTTCCAGAACATAGAAGGCAATTGTCTGTTATCAATATTTTAAAATTTTTAAAAATTCAATGTATTGGCTCATGCAATAAAGAGGTCATGCTTTGGGTGAGGCTAGAACCCGGCACTGACATGAATTAACATCTACTTTTTACTCCCTCATTCTCAAGATAAATAAAATAGCATGTACTATCATTATCTTACCCATGTAATTGTAACCCCTCTGTACAGTATTTTCACAATAAAAATATATTTAAAAGAATAGCATGCACTAATGCCAGTCCTTACAACCATTAGGACAGCCATACTTTAAGTCCCATTTTACTGATGAACAGAGGTTGTTTGTTCAGTAATCTAACTCCCTGTGCAATGCCTTCAGTGGGTTAAAGTGCAGAATTGGGATTCCAGAATTTACACTGTTTCTACTATCCCATAATGTTCTGTGTTAGCTAATTAAAGTGGGAATTTTGCTAAATTTTCGTATTTTAATAGCTATTACATTCTGAAGTGAGGAGTTGAATTAGGTACAAATTTTCAAAGTATGACAGATGTTATTGTTGTTTATGAGTATTTTTTTTATCATGGGGGCAGGGGAGGGGTGTATTCACACTGACATTGGGCATTTCCCTGTGGCTGAGTCTGGGCCAATGATTTGGGAGCAAAAGAATTATAGATCATGTTTATATCAAAGCTTTTAAAATCAGTAGTGCATCAGTATACATATTTAGCAGTGTTTCCAAGAGTCTAGATTGGGTCCTGGGGGAAGCAATGGTAACAGCACACAGCTAACATAAAGGAAATACTGGTGAGAAATAAGTCTTTGTTGTTGGGAGCCAACGAGATATGGGAATCATTTCTTACTATAGAACAACCTCACTTACCCTAGCATATAGAAGATGATCAAAAACTTATCAAACACTTCATGCCCTTATCTGCATCATGGACACAGTAGTGAGAAATGAAGATAGCATTGTTAGCGATGATTTTTTTTTAATTGTGAAAATACCCTACAGACGGGTTACAATTACATAAGCAAGGTAATGAGTACATTTCTTATCAAGCATTGTTGCCTCCTCCTTTGTTTCCCTTTCCCATGCCTTCCCATCTCCACCCCCACCTCCATGGGAGACGCCTCCCCCCACTCCCGCCCCTCGCCAAAGTTGTAAAGTTCGTTTTTCAATATAACCTCTTGTTGCAATGGGTCCACCTGTATCCCTATTTAAACAATTGTTTTGTTCCCTTCCGCTCCACAAATTATACCAACATCAAATACAGTGAAAACAGGGGTTATACCGTGGAGGAGGGACATACAAAGCAAAAAAGAAATATATTATAAATATGTTAAAAAAACAATAGCAAGAAAGAAAAACCATTTGAGTTCTTATCTTGAGGTTAATTTAGGCTAACATCAACTTTATCTGACCATTTCTACTTGTCTCAGACATATACTAGTTATTGTAACTAAGGGAAACATTGAGATACCACCTCACTCCAGTTAGAATGGCTACAATCAAGAACTCTAATAACAACAGATGCTGAAGGGGATGTGGACAGAAGGGAACCCTACTGCATTGCTAGTGGGAGTGTAAACTTTGTTCAACCACTTTGGAAAGCAGTATGGAGGTTCCTCAAAAGACTCCACATAGAGCTCCCCTATGACTCAGCAATCCAACTTTTTGGCATTTACCCAAATGTTTACAAACAAGACCACACTAAAGCTCCCAGCACAACTATGTTTATTGCAGCATTATTTACCATAGCTAAGATATGGAATCAACCCAAATGCCCCCCAGTAGATGAATGGATTAAGAAAATGTGGTATATATACACAATGGCATTCTATGCCTCCATCAGAAAGAATGACATTGCCCCATTTGTTAAAAATGGAAAGACTTGGAAAAATTATATTAAGTGTAGTGATGATTTTTATAAGAGGAATTCAATGTGTTCTTTCCTTCATGAGCAAAGAACATCTGGCCTTTACCTTAAACCTCTTGAGAAAGATTCCATAGGACCATTTAAAACTGACTACTGTTCAATTCCCATTGGAAAAACTATCAAGAAATGAGCTAGACAAATGTCTTAATATTAACAGTAAATGAGACATTAGTACTCCATTCATTTCACCTTGCAACTTTCAAAGTTGCTTAGGTGAACAGTGTACAAACAGCCAAAGGATAGGCAGCCAGAATGGAAAAACTAGTGTTCAAGGAGCAACTGAATTTTCAGAGGAGAAGCTCTGGATCAGATTCCAGGGATTAGAATCCCTGAACAAGCAACTATAAAAAATGAGTTTAAATAAAGGTCATCTCCTGCACCAAGGAGACTATAAATGAGAGTGTCTTAGATACAGAGATTCCCAAAGTACAAACTGAAGTACCTGTTGAGTGAAATAATCAATCTGAAAGTGTCCTAGGACCTTAGCATATCGTGGACTTGATTAAATCAAGACTTTCCCATTCTTATCTCTCTCCTTGATGCCCCAACGTCACCTCATAAACCCTGGGCAGAGGAGAAGTATTTGTTAGCAAATTAGAGAGGTTCTAAATCAGATGGGGAAAAGTGGGTTTCACTTTCCCTCTCCCACAGTGTCATCCTGCTACAAACCTTCCTATGGGAAAAGAAAATTTTTGCCTTTAAATCCAGTTCAAACTTTGAATGATTGCCTAGAGCTAAAGATCTGCTTGTGACTCAGAAAATTCTTGGAGATGCCTGAATTTATATCTAGGGCAGAAGAAGTAAACCAACATAACTGAGTTCAAAGGACTTTGGATGATAACAAATAAGAGTTGCTTAGTACTATCCTGCAAATATATAACAGGATAGTATAAATTAAGTCCTAAATATTCATGGAGAAGAAGGACAGATCCATGATTCTAAAACAAAGGCTAATTTTTGAATATATGGTCCTTGTTCCCAGTGAAAGAGATAAATGATCTTAGACAAGAAGGATTTTTTCAGTCCATCTGGCTTGATACAATGGAACTATTAATTCTATTAACTTAAATCAATGCTTCATCAAAAGTAGATAGCTCAATTGAGTAAATGCCCAAAAGTGGGATTGCTGGGTCATAGGGGAGCTAGTCTATAGGTAGTCTTTTGAAGAACCTCCATACTGCTTTCCAAAGTAGTTGGACAAGTTTATACTCCCACCAACAATGCAGTATTTTCCATTCAGTAGATGAATGGATCAAGAAAATTATATATATAATGGAATTCTATGCCTCAATCAGAAAGAATGACACTGCCCATTTGTTAGGAATTGGAAAGACTTAGAAAAAATAATATTAAGTGAAGTAAGCCAGACCCAAAGAAACATAGGTCCCATGGTTTTCCTTATTTGCAATAACTAGTATACATATAGGATAATCTTACCAGATAAGTAGAAAAGTCAAAAGTCAAAAGACAGGGACACAAGAGGATTTTTCTTTGTTGCTGTTGTTTTTAACATACTATGTGATTTTTTGTTTCTTTTGTATGTTCTTTCCCCATGGTATAACCCCTGTTGTCACTGCATTTGAGTCCGGTGCCCTGCATCTTGTATATACATTTTTCTAATTTTGGGAGGGGAAGGCAAATAACAAAATGCTGAAACAAGGATACAGATTGAACCATTGTAACAATGAGATGTACAAGGTACTATGTTGAAAACGAACTTTACAACTTTGTGGGGGGATGAGGGAGGAGTTGGGGAGGTGGGGAGGGACGAGATGGTAGGGGGAAAACAAAGGAGGGAGTAACAATGCTCGATAAGAAATGTACTCATTACCTTACTCATGCAACTGTAACCCCTCTATACAGTATGTCTACAATAAAAAATATTTTTAAAAAGTAGATAGTTATGTGTTCCTCTGATCCCATTGCTATATTAGGTTTTAGGAAATAAAATGACAAGGCACATTCAAAAGCCTAAATCATAGTTCTGATTCTATTGAAGCTGATGGTTCACTGGCAGAGGTTATATGGAAACTTTATAAGGCAAACAGAATGATGTAAGAGAATCTGTATCTCAGTAATTAAGTGTGTGAACTTCAAGTGCTGTAAGAGTTCAGAGAAGCAAAACCAGTGTAAGCTGATATGATTGGAGAAGACATTGTAAAAGACACAAAAAAACACAACATGAAGCCATAATAAAAAAAATAGTCAAGGTAAAATAAAATTCTCATCTACTGTCTGTCACTTTATAGACAAAAATGACCACAGACATCACCCTACTTCTTTTGAAAAAAGAAAGCATTATCTATGTCCCATTATGGCTTAAGAAGCTTTAGAACTGGATACCATATCAAATGCCCATGTGTGTGTATGTATATATGCATGCACATGCATCCTCAGACAAAAACATGCGAGCACACATGCACGTGCATGCACACACACACACACACACACACACACACACACACATCTCAGCTTCATGTAGGCCAAAGACACCATGCTGGAGACAGGCTGTCAAGAATTCAGGCTCAATCCTCCCACCCACCCCCCAACTTGAGTGATCCGGGACCCTGTCAACAGTTAGCTGCTGTGTTCTGACCATTTACCCTAAAGTCTGACCTTTCATCAGACATCTGTGATGAATGCTGCCCTGGCTGAAAGGCAAAGACCCAGTAAGGCATTTATTCCCAGAAGGAGATACTCAGAGGCTGCAGCCCAGCTGTCTTGGCAAGCAGGCCTTAGGCATCTCAATGTACCAGCATTTAAGAAAGGAGGACAGCATGTGTGATTGCAATTCCCTTGAGGAATATGCACAGGCCACACATGGACCATCAGCATTTTCTACTTAACCCCACTTAATGCTTCCTCCATTATGCTCCAGTAATCACTGTGGTTCACTCACCATGGAGGGGAGGAATTGTAGTTGAAAGATGAAGCTGTGATAGGCTTAGAGATCACTGAAAATACGTGCTACCAGTAAGCTCCAGCTGTACCACAAGGGGCTATGAGTATCCAGAAGATATTTTAACTCCAGTTCCAAGCCTGAAAAATAATCAGAACATGCTGCTATGCTCTTGGAAATACACAAAAGGATCAACTGAGTGAACAGCCAGAATCCACTGAATGAAGATACTAGCTTGAACCATTAGAGTCCCAGGAATTCAAATTGTCCTGCTGCCTGACAATATGGAAATTTATAATGGAGGATAAAAGATTTCTACCCCTGACCACCAACTTAACTAATTTAATATACAATTATTGAGCCCCTGCTAGTACCAGGCACCATGATGGATGCAAAAATAAAGAAAACATACTCTCAGTGAGCTCAGCATCTCACAGAAGCAAAGCAAATGCATCAGCAATACCATGCAAGAAAGAATATTTTCTACCTTTTAGAAAGACAAATTGTGCAATCTTCAAAGATAAATAGTGTTTTGATCCACAAAAAGGAAAGGAAAATGTTCCAGAGGAAAAAAAGCAGCAAACTGTTCAGTGGACAGTGTGCAGCCAATATATAGAGATTAGCAATGCACAGGGCAAGTTGAGTTCCACTAAAAGCAGACCTCTACCAATAATTTGTGTTAGTATAGATTATCTTAGAGTGATTTCAGTAGAGAGAAAGAGAGAGAAATGGTCTCATTTCTGCTGGGAATCAAATCTTCATATTTGAAGAAACATACAGATGTAAGCAGCAGTGAAAATACAAATACATAATCAAGGGAAAATAAAATTCAGTTTGACACGGTTCTAGTCTATAGCTATGTGAACAAAAATAAATATAGACATCTCCTTACTTATTTTGAGGAAATTGAGGGTTATAACCCTGGCTATGATACAGAGAGGGGAAGTCAGTAAAGGAGGAGTTGGTAGGTAGATTACCATGTCACTGTGGGAAAATGGAACCCAGTTTCACTGGATATCTACTGAGATACTGACAACACAATTCAGCCTTGTGCTCCCAATAGACAAGGATGCAGAGGCCATTACCTATCCATTCCCATCTATCTTTGTGTTAAGGGCTACTGTTCTGAGGGTTAATACTAGCACACAGGGAGCTAAGCAGGCTTCTTCAGCTACAGAAAGCCATCAGACAAGAAACACAGGTAGTTGAGCTAAGAAGCCTTTGAAGTCAAAGATGTATTTACTGAAGAAGATGAGCCATGGCCAGGACCTCTACAGGAGGGAAAGATAAAATATCAGATTATGAGATAATGGCATTGACCTTGTAGCCCTTGCATTTGCATTGAGATCAGTAGATACTGTGGAGCTCTACTCACTTTGAAAGAAGAAAATGTTAATTATATATGACCTATCTTCCAATGAGCACCCAGTCCTTGGTAAGGAGTCTCATGCTTATTGTCCAATTAGCAGTTACCACTGGTTTATGTGGAACTGAGTAACTTAAAGACAATTAGAACTGTGGACCATTGTACAACAGATTGGCAGAAAGAAAGATTTGAAATAGGAAATTCATTCAATAAAAGCCAGAGCTAGAGCAGTCGTAATAGAAAGAAGAGTTTTATGTGTGTGTAGATATGCATGTGTGTAAGAAATGGAGGCTTCAGTCAAATTGACAGAATGAAATAAAACTGGCAAGGCGTGACTACTGATTGGATGTAAAAGATGAAATTGAGGAAGGATGCAGGAAACGCAGTGTTTTTTTAGCCTTGTGAAATGCTGATAACATGAAGAGAAAGAAACCAGAAGAGTGGAACATAGGAGAAGGCAATGTTGCCCTTTTGTTCTACCAGAACTTGAACTCAGCATTTAAGTCACTTCCCTTACATCTGGGCTCTGGGCTGCTGGTTGTTTATAAACTGTTATAGCCATTTCCAGATCTTCTGCTTCTGTGCTGTGTCCACAGAAGCAGAGCTGAGATTTAAGTTCCATCGATTGCCATCAACTTTCAGCAAACCCCAGGCTGTTTTGGTTTTGGATTTTTTTGTTTTTCTGGGATTGTCTTTCTCTCCACAAAACACCAGACAGTTCTCAGTGGCCTACTCAGAGTACATGTTTTTGCCCTACACAGGTTAATTTAGCAAGGTAGAGCCTGATTTTAACAATCCTGGTAATAGGGAGCCTTTGTCCTACAGTGGTAGCATAACGAGCTCCCACATTGGTGTCTGTCAACATTCAAATATCCCCAATCCTTAAGAGAGCAGTTCTAGCCTTCCATGTTTCTATTGCTTCTATTAGAACCACAATAGAACTGAAAGATTAGTATGATCTCCTCCTTCCTTGTGAAGCGTCTAAATACTGTTTGGTTTTTGTTTATGTATTTCTTGGAAGTAAAAGAGAATGTGGGCTGCTACTACCTGAAATACCATTTACTCACCAATGGTTTAACAGTATGAATCAATTCTTGGCAATTGTGCTTGTGCTTTTCAACTTTTTCTCTCCAACAAGGAGGTGTGAACAGGTGATTTCTCCACCCCCACTCCCCACACCTGAGCAATAAGATCTCTTACAGTGTTAGTAGGTATATAAACTTGTTCAACCACTCTGGAAAGCAGTATGGAGATTCCTTAAAAAAAAAAAAAAACTATACACAAAAGCAGGCACCGGTGGCTAACGCCTGTAATCCTAGCTACTCAGGAAGCTGAGATCTGAAGATGATGGTTCAAAGCCAGCCCAGGCAGGAAACTCCATGAGACTCTTATCTCCAATAAGCCACTAGAAAAACGGAAGTGGTGCTGTGGCTTAAGTGGTAGAGTGCTAGCCTTGAGCTGAAGAGCGCACAGACAGCGCCTAAGCCCGGAGTTCAAGCCCCACAACCGACAAAAAAAAAAAAAACAACTATGCACAAAGTTTCCCTATGACCCAGCAATTCCACTGCTGGACATTTAGCCAATGGACCACAAACCAGGCCACACTAAAGCTACCAGCACAGCCACGTTTATTGCATATTGTTTACCATAACCAAGATATGGAGTCAACCTAGTTGTCCCTCAGTGGATGAATAGATCAAGCAAATGTGGACTATATTCACAATGGAATTCTACTCATCCATCAGAAAGAATGATATTGTACCATTTGTAAGGAAATGGAAAGACTTAAAAAAATCATATTAAACAAAATAAGCTAGAGCTAAAGAAACATAGACTGCATGGTTTCCCTCATTTGTGGTAACTAGAATGTGCCTATAAATCTACAAGCAAACACTTTGCATGACTAAAATAAATAAATAATACTGGGACATGATAAATTACATACAACCCTCATCATTAACATACAGAGGCCAAAGGAGGCTATGCATAGGAGTGGTAGACAAATCCTCAATAACTAAAATAATATTCTATGAGGAAATGGCACTGTGGCTCAGGTGGTAGATCACTATCCTTGAGCTGAAGAGCTGAGGGACAGCACCCAGGCCCAGAGTTCAAGCCCCATGACCAACCAAAATAATAATAATAATAATATTCTATGAAATGAACTCCAAGAAAAGGAACCAAGAGACACTCTTTAGAAGCCATTGATGGTATTTTTGTTTACTTTTCCTTTAGTCTTGTTAGTTTGTATTTGGGAGAAAAGGGAGGGCACATAAAAGGTGGAACAAGGAAGAACAAATACAACAGTGATACTCACCAGACACTATGTGAGAAATGAACTGGATACCTTACAGGTGGGAATGGAGGGAAAGACTGGGAGAGAGCAACAGAAGGGGAGACACAGTTCAAAAAGAATGGTACTGATTATACCTGATTCATGTAATTGTAACTCCTCTGTATATCAACTATACAAAACCATAAAAAAGAAAAAAATTATATAAAAAAGAAAACCAAAATCACTGTGCAGAGCACTGAAATACCTGGGATGTCTATCTAGAGACAGCCTAGGATGGCAAGTAGGATCTAAAGTCTAATCACGGTAGCATATAACTGCTGAATATTTAGGAGTTAGGAGTGACTCTCTGAAAGCTAACCTATGAATGGAAGGGGATAGCCTGAAGAGATACCTCTGGATGCCAAGGGATACTGAACTCCACTCTGTGTTCCAAGTCCTGAAGTCCAGCAGCCAGACGCAGCAACCACCAGTACTTTCTCCAGAGCCCACTGAGATTCCTGTGGGGAGCGTTGTGACCAGAGCTAAGAGTGCCACCTACAGACCCTTTGCTGCTAAATATGTATTGAAAAATCTGAACAAGCCATTCACACAACCAATTGTTCAAGATCTTAGAACTTCAAACACCAATGAAAAAGGTGTGTGTGTGTGTGCATGCACACGTGTGTGAATGTGTGTGTGTACGCGTGTGCTAGTAATTAGGATTTCTTTCCTAAATGACTGAGACTCTGGGCCTGAACGTGACTGGGAGAATGCTAGAGATATCAACAGACATGGTGAACTCTGAAGGGGACAGACAGATGAGAAGTGTTCATCCATGACACCTAGATCAACTACTCACCCCTTCCCACTCACACACACATTGAATTGAGCAAGATTCATCCTCCCTCTTTCCTTCCAGAATCTCGGAATTTCTTTGAAGCCTAAGCTCTGAGTTCCTGAAGATTTGTAACATATAGTGACAGATCTGTGTTCACTTAGATCCTTCATGTTTCCTTCAAATTACTTGGCTTCAGAAAATGACAGAAGTGACCTGTCCCCTCCCCTCCCTTTTCCTATTCAGCATTGTCCTCATCACTATCATGTCCACAGGCAAAACCCTTTGTTCATCCAAAAGCAGCTATTAATTTCCTGAATATTTGGGTTGCTATGAAATTGGATCTTATCTTTAAAAAAACACTGTTCATTGAACTTCTAAACAAGACTTTTACGTACTTTTCTCTCCTTACTATTATTTAACCCAAAAGAATAAATCTCTAATGGAAAAAGTTTAGACTGGAGTTAGATGTTACATTGGAGTATAGATCCTCTTCTGAATCTTCAAGTTACATCACATAAAATTTGCCCATATCTGTTTACTTTTATCACAAGTACTAAAATGAATCTTGTCTTTTTAAGTGGTAATAGGAGCCCATAAAGAATTTTAGTACAAAGATCAGCTGTGCCCACTTCAAAGAAAGGGTGAGTCATTGAACTGATCTAAGCTTAAGTTTCCTTATCTGTAAAATAAAAAAAAAATCCTCCCACACAGAGCACACTAGAGATTTGAATGTTGTAACATTAAAAGCAAATCCAATGCCTCATGCCTATAGGTGCTCATGGGTGTTTGTTAATTCTCTTCCTATGATCCTGCTTTTCCCAACTATCATAGTGACTGGGACACTGGTAAGTAATTTCTGAGCAAGCTTGTTTAGATTTCACTGTATCTCCGGTAGTTTCATCCTCTGTAGTACAGGTCATATTTTCCCTGATTAATAGGTCATTACATTAATTAAACACTTTCTCATGCTTGTCAGGGACATCTTAATTTAAACCCAAGTGTGCGCTCTCGCTTTCTCTCTCTCTCTCTCTCTCTGTCTCTGTCTCTCTCTCTTTTCAACCAGCTTCCAGTAAAGCAAACCAGAAAAAAATCACAGAGTGCTGATAACAAGGCCACAATTACCAGCTTTCTGTAATGAAAGTAGGTGCCAAGACAGTGTATAGGAGGAAATACATCCTACCAGTAACTCTGAAGTGCAACAGAAGAGCTGAAGGAAAGTGAACTATAGTCATAATGTAGATTCTTTTCCCCTTTCATTTCTCCTGAGAGTAGTGTTCATTTTCCTGGCTTCCAATACAACACTGTAGTGGACACATGTATATTTTTAGAAGAGCTGTATTATGATTGACCTAGTATGTGTGCTGCTTTTAATCATCCAAGTTGGGCCTTTGAGATTGTCTAATCCAACAGGGAGACAATGGCTAGACAAGAGGCCATTTCCTGAAATATGCAGGAAAATAATCAAACAAGGAGGTTATCCAAAATTCCATCATTGTATACAATACTTATCTTCTGAGTCATGACTGAAGGGACACTTCTTACTTTATTTCTTACTAAATGGATCTTTTCTTTCCTTCCCTGTACCCCTTTCAATACGGAAGTAGCATGATTTCCTCCTTGCAATGAAGTCAAACCATCCATTTATGCATGAGAAGATATGAAGGCTGATATGGGAGAGGAAAGGACTGGTTGAGGAGTTTAGTGTTCAGCCCTCAGAAAGACACTATGTTGAAAAATGAACTTTACAATTTAGGGGGGAAGGGGGAGAAGTGTAGTTATGGAGGTGGGAGGGAAGGGATGGTAGGGGAAAAACAGAGGAGGAGGTAACAATGCTTGATAGGAAATGTACTCATTACCTTGCTCATGTAACTGTAACCCTTCTGTACAGCATTTTTACAATGAAAAACATTTTTTAAAAGAAGCAGGTAGAAGTAAGGTGAGAAGGAACAAAGAAGGCCTTGTTTTTAAACTCTTCTGTTTCAGAGCAGTGGCTCACTTTTCTGTTCACACAAGCATGACCAAGAACAGCTTGTAACTCACCACTATCCATAAAGACCTTTATTTCAAGCCTGTCATTGACAGGTGAGATCAGAAGGAAAGAAAAAAAGAACCACTCAAGCGATTCTAAGGAAAGGTATAGATCAAAGGATCACTGCTGGAGGCAATGAAACCTAGCCATGACCCCGACACATCATGGTAATCAACATGAGGCAACAACAACATATGTTCTCAGTATCTCCAGATATGGTTCATAAGGTATAGGAAGGGAGAGGAAGAGTTTCATAACTTATCCATGGAATCTGTGATTCACAAGAGGCTTGGGACCAAACTTTATAGACACATAGCCTGCTAGTATTCTAAACATTCATTTGTTGATAACTAAACATATATTTCCCCTATAGAAATAGTATTATTTGACATAGTTAGCACCTGATCAATCCTTGTCATCCATGATGAGCAGGAGCACAGTCAGAACTCTACTGCTCACTAAACTAGATGCTCTGGTTTGAATGTTTAATCCTCACAAGCTTTGTGCATTGAAACCTAACCACCAATGTGGTAGTAGGCAGAGCTGGGGCATTTAGGAAGTGATTGTGCTGTGAGGATAGAACCTTCATGAATGAACTGATGGATGACCAAAAGACTCAAGGAAGCTTGTGCATCTCTTTCACATCCACAAGAAAACAGGCCCTCTCTGGATACTGAATCGGCTAGTGTCTTGTTCTTTAACCTCCCAGCATTATGTTTCTGTTATTTATAAATCACTTATTCTAAGGCATTCAGTGATAATAGTATATAATTAGGATACTCGTGTATTCATAGGCATAAACCATAATGCATCAAGGATGACAGTCACAAGGTACACATGGTATACCCTTCTGGACTCAGTAGCACTTGACAAGTCTTTTCAAATGTAACTTCTGTATGTGTATATAGAGTAGGAACTCAAGGCCATATACCTCTTTAATGTACATGGAAACTCTAAATGGCAATTAACCTCATGATTTCTTTATATAAATTTGTGTTGTTTGGTTACTTTTACAAGGAAAAAAGCACAATTTTAAGATGCTTTTTATTATCTTTAAGTATTTGCACAAAGGAGTTACCATTCAACAAAGCAGTTTATGAAAGCAGTGAATCTTGATCAATGTTGCTCCCTTTCACATTCCCACCCATATCTCCCAACCCACTCTTTCCCTCGCTATTCTGTGGCATTGTCCCATTGACAGGTAGTGTACTGGGTCAAGGAACTGCACAAAGCAAATCTGATACAATATATGACCTTAGAACGTTATGGTGCAATAGTCAGGGCAATTGGAGAAGAACTTTGACTATATAGCCCAAATGTAAGGCATTATAAGAAATGTCTCCAAATGAAGAGAAGAGAGGGAGAATACAGACAAGAATCCAATGTATATCCTACAAAATTAAAAAGAAGGAAACAAGGGGTAGATAGTGGAGGAATAGGTGAGAATGTTGAAAGTGGTGACATTGACAAGATATATAATATTCGTAAATGGCCCTGTTAAATGGCACATCTTTGTACAACTACTTAAAGATAATAATAAAAACAAAAATGTACAAAGCAAAAATTACCTACATGTATTTGGGGAAAAACAGTTTAAAATTAATAAGTATAGATTTTTTTTAAAAAAATTTCTCAGTGTGAAAACCTGCACTGTGTCCCAAAATACAGTGGATTCATTCACTCTCCTCCAATATTGAGATCTTTTCAAGCCTGAGAATTACTGAAATGGAAAGATCCTTAGACTGGACTCGAGATTAAAAAGATCTATCTTCAAGGCCCAGGTGCACAAAACTATGCTATGCTGAGCATGCAATTTCTTCTGATAATGCATTCATCCAATAAACTTTACTAAGCACATCTGATGAGCTAAGTCCTATGTGTCAGGAATGTTTCTTATCTGTAAAACAGATATTACCATATGGTGTGACTAAGGTCAACTATGTTACTGTATACAAAAGCATTCTCTACTATAGTTCAGTACAGATATACTTTAGGTTCTTTGTGGATTGGAATTCCGTGAGTTAACCTCTGAAGTCAGTCACTTAGTATTCTAAGTATACATCTCCCTCTTCTTGTCTCTTCCTTTTCTTCTAGCCACTCTATCTCCTCTCCCATGTGACCTACATGATTAGCCAGCTAAGGAAAGAATGTGACCACATCGTGAACAATTTTCTTTTTGCCACTTCAGACACAACAGCTGCTGATTACCTCTTAGGATCCAAAAAGAGAATAATTTTGGTTCAAAGGAAACCTTTTGATCATCTAGGGCCTCATGATAAATATACCATGCTCTGAGCATATCACTAAGTCTTCAGTTATAAAGGATACTCTTGTAAGGTGTTTACAAGTCACTACTTGAACAGTTCTCAAAAAAGAGAGAAGCCAAGACAAATAGGAATACATCGTTTTCACTGACATGCATCACTGCCTTCTGGTGTTAAGACAGCCCTGAGGCCTGCAGGGAGATCTCCACAGGCTGCTCTGCTCAGTCCCACATCCCTGGACAATGCAAAGTGCATATATAGCCTTGCTGAAAGAGCCCAGTTAAATAAAAAACCACTTTGTGAGAATAAAAAAGACAGGGAAAACATGGATAAAAGTAAAGCTACTCCCAAACCAAAGAAAATAGTTGTTTCCTCTGTGCACTGGTAGCTTGTGCCTGTAATCCTAGCTATTCAGGAGGCTGAGATCTAAGGATTATAGTTCATAGTCACCCCAGACAGGAAAGTCCATATGACTCTCATCTTCAATGAACCACCAGAAAACCAGAAGTGGAGCTGTCACTTAATGTGGTAGAGTGCTAGCCTTCAGTCAAAGACTTTAGGACCAGTGCCCAGGTCCTGAGTTCAAGCCCTATGTCCAACAACAACAAAATAGCTGTTTCCATCTTTCTAAAATTATATTTAAATATTTATTATTGTAAGTAGTTGACTAAATCAGTTTATGAATAAAATGCATTTGATTCATGTCACCCTTTTCATCATTCTCCCCCATCTCTCACAACTTAACACTTCCCCTCAATTTGGTTAATTTCACAGGATCAGCATTGAATATTATGACTACATCATCTCCCCATTCTTACTTGTCTAATTCCTTCCCCTTGACCTTCTCCCCATACTTTTCAAATACCTGTTTCCTGGTATTCATAAAGTGGAGGCTACAACTACTTTAGAAGAGGCGTAGAGGATGGGCGTGCCACCAATGGATCTGGTTGAAATTAGCCATTTTAAGAGGCTGAATGCAGATAATCTTCCTTTGAGTCAAAGAAAGCCATAGAACTTTTAATTTTTAAAAATCCTTAGGATTGTAGACTAATTGGGAAAGGCTTTGATAAAAACAAGGAACCAATGTCATAGCTGTTAAAAGGGAATAAGGAAACTTCTTCCTTATAATAATTATATTAAGCATAGTAAGCAAGACCCAAAGAAACATAGGTTGGATGGTTTCCTTCATTTGTAATCATCAGAAAGTGCCTACAAATCTACAAGTAAACCCAATGGATAGTAAAAAACAAAAAAATCACACTTGTACATGATTAACTGGACTCTAAACATTCACACAGTGAGACCAAATAAGGATATCCTTTGGAGATGATCACAACAAGGGCTCAATAGCCATGTGCATATGATCATATAAAATGATGCTTATCAAAATGAACTGCAAGAAATGGAAATACGAGGTTTTTTATTGTACTGTTTGTGGTCCTTTTTTTCTATTTTCCCCATTTGTCTATTATTATTATTATTGTACCATTTGTCGTGCAATGTAGGTTTGTCTGATTAGGGAAGGAGACAGGGAAGCACAGAAATGGTAGGATACAGGGTGAACTAATACAGCAGTGATGCTCACTAGACACTACATTGGACATGAACTATATAACTTGAGGGGGGAAGAAGTTGGAAGAGAAAAACTTGGGGAAAAAATGAGGGAGGGGGTAACACTGTTCAGAAAAGAAATATACTCAGTACCTGACTTATGTAACTGTAACCCCTCTGTACATCACCTTTACAACCCTGTTTTTACTGTATTTGATTCCAGTGCCCTGCATCTTGTGTATTCATTTTTCTAATTTGGGGAGGGGAAGGGAAATAACAAAATGGTGAATCAAGGATACAGACTGACCCATTATAACAATGAAATGTACAAGACACCATGTTGAAAACGAACTTTATAACTTCGTGGGAAGGGGGAGAAGGAGGAGTTGTGGGGTGGAGAGGGAAGAGATGGTAGGGGAAAAACAAAGGAGGGGTAACAATGCTCTATAGGAAATGTACTTAGTACCTTACTCATGTAACTGTAATCCCTCTGTACAATATCTTTACAATAAAATATATATTTATTTAAAAAATAAAAAGAAACCTCTCCTGACCACATCTGCTCATGGCTGTGGAAGGAAATTCATTTTTTTCAAACCATCACACATGTGTTAAACACCTGCTATGTTTGAAAAACTGGATTGGTGCTCAGGGAATGGAATGAGAATGCATACCCCCAAGATCTCTCAGTTTAACCATTCAGAATCCTTTCTGAAAAGCTTTCAGAAGCAATTTGCAAAAGGAATTCTAAATTCCCTTTCCAGCAAACATGCTGGGGAAAAAATGCAAGGAAAACAGAAATTAATTCTGAGAGAAAATGCAACAGAACAACTTGAAGTAGAAATGTTGTAAGATGAAGTCAGGCAGCCTTGGCTCATGCCTGTAATCCTAACTACTCAGGAGACTCACATCAGAGGATCCCAGTTCAAAGCCAACACAGACAACTAAATACAAAAGATACGTAGGTCCAATTAATTAGCCAAAAGCTGAAAGTGAAGGTATAACTCTCTAGCTAAGCTAGAGCAGGAGGCCCCAAGTTCAAGCTCCAGCACCTACACAAAATTAAAAGGTTGTGATGTGATAAAATAAAAATAAATATAAGTAAACAGAATTTTTTGAGACTTCCAATTTGGTATGTAAGGGGAAAAAAAGTATCCAAATGCCCAACCTCAAAGAAAAATGAGAATGGGAAGAAAAAAAATCAAAGTAAACATGTTTATACCAATTTTGCATCAGTTTGGCCCATTTTCCCTTAGGCCAGCTTGAAGAGAGTTAAGAAAACACAACACTGACATTTTTTATACTTTCTATATTTTTTATACTTTTGTATTCTTTTTTATTCGTTTCGGTCAAATAATAAAAGTGTATTTTTATACTTTAACTCAAGTGGTTGCTCTGTGTGCAGCCTTTTGTTTTAAGACAGACCAGCCCCAGCCTGATCCACAGAGGTAAATCCTGACTGATCAAAGTTTATCATGCTAACCTGGACCTCCCTTCGCAGTTGTTTGTTCAGGAAAAAAATCTGAAAAAAATTCTAGCCAATGACAGTGGAGACTTCCAGAAAAGATTTCCTTGCTACAAAAAAAAAGGACCTAGGAAGAGTCTAATATTTTTCTCCATCTTTTCTTTGAGTAACCTCTTGTTGGGATATGGGGCCTTGAGCTGCTGGTACAATGTTAGCATGGCAGAGTGGATCAATGGAAGGACGCTGATTCCCAAGGACTGTGAACCAATCAGCCCTGGAGCTTCTGCATCTCCACTCATGCTGTTTGAGAAAATGAATGTCCTTACTGCTGGAGCCAGCTGCTTCAGGGTTCTTCGACCTATCCTGAGGGGATCTTTACTGATACCATGAGATGCAATATCTTTGCTCTGCTCTGGCTAGAAACAGGCACAGACATGGGTTCTAGCAGATAGTTCATTGTCATCAGGTTTTGCATGAAACAAAAAATGTACTGAGATTTTCCAATAAAATTCACCGAGGCCCAAATCTAGTTAGATCAGAATTCCCGACCACTCATCTCCACAGGCTTTCAAATGTACTTAACCTACTGGGTAGTAAACTGGTTGGCTTTCACACAGGATTTAGCTAGCATTGAGATTAGGCAGGAAGGAGCAATCGAGTGGAAGAATTTAGAGGGAAAAGAGGTGGGAGTAGGACCAGAAGTATCATACAGTCTGATAATCAAACTACATCACTCAAATGCTTACTGCACTAACAGCACCTCCTCTTTCCAGAGTATTGTAGTCCTATCTAGCATGGATTCCTAGTACTTTGGAAACATTACTTCAAATACCCTTATCCTCAAGGAAATACTAAGTAGATCAAATATTTCTACTACTATTTAAAAGATGAGCAAACACAGACCCAGAAAGATTAAATGGCCTCAGAAAAGTCAACCAGTTGGTGTTTTAAGAGATTGAAACTTGCCTTCAGCTACAATACCTGAAATGTCAGAACATAGAAAATACAAAACTGCAGAGCTTCTGCATGGCAAACGACATAGCTAGCAAGATCAATAGAAAGCCCACAGATTGGAAGAAGATCTTCACTAGCCATACAATGGACAAAGGTCTCATATCTAAAATACACTTAGAACTCAAAAAATTAAATTCTTCAACAACAAATCCTCAAAGAAAAAAACTGCCTAATAAATAAATGGGCTAAAGACTTAAAGAGAAACTTCTCTAAAGAAGAAATAAGAATGGTCAATAGACACATGGAGAAATGCTCAACTTCTCTGGCCATAAA
>NW_012267309.1:4718569-4791730 GCF_000151885.1 Dipodomys ordii | reverse complement strand
TGTCCCTCCCCCACAGTATAACCCCTGCTTTCACTGCATTTGATGTTGTTATAATTTGTGGAGGGGAAGGTCAAAAACAACTTGTTTAGATAGGGATACAGATGGACCCATTACAACAATGAGATGTACAAGTCATTATGTCAAAAAACGAACTTTACAACTTTGGTGGTGGTGGGAGGATTGGGTGGGGGGCAGGTGGAGGATGGGAAGGGGAAATAAAGAGGAGGCAACAATGCTTGATTAAAAAAAAGAAAATGTGGTATATATACACAATGGAATTCTATGCCTCCATCAGAAAGAATGGCATTGTCCTATTTGTTAAGAAATGGAAAGACTTGGAAAAAATTATATTGAGTGAAGAAAGCCAGGCCCAAAGAAACATAGGTCCCATGGTTTCTCTTATTTGCAATAACTAGTACATGTGTAGGACAAGCAGAAAAGGCCAAAAGCTATGTACATTGACCATATAAGATGATGTTAAGAAAAATGAACCCTAAGATAGGGACCCAAAACTTTTTTCTTTCTTGCTATTGTTTCTAATGTTCTTATAATGTACCATGTGATTTTGTTGTTGCTTTGTATGTTCCTCCCCCTTGGCATAACCCTTATTTTCCCTGTATTTGATGTCGGTGCCCTGCATCTTGTATATATACTTCTCTAATTCAGGGAGAGGAAGGAAAATAACAAAATGCTTAAATAAGGATACAGGTTGACCCATTGTAACAATGAGATGTACAAAACACTAGATTGAAAATGAACATTACAGGAGGAAGGATTGTGTGGGGGGGTGTAGCTGAGGAAGTAGGAGGGAAGGGATAGTAGGGGAAAAACAAAAGAGGAGGCAACAATGCTGGATAAGAAATGTACTCATTACCTTGCTCATGTAACTGTAACCCCTCTGTACAGTATTTTCACAATAAAAACTTAATTAAAAAATAAAATAAAGAAAACGAACATTACAACTTCGGGGGGAAGGGGAAGTTGTTTTGGAGGTGGGAGGGAAGGGATGGTAGGGGAAAAACAAAGGAGGAGGCAACAATGCTCAAGAGGAAATGTACTCATTACCTTACTCATGTAACTGTAACCCCTCTGTACAACATTTTTACAACAAAAGACATATTTAAAAAGAAACAAAAAAAGAAAATAAATATGAACATGTGTACTTATAAAATGTAAGCACTTTCATTGACAAATATATTACTAAATTATATATAACTGAATATAAATATAGATCACAAAGTATTTAGGCAATGAAAAAAATTTACATTATAATAGAAGGAAGAGGACAGATACTTTTTAAAAAAAAACACATATAAATGCTGGGACATCAGTGGCTCATGTGTATAATCTCAGCTACTCAGGAAGCTAAAATTTAAAGATTGTTCAAAGTCAGCCCAGGCAAAATAAATCTTCAATACTCAATCTTCAATTAATCAGTCAAAATTCCAGAGTGAAAGCATGGAGAACCAGCTATGAGCAAGCAAAACCAAGTAAGAACTGAAAGTCCTAAGTTCAAGGCCAAGTACCAGCAAGACAGACAGGTGGATGATAGAGATAATAGAGATAGATATAGATACACAGTAGATTAAACAATATAGCTGAGGGGAATTCTGAGGAAAATATTATTTCCAGATACTCTGGCTTGTATTCCAAGGATTTTTTTTACCATATTATACTCAATAGACTTCAGTGCTTTTCTGGTTTTATTCCTTTTCTTAGGTGGCATTGCATAGGAGTGCCCTTTGGGCTGCGTGTTCAAAGAGTAAGTAGAAGTGATCCAGGAAAGCTGAGAGGCAGGAAGGAAACCGCTGGCAGAAAGAGTAGTCTATAATATGGTGGCAAAAAGGCAAATCATCAGCCTGGTGCCATGAGACATCAAATAGCTTCACATTGCTGAAGCACTAGTCCAGCAAGCTCCAAGGACAAGGTACAAAAGAACTCAGCAAATCTTCTGCCTGGCAAAGTTCCAGTCCAAGGAGACCTGTGTAAACTAGGCTAAGGTGCTTGGGCTTGCTTTTCTGAATCCATGATCTTCAAGCATGTTCTGTTTATACAACCTCTAAATATTAAGAAAAGTATGTGCCTAGTGTCTGCAAATTACTTTGAATAACATGGAAAGACAAGGTAGATTGAAAGGTGTACAGCTGAGATAAATGGCTATGTAGATCGGTATCTGAGAAGACAAATAAATACATGGAAAAGTTTATGAAGTCTAAGTGGTGTGTACATAAATGTTCTGGGTCTGATTCTTTGATTTTCTTGGTATTTTATATTTTATAACTCCATAAAATTGATGCAGGGGAAAAGAAGTGCGTATCATCCACATACTCTCAAGAGTTGTCATCAGAAGTCTACACCTTTTGTGACAAAAATAAACAGAAAATGTTAAATATTTTATAAACTATGAGTTGTTTTTTATGAAATAAGTATCATATTTTATTTTTGGAAAGAGATTTTAATTAATTCGTTAGGAGAGCACACTCAATGTTAGAAAAATTATAGCAAAATATTTGTCTTCGTTTTTATATAATTAATTTGAAAATGTGACATTTGCTCAAAATATTCTAGTTATACTCAGCCAAAATAGAATCACAAACCCTTTACTGCTCTTTATGTTCTGAATTCACACCAACCCAGTTACCAGCTAAATCCAACCTCCACCCTTCACAGAAGAAGTTCAAGATTGGGAGACAGGAAAAGGCTGACTGCATCAAGATGTAATGATTAATCATCAAAGAAAACTTCCCTAACTACTCAAAAGGTTGTGATCTAAGGATCCTGGTTCAAAGCTATTCCCAAACAGAAAAGTCCTCAAGACTCCATTTCCAATTAGAAAGCAAAAAGCTGAGATGAAGGGGCAGCTCGTTACAGAGCACCAGTTGAGCTGTGAGCAAAAATGCTGAGAGAAAGCAGAGCATGAGATTCAGAGTTCAAGTGCTGGTATAGGCACTTGAACTCTATGATTTTGTTGTTGCTTTGTATGTTCCTCCCCCAAAGCATAACCCCTATTTTCCCTGTATTTGACACAAAAGAAAGAAAGAAAGAAAGAAAGAAAGAAAGAAAGAAAGAAAGAAAGAAAGAAAGAAAGAAAGAAAGAAGGAAGGAAGGAAGGAAGGAAGGAAGGAAAAAAGGGAAGGAGGGAGGGAGGGAGGGAGGGAGGGAGGAAGGAAAGAAAGAAATTCAGGAATTCACCAAGTTATAAAGATACCAGAAAGAAAAATAGTGAAAGCAGGGGTTATACCATGGGGGAGGGACATACAAAGCAACAAAGAAATTATCTTATAAATGTGTTAGAAACAATCGCATGAAAGAATAAAAAACATTTGAATACATATCTTAGGGTTCATTTCCCTAACATCAACTTATCTGACCTTTTCTGCTTGATTCAGACATATACTATTAATTGCAAATAAGGGAAACCAACTTTGGTAGAGGTGGGGAGGAGGGTTAGGTGGGGGGGAGGAGGATGGGATGGGAAGGGGAAACAAAGGAGGAGGCTACAATGCTTGATAAGAAATGTACTCATTATCTTGCCCACGTAATTGTAACCCCTCTGTACAGTATTTTCACAATTAAAAAAAAAAGAAAAATAGATTATCTAAAAAAACAGCATCTCACTCCATCTCTTCATTTGGTATTCAAACCTTGTAAAGTATGAAGATTTAGGTTTAGTAAAAAGTCTCTGTTTTGAAAAAGATAGAGAACTCTTGTGATAGTTAGCTCCTTTGAATATTGAAGAACTGAAAATGTATTTTTTTAATCCATCAATGCATGGAAGGACTTTGCGTAGCCCAGTTTAGAGACCATTCTCCAGTGAGGACAAGCATCCACTGCAGGGTTTCTGAGAAAAAAACAGGTTAGGTTTTAGACCATGAACCCAGATTAAATGCTGGAAGGCAAAGTACGAAAATCAAAAGTAGAGAGTGCAGGAAAACCAGACAATAAGATACTGAAATCATTCAGATCTGAAAGAGATGGGCAGATTTTAGTTCAGGAACTGGGAAAAGAATTTGAAAAATATTCCCAAGAGGTAACGCTTAGCAAGATTGATGACCCACCAGAGGAAGAAAAGAAAATAGAAATTTTTTAAAAAGAAAAGAAAATGGAAGGTGAAGAGTGACTATCTGACTCTTCATAATAAAAAATAAAAACATTTTATTGAAATTTAATATAGGGGTGTCGTCTCTCCCATGTAACATAGGTTGCGACGTTATAAAATTGCTGAAACCTTTGATTGTAGCTTTATTCAGTCCCATTAAGACACGACTATTCAAGCTTTGTGCAACCTGTCCCTCAGGCTCCAGTTACATCACAAGAGCCCATACGTGGAGGAGGTATTCATAGAAATGCCAGTTTCATCCTGAACTATAGTCACGACAATTCAAAGGATGTCCAACTGAAGATTAAGGGAATCAGACTCAGCTCTGTGTGAGTTTGGAGACATCACTTAACCTCTTTGACCTCCACTTTTGTCTCATCTAGAAAGAAAAGGATGGCATTGAGATGATCTGCAGAGTTTCTTGCTTTATTATAAGGCTCAAAAAGCACTTGACTCTGGACAGGGCAACTCTGGAAGAACAATGAGAGGGTTAAGGAGTTGGGCGAAGAATGTGACAGATCATGAAGATGAATTAGCTGCAGGGAGAGTCACCAGATGTAAATTGCTATAGGCTTGGGGGCTTTCTGTAGCCCCTAGTCAGCACCTGGAGGGAGAAGGTGCTAATGATACTATGGGGACCAAACTGCAGATTATTACTAAGCAGCAGGCAATGTAAAATCCAAATTTACACTAATGTAACCTGAACTGTTGCCAGCATCAGCCCCAATGAAGGTCCTTTGGGGTAGGTGCTAGCACTCTGAAAATTGAATATGATGGGTTATAATAAAATATGAAGTCAAACTAATACATGCAGCTTCATTTTTTCTTCTAACAAAGACCCCACTATCTTAGCAAGTACATCTTTCTATCTAAGAAACAAGTAATATTTTTTGCCAACAGTTTATAAACAGATAAACCTATCTTCTTTTCTAGAAAGTGATAGGAAGACAGCACTGGTTCAAATCTTTCACATTTCCTACTTGGACTCACATTTAAACCTAACACAAAGGTTAGTTGACAAAACAAGATGAATGCTAGATTATTAAACAGAAAGAAAACAGTGGCACAGAGCCTACAAACTGAGACTAGGAACCCTGTTTTTTGTGCTTACTAAAGTTTGAATTCAGGGCTTGGACATTGTTCTCTTAACTTTTTCCACTCAAGATTGTTGTTCTACCACTTGAGCCACAGCTCCACTTCTAGCTTTTTGATGGTTAATTGGAGAAAATTGTTTCATGGAATTTCTTGTCTGGACTGGCTTTGAACTACAGTTTTCAGAACTCAGCCTCCTGAGTAGCAGCTAAGATTATAAGTGTGAGCCACCACCATCCAGCTAGAACCTGATTCTTCAACAATAGTAACAGTTCATTTAAGACTGTTCTCCTCTCTCTCTCTCTCTCTCTCTCTCTCTCTCTCTCTCTCTCTCTCTCTCTCTCATAGTATAAGAACCAGACAGAACAATTGCCAGATTTCACCAAAGGTAGAAAAGCACGTACTGTGATCTCAGGTTAGCAAGTTTTGAGATCTCCAATTTGATCAATTCCATTTCCAGTTATATGTTGCCTATAAATGTGCTTACAAAACAGAACTGTTATTCTCTATATAGACCCTGTAGATAATATTCTCCTTTACTCCCTCTGAAGCCCTTTGGACAGCTTGGACAATGTTGCTCACATCCCACATTCTACTGTCTCCAATCCTGACTTTATCTTTCAGATTTCATTTTCTTTTTAACCCACCAGGTCTCAGTCCACTTCTGTTACCTATTATTCTTTTGTCTGTTGTTATTTATTTATTTATTTAGGCCTGTTCTGGGCCTTAAACAGTAGGGCCTAGGCTCTGTCCCTGGGCTTTTTTTCCCCCTCAAGACTAACACTCTACCACTTGAGGCACAGGTTCACTTCTGGCATTTTTGTGGTTAGAGATAAGACTTTTCTGCCCAGGCTGGCTTTGAAACTTGATCCTCAGATCTCAGCCTCCTCAATAACTAGTGTTACAGATGTAAGCCTTCAGCATCCAGCTATAATCTGTTTGCTATTTGAAAACTTTATCTTCCTATGCAAACTCGTCGCCTTGTTTTCCAGACTTCTAGAAGTGTCAACTTCTAGAAGTGTCCCTTCCAACCTTCATTCATACTCAAATGTGAAGGTAGCAGTACCAGAAACAAACTCTCCTGCGTCATCAGCTCATCACACCTCATACCACCCTCACATGGCACTCACCGCCCAGAACCTCATGACTGTAGTCAGAAGCACCAGAGAAAAGCACTCAGATTCCTCTCACAGGAATAGACCATTGCTCTCAAGGAGTCTGGGAGACAGGACTCCCAAGAACCATAAGACTGAACAAGACTGCATGTGGAAGATGGAATTCATATGAAGAAAAACATAAAAGCATGGCAACTGAAAGGGAGGGACTAAAATATTGTCTCATTTTACAATGAGGTAGCATGAGTCACAAGGTGACCTAAGGCTTCTAAACACTTGCCCTGTGAATCTAGGTACCTCATAAGTGGAGTTGTAGCTCAAATGATAGAGCGCTAGCCTAAAGCACAAAAGCTCAAGGACAGTGCCCAGGCCCTGAGTTCAAGCTCCATGAACAACCAAAAGGAAAAGAAAAAATCTTGGTGTATCATGAAGAGGAGCAATCACTACTTGAATACAAAAAATTTGGAAATAGAAGTATTCCTAACTTCAGGATTTAAACATGGTCACCAGAAAACCCAGAAACAAAAGTATGTCTAATGCATGGCAATCTCATACAAAGTCTACTTTAAAAGCACCTGAATCAGATAGAGTCAAGGTAGAAGAAACAAATTCCCCCAAAACTGTATTTCAGTCACTCAGTTCACCAAAAACAAAAACAAAACCAAAAACCTCTGCTTTTCATTGATTAAAAATGTAAGCAAAGGGCTGGGAAGGTGGCTCAGTGGTAGAGCGCTTGCCTTGCATGCATGAGGCCCTGGGTTCGATTCCTCAACACCACATAAGCAAAAAGAAAAAAAAAGCCGGAAGTGGCGCTGTGGCTCAAGTGTTAGAGCGCTAGCCTTGAGCTGAAGAGCTGAAGAACAGCACCCAGGCCCAGAGTTCAGGCCCCACGACTGGACCCCCCCAAAAAATGTAAGCAAAATCTTGTATTAGCATTGTATCCAAAGTATGCATCATGGGGGAAGGGGAGGATATAGCCTCTTTATTAAAACAGATACTTTCCTGTATATATAATACACTTCAGGCTGGGTACGTGGCTAGTGGTAGAGTGCTTGCCTAGCACGCATGAAGTCCCAGGTTCAATTCTTCAGTATACCATATACACAGAAAAAGCCAGAAGTGCCGCTGTGGCTCAAGGGAAAAGAGTGCTAGCCTTGAGCAAAAAGAATCTCAGGGACAGTGCCCAGACCCTAAATTCAAGCCCCAGGACTGGCAAAAAAAAAAAATATATATATATATATATATATATATAATAAAACAAGAAAAAAGAATACACTGCAAGTCACCTATGTACTGACACAATTCATTAGAAAAATTAGCCAACACATTATGATATTAACTTCAACAATACATAAAGCACTTTGTGTCAGGCACCATTGTAAGTAATGTTCAAATACTAACTCCCACGCTTTCTTATTCCCACCATATGAATGAAGAATCAAAGTCAAGCAAATTAAACATACCCAAGGTTATCCTTTCCTAAGGACAGGTCGGCTAAGATGGGACTTAAGCCAACATGGCTAGCTTCATAGTTCTTAGAAGTAGCTGCTTTGCCCACCTCTATGTCAATCTTCCTGGCAACCCAGTGAATAATCTTGTTCTCTAGACACAAGATTTCAGGAGATTTAGTGTCATTTCTTTTTTTTAAAAAATGTATTTTTATCTTTAAGAAGTTACACAAAGGAGTTGCCATACAACAAAAATTGCATATTACTATAATGCATCTTGACATTCTCCTCATCTTCCCAACCCACCCCTTCCCTCAATTTCTTAATTTGTAGATCACCTATTGAATTCTATGACTTCATTCTCCTCCCCTTCCTCTCTTTATTCATCTCCCCTACTTCCCTTGATCCAATCCCCCATTTTCAAGTACCTGATTACTGGTGTCTATTTTGTCAGATTGTGAGATAGCCTAAGGAATTACATCATTTAAGCTTCTTATCGAGCTAACTTAAAGAATTCAACAGAAGTTTCTTTTTCTTTTTCTTTTCTTTTTTTTTTGTTTTGGTATGGTCGTGGGGCCTGAACTCTGGGTCTGGGCACTGTCCCTCAGCTCTTCAGCTCAAGGCTAGCACTCTACCACTTGAGCCAGAGCGCCATTTCTGGCTTTTTTCTTTTTGCTTATGTGGTGCTGAGGAATCGAACCCAGGGCCTCATGCATGCAAGGCAAGCGCTCTACCACTGAGCCATCTTCCCAGCCCTCTTATTCTTATTCTGCCTCTCCATGTGCAAACCTCCACCATATGGAGCTGAATACCTTGGATTCCCCCATTGTGAAACTCCTTAACCCCTTAGCCATACTCTTAAAAACGCAAACTCTATTTTAAAAAAAAAAAGAACTATTTTTTGTTTTATTGATAATTTCTCTTTGAAGCCATAATCTACATTTTTCTTATGCTTATTATTTCTTTGTTGTTGTTTTGATGTTGGGACCTGTTAATATTTTGGGGTAATTTTATTAGCATACATTAATTATGCAAAATAATGGACCTCATTATGTCATTGTCATACATGAGTAGAATATACATTAATCCTATTCACCCTTTATTAACTCCCTTGTTTCCCTACCAGCTTCCTATTTTATATTTTCATATTGTTTCCCTTCTACATTTGTTTTGGTACCATCCTGATCCTTAAACTTGGGGACTAGGCACTGTCTCTGAGGGTTTTTTTGGCTAAGACTAAAATTCTACCACATGAGTCATATCTCCACTTCAGGTTTGTTTTGTTGTTGTGGTGGTTGTTGTTGTTTGTTTCTTTGTTTTTATTTTTGCTGGTTAATTAGAAATGATTCTCACAGACCTTCCTGCCTGGGCTGGCTTTAAACCATGATCCTCAGATCTCAGTCTCTTGAGTAGCTAGTAATAAAGGCATTAGCCACTGGCACATAACCCCCTTCTACTTATAAATCTTTTTTAAAATCATATAAAAGAGAACATGTGATGTTTGTCTGAGCCTATCTTATTTCACTTAACATGATAATCTCCAGAACCATTCATTTTCCTGCAAATGATAGTTCATTCACCTTTGTGGCCAAATAATAGTTCATTTTGTGAGTGTGTGTGTGTGTGTATGTGTGTGTATCACATTTTTCTTCATTCAATTGTCCATTGAGAAACACTTAGATTAATTCTATAACTTGACTATTGTAAAGAAAAATGAGCCACATTAAATATACATATGCAGGTGTCTTTATTGTATGCTGACATTGACTCCTTTAATACACAGAAATAGTAAAGTAGTAAAATATCATAATATATTCTATTTTTAGGTTTTTAAAAACTTCCATACTGATTTCCATAATGGCCGCACTAATGCACATTCTCATCAACTTTGTACACGAGTTCCTTTTCTCATGGCAATTGTCTTATCGAAGCACTTTTCTAATTAGTTATGTTTTTTCAACTTAGAAGAAACTTCTAGCCTTTTTACTAATCCTCTGCAAACCAAAGTCCAGATTGAGGCAGTGGACTCTCTAATATCTGATTTGCTGTATTCAATATTATAGGTAAATTACCTATATTATTGCATTTTCTATCTCTGTTTCTGTCTTTCTCTCACCATCATAACTGCTGATATTCTCTTACTAATAGAATAACTCATCGCTTCTTCTTCCTCCTTGGACACTAGCTGGCACAGACTTCATTCCCCATCCTCACCCCCGAGGGCCATACCTTATGAGCAGTATCACCTTCCCCATGAATCCACTCATTGGACCATCATGATCTCTCAGCATCTCAGAAAGCCTAGGATTATCTTCCTAGCTGACAGCCTGAAGAATCAGCAACAGTTTGTTAATCTGCAGAAATAAGTGAAATTTTCAGTGTTTTCAAAAACTGTCGATTTCAAATGCTTTTCCACATCCACAACTTAGGACTGGGAGGGGAAGAATCTACAGAGTTTATGTCTAAATTTTTATAAATTGATATCATTTTTTAAAAGGATGCTAGTCTCAAAAGTTTTAGTAATCAGGAGATGAAATATCCCAAACTCCTGAAGCTTTAAGAGTGAACCATGGCTCATTTTCTTGACTTTCACATGCTAATAGCCTCCTTCACATATCCTTTGCCAGCTGTCTTCCTAGTTCTGCCCTCTCTTCTTCCTTTCTTCCTTCCCTTGCAGCCCTTCCTCTCTCTTGTCTTAGTATGTGCTACCACACTTCAGGTGTATCTGACCAGATACCGAGTCTGTTATTTTCTCTGTTACATATGAAATAGACTCTACTGGATTGGGGGTAAAAATGTGCTTTGAAGGAGTCAGTGGAGGCCCATATTTACAGGACATTTATTGCTGCCACTTTATGAGGAAAATTAGTCTTTTATGCTTTCAGTAATGATTCCCCGGGCTCTCTTTTCATGCCAGCATGCTCATAAATTCTTGTTTTTACAGCAGGGCAAAAATATTCTAAAGCATGATCCTGCTCACTCACAAGAATCCACTAGGAGAAAATAGACAGGAATTCCAGGATAAAGACAACATGCTGGCCTATGTTCCAGAATCAACATGCCACTTGATTTCCACTGGATACTTCTTCCAGGGGCAAAGAACAAATGTTACATAACTAAGGGAGCCTTTCCATGCAGAGAACACTCTTCTTTAGGAACATAGTTGGCTCTTTAAAGAAAAGAAAACCCAGACATTGGGCAGGAGAAGGAATGCTCAGGCTCTAATGGGGCTTTGCTAGGTTGACTAATGCTAACCAGATGCTCTTTGAAAAGGATCCTCTCATGTCGGGCATCTGGCCTCAGCACTTCCCATCAGTAAGTGAGTCAGAAGCAACTGTGTTGAAACCTGGAGAGGTGCTCACACAATGCCAGCCATGTATCCTGTAGCTACCAGAAAATGCTTTCGGAGACTAAGGGCTTCCAGGTTCCACATCCTGCTGCTGCTCCATTCTTGCCTAAGCTACTTCTACTTCCCCAATGTGATTAGTCGTGCTAGACTCCCCAAAATAAGACCCAAAGACTTCATCAGAGGAAAATAAAACAAGATTGGCTATCTGTCCAAAACAAGGCAATTCTTGTTTTCTTCTTTCTTTTTTTATTGTGAGAATACCATACAGGAGTTACAATTACATGGGCAAGATAACGAGTACATTTCTTATCAAGCATTGTTGCCTCCTTGTTGTTTCCCCTTCCCATCCTTTCCTATACTCTCCTCTCCCCCCACCCATCCTCCCCCTTCACCAAAGTTGTAAAGTTCATTTTTCAACATAACGACTTGTACATCTCATGGTTGCAATGGGTCCACCTGTATCCCTAGTTAAACGATTTGTTTTTTCCCTTCCCCTCCACAAATTATACCAACATCAAATACAGTGAAAGCATGGGTTAAACCATGGGGGAGGGACATACAAAGCAACATAGAAATCATCTTATAAATATGTTAGAAACAATTGCATGAAAGGAAAAAAAACAAAAAAATTTGAATACTTACCTTGGGGTTCATTCCCCTAACATCAACTTATCTGACCTTTTCTGCTTGACTCAGACATATAGTAGTTATTGCAAATAAGGGAAACCATGGGGCCTATGTTTCTTTGGGCCTGGATTTCCTATTTTCTTATAAAGAAGAAAGACAGTGTTGAATGGGAGACAACTGAACTTTTATTTATTCGTAGCCTTGTGATTTCATGTTCATATAATTAATTATACTGTACAAATATGAGATAGCATCATCTAAAAATCACTAGAGAAATATGTATATTCCATCACATGACAGTCTTGCTAAACTATAGATGTAAATTCAGTGGCTCTCGGTGAGACTAGAGAGTCTAGACATTTCTATATGATTCTCATAGCCGCCCACACTTGGATGACAACAACTACACTTTGAGTAGCTCTGCCTGTGATGTTGGACAAACTCAGGTCTAAATTGCTCTATTTATTGCCTTCAGTAAATAGCATTTTAAGCATCCACTTCTCACATAAAAGCAAAGCCAATAATGATAATACTCAGCCAGGTACTGGTGGCTCACCTATAGTCCTAGCTACTCAGAAGGCTGAACCTGAGGATCATGGTTCAAAGCCAGCCTAGGCAGAAAAGTCCCTGAGACTCTTATCTCCAATAAAAGTACTCAGAAAAAGCTGGAAATGGTTTTGTGGCTCAAGTAAGAGAGGGTAAACATTGATCACAAAGAGACTCAGGAACAGCACCCAGGTCTGAGTTCAAGTCCCAGGACTGGCCAAAATAAATAAATAAATAAATAAATGCTAAGACTCATGCATCCTTCTTCCTACAATTTATAAGAGTTTCAGGGGAAAGTGCATTTATAGGAGTTCTAATGGCTCTTAATGGCTTTCAGCAAATACTAGTTTTTACTTCTCATTCTTTTCAACAATGGTTGTTGTTTTATGAACTGGGTTACTTCCTGATTTTGCTTGATGACAGAAAGAAATCCTTTTTCAAATGTACTCATATTACAGAGACACACAAGGAATAAATTCCAAGAGGCTGTTTTCTTCCATTGACCCTTAAAAAACCATGGTTAAAATTGCAGTCAATAACCACATGTCCTGTTTTTAGAACATTCTGGTGCCAGGGGAGGGAAGGTTTGAAGATCCTAATACATATTTTGGTAAGCTGTTTACTCTGGAGTAGACAGAGGAAACAGTTGAGTCATTACTGGGTCTACACACTCAGGAAGTGACAAACAGAAGTATTACATTTTTTTCTAATCTCATCCTCTATATGATGTTGAATTAAACACAAAAGGTATGGCCTTAAAGTCACATATACCAAACTTTAATCCAGTAGCATCTGTTTCTCAATTAGCTCATCTATCAGATGAGAATATAAGCCTTCCATTAAAGCAGTGCATCACCTGTAATCCTAGCTACTTAGGAGGCTAAGATCTGGAGGACCACAGTTAGAAAACAGCCCAGAAGAAAAGTCCATGAGATTCCATGTCCAAAATAACCAGTAAAAAGCAGGAGTGCTGGCTGCCTGTGGCTCATGCCTATAATCTTAGATCCTCAGAGTTCTGAGAATCATGGTTCAAAATGACCAGGGAGACTCTTAGCTACAATTAACCATCAAAACAATCTAGAATTGGTGCCATGGATCAAGGGGTAAAGCACTAGACTTGAGCAAAAATCTCAGAGACTGTGCCCAGGCCCTGAGTTCATGTCCCATTACTGGCACATAAAACCAGGAGTGGAGGCATGGTTCAAATGGTAGAGTATCAACCAACAAAGGCAGCTAAACCAGTCCACGGCTTCATTTAAATCCCAACAATGATGGAAAAAAATCTATTATGCAAAATATTCTGGGGGAGTAATCTCTGTCTTCATTTCTAAAATAAAGTGGTAAATTGCATTTTCATTTATGATGAAAGACGGTGCTGAAAATATGGTGGTATGTGAAAATACTTCTCTGAAAACTCGAAAGGCTGTGCAAGACTGGTTATAGTAAGCTCTTAATAAGATTGGTTATAGTAAGCTCTTAATAAGTGTCAAATATGACACAAAGAAATTGAAATTAAATTGCTTGTTTAATCATCCCAACAGTGAGACAGAAATTACTAGAGGAAGCTGAAGGCTAAGGTGTTACAGTAACCAGCCTAAAGCTGTGCTAGAAAACTGGAATCCAAGCCTATGTTTGTTCCAGTTACTACTTAAGAATGATCATTTCAGTTCCAAGAGAGAGAAAGGAGAATGGCTTCATGTTGTCTGCTTGGTGCTTTTTTAATTTTTTTAAAAAAATTTTATTGTCTTGTCCATTGTACCGCTAGCGACCTTTATAATTTAGGTGGGGGGAGGAGAGTGACGTTGGGAAGGTGGGAGGGAAGGGATGGTAGGGGAAAAACAAAGGAGGAGGCAACAATGCTTGATAAAAAATGAATTCATTATCTTGCTCATGCAACTGTAACCCCTCTGTACAGTATTTTCACAATAAAAACTTATTTTAAAAATTTATTGTCAAGATGATATACAAAGGGGTTAAGTTACATAAGTAAGGTAGTGATTACATTTCTTGTCTAACTTGTTATCCTTTCGCTCATTTTTCTCTCTCCCTCCCTGCCAATCCCCATGCAAGTTGTACAGATCATTTCCAACCTATTATCTTGTGTATATCACTGTTGCATAGGTTCCCCCTCTGTCCTTTGTCTCATCATTTTATTGTTCCCCTTCTCTTCCCCAGTTCAGATAAATGTATATACAATACCCATGGTACCAAAATTGGATGCAGTGACAACAGGGGATAAACCATAGGGGGAAAAACACAAAAGAAGAAAGAAATCACATAGTACTGAGAACAACAACAATGCCCATGTCTTGGAGTTAATTTCACTTAGCATCATCTTATATGGTCGTATAGCTATTGAGCTATTCTGTTCATCTGCTAAGATTATCCTCCCTTGTTACCAATAAGGGAGACCAGGGGACCTATGTTTCTTTGGTTTGTCTTACTTCACTTAATAGTCTATGCAAGTATGAGGCTCTGGGTTGGTGCTTAGTGCTTTTTTAAGAAAAGCATGGATAGGGAATAAATTCAGATGCCCCTCAATGAATTAATGGATCAGGAAAATGTGGTATATCTACACATGGAATTCTATGCCTCCATCAGAAAGAATGACCAATTGCCCCATTTTTAAGGAAATGGAAAGACTTGGAAAAAAATATATTAAATGAAGTAAACCAGACCCGAAGAAATATAGGTTGCATGTTTTCCCTCATTTGTAATAAGTAGAATGTGTCTATAAATCTACAAGTAAATCCAGGGGATAGTAAAAGACAAAAAATACACTTGGACATGATAAATTAAACAGGGCTCTAAACACTCACACAGTGAGACCAAAGAAGGATATTCTTAGGAGAGGATCACAAGGACTCAATTGCTATGTGCATATGATCCTATAAAATGATGCTTATTGAAATGAACTCCAAGAAATGGAGTTTTTAAATTTACTTTTTGTGCTTGATTTCCTACCTTCTCCCCTTTTGTCGCTATTTTTTATCTCTGTACCTTGTGTCTTGCATGTAAGTTTATCTGTTTGGGGAGGGTAAGTGAATGCACAAAAATGGTGGAACAAAGGGTGCACCAATGCAATCAGTGACACTCACTAGACAATGTTGAAAATGAACTGTACAGCTGGTAAGGGCAGGGAGTCAGGAGGAGAAAACTAGGAGAACATGAAGGAAGAAGTGACACTATTCAAAAAATACGTACTCATTACTTGACATGTAACTGTGAACCCTCTGTACATTAATAAAAATTAAAACTAAAAAAAAATAAAAAAGCATGGTTCCTATAGAGTTAAGGGTTGAGCTAAAACTGATTCTTAGTCCTGAATATACATTGAAACCATCTAGAGAGCTTTAAAAAGTATATTGTCTCCGAGTTCTTCCACAAAGATTCTAATTTATTTGGCTTGGGATATAATCTGGGCATCAGGGCTTTTAAAAACTCCCAGCTGATTTTGATGTGTAAGTAGGGTGGTGGGCCACTACCCAACAGTGGCAGAAACCTGAAAAAAATAATGAAGCTACCAGCATGATCAGATTGGGCTCTGAATATTCCCTTTATATCTAGGAAATATTGGGACAGGGCAGGGCAGGGAATGGGGGAGGGAAATGGTTAGGAATTGATGGAACTCAATATTCACTGCTGCATTCTGAATGGCAACTTTCCCAGAAGATACATTACCAGTCATGTTCTAGCCATAAAACATAGAGCTCTCATTTCCTTAGCAGCCTTATAGACTCTGAGTGCTTTTCAGCATTATTAACCTCCATGATCAAAATAGATAAGGAGACTGAAAGCCAGGGGAAACCTTTTCACATCTTCTGAATTGCAAAGCTACACAGTGAGAAAGAAGTCAGCATGCATATGAGCATCCTTGCTTCAGTCAGACAAATCCAGAGCTTGCACAGATCCTTGGTGTGTAAATAGTAGGAGGACTGTAGATTTTGAGAAATAAATGTGTCATAATTGAATTCATTGTCATTAGTACAGAATGCCTTGTTTGAACAGAGTTCCCTAGAAATGAGACCATCTTATTCTTTTAGACATATTTCTATGCTAAAAGTAGTCTGTATAAAAGAATCATTGCCATTTAGGGCTGTTGCCCAGCATAAACTCTTCCTATTTTAGTAAATCACAGAATGGAAATGAGGCAACAGTTCACTTCCTCTTGAGTAAAGCAAAGAAAGACAGGCTCTCACCTCTTCCGGAAGTGAGACTGGTCATGTGACAGTATGTAGTTCCTCCAGACTACAAAAGCTTTGAGAGAAGGATATGAAATCAGTGAGATATTTTTTTATGGTGGTTATGCTAAATGATCCAAAATCTAAATACCAAATATACGAAGAAGAAAGAATCCTACAGCATGATGTGAATCTGCTACCTGTAAGGACATGGCGCAGGACCCAGATGGCAAATTTAGATGTCTTCAGCAGGATCCTTCCTCATCTTTGTATTGCTTCCCTTGATTATCAACTGAACCAACCTTTCTAGATTCTAGGACCTACCCAAGTACATTCTAAGAAATTCCTCTTAGCCTTCAGTTAACCAGAGTACACTTCATTGTTTTCAACCAAGTATTCTATTAATATAGGATGACATAAGGAGATCTAATTGCTGCTCTGTAAGCTACTGGTTATCTTGTAATTACCCACATGCTCTTTCATCTACAGATGTTTGTAAATGTTGAAATTTAAATACAAACCTATCTCAAGTTCCTAACTTGAGAAATCCAGCTACATATGTGCAGATTTACTTGTGCATTCTTTTCCAGCATCATACAATTGGTGAGAACTTTGGAGGTAGTACAGATAAATGATAAGTTGCTTCAAGTTATGATTTAAAGAATAAGAGTGATTTTTCAGCTCCAAAGAATGGGAATAAATGTAATATATAGCCTCACTCAGAGACTGTAGTAAGGGCTAAGGTAAGTAGCAAGAAGCAAGCTGTTCAAGTACCAAAATTTAGTGGCCCATTTTTGACGTATTGATCATCCTAAACACTATACCTGTCCCATTTAGCCTCTAGATACATTACTCAAGTTCACCACATCCGAAGTTATGACTAAACTTTTTTGACATCTTTTCTTCAAGTGGGAAGATAGAGAGCTCTGATCTAAAAATGTCCTTTCTTAGTAGGGTAGGATAGGAAAAGAAATCCAGGTTTCATTCTTTAGCCTTCTGCTGGACTAAATAAGTGTGTCAAAATGTATTTCAAATTAGGAGTCAATAGAAAAGGTTATCATCGATCAGCCAAGGTGTTAACGTAAATGTCACCAAAGGAGTCCAATAGAGAGGATGTACTGTCACCTAAACTAGTAATTCTCAAGATAAAGACCATCTCTTTCATGTCCACACCCCTAATGATCTCTCATTCCCAGCATACTTGCTGTCTCTAGTCCTCAGCCACCTGTAACAAATGGCTCCTGATTTGAAAGGAAATATAGGGCAGTTGAAAAACTGTGTGGTTTGGAATCACATAGACTTGAATGCTGCTTCTACTGGTACAAACATTATGACCTTGCACAAAGTCCTATTGTCTGTTCGTGTGCATGGATGAGTATAAAAATAAATAGTAAATAGGCCTTGCCATCTAACCTCAGCAGTAGATGATTGACTAAAGTTTATAATCATTAGAAATATATTTGATGCAAGTCCCATTTTTCTCCATCACCTCAGGAAAGAAAAAATTCCTCCTCCTCAAAAATCCTCAAGTCCTTGTCATACAAACATGATGATGGGTTTTTCTTTTTCTTTTTTTTTTTTTTTGCCAGTCCTGGGGCTTGAACTAAGGGCCTCTGGGAACTGTCCCTGAGCCTCTTCGGCTCAAGGCCAGCACTCTACCACTTGAGCCACAGCACTGATTCTGATGATGGGTCTTTCTAACTGCTCTTCAAGATTCAATCCAATGTTCCCCTTCTCTGTAATCCCTGTTCTCATAGTTTGTCCCTACCTACAGATAATAGTATGCAATAACAGCTTACAATTCATTTTCTGGGGGAGGAGGGGAAAAATTCCAAAATTATAGTATCATTCAATTACTATAGTATAAATATACTCACCAAGGCTGGTTTTATGTCAACAATGTATCACCTTACACATGGCTGGAAGATCTGCACACAGTCAGCTCTTGTGAGTTGTAAATGCTACAATACACTACTGTGACCCCATGTAAAATCCACCATTGAGTTTTGCTAAACTTGATGGTGCTTTGCCAATATGCTCCTTTGGTTATCCATCCATATATCCATCCCACCTACCTCCAATAAACTAAGTTCTGATTCCAGGACCTTTACCAACACATTATTATAACACCTGTATCTGTTGGCACATTTCTGGCCTAGAGTAAGGACTCAGTGAATGACCATGAAATGGATGAGGTCCCAGGAGGCTTGGAATACTTGGTGGCTTTCTTGCTCTCTCTGGATATACCAGGACTTATTTTATTTTATTGTAAAGGTGATATACAGAGGGGTTACAGTTACACAAGTAAGGTAATTAATGTATTTCTTGTGGAACAGTGTGACCTTCTTCCTCATTTTCTCCCACTTTCCCTTCCCCTCCAACTCCTCTCCTTACCAAGTTGTAAAGTTAATGGCCAACATAGTGTCTAGTGAGTATTGGTGGTGTATTGGTTCACCCTTTGCCTTTGTCACACCATTTTCCCTTCCCCAAATCAGATAAACATATGTACAAGACACAGGGTACTGAAATCAAAAACAACAGATGATAAACCAAAGAGAAAAAGTGAAAGAAAAAATAAATAACTTTACACAGTACATTTTTTAAAACAACAACAAAATATAAACAAAATAAAGCCTCTTTTTTCTATATCTTGGGGCGCCAGGACTTTAGAAATAAAGTTCGTGAAGTTTGCCGCCAGCTACCCCAAATTCCGATTTACTTCTCACCTTCCTTTCTCTTCTCTTTTCCTTTACAGACCTATAACTGGAGGGATTTGATTAGAAGCCATTTACACTTCAAAATGGATTAACTGTCTTGTTTCCAGGAGTGTGCCATATCTTAGCATTACCTGGGCAATCAATCATTGTCCTTAACTAAGATCACTGCAGTGATATAAGGAGCAAGAAAAGTTTGAGAGCTCCATTTATTTTATATGTAGGTAGGAATGGCCTTGTGATAGAAATATCACTATTAAGAATGACATTTCAGGAAGTGGTGCAGTGGCTCAAGTGGTAGAGTGCTAGCCTTGAGCACACAGAGGCTCAAGGACAGCACCCAGGTACTGAGTTCAAGCCCCACAACTGACCAAAAAATTTTTTATTCCGGGCACTGGTGGCTCACGCCTATAATCCTAGCTACTCAGGAAGCTGAGATGAAGATCATGATTAAAAGCCAGCCCAGGCAGGAAAGTCCATGAGACTCTTATCTCCAATTAACTACTAGAAAACCAGAAGTGGGGCTGTGGCTTAAGCAGTAGGGTGCTTGCCTTAAGCTGAAGAGTGCAGGGACAGCACCCAAGTCCAGAGTTCAAACCCCAAGACTGAAAAAAAAATGACATTTCAGTATTTGCAAAATTCTTTCAGGATCTGAAAATGTGTGATTACTTTGAAATTCATGGTATTTTAAACTAACCTAAGGCAGTGATAATTTACTAAGATTTTTCTATCTATCCCAAAATGCTGAAGTCCAGAAAGTCAATAGTTCAATGCAATCTCCTGTTCAAAGGTTTACTATTTACCAGCCACACAAGGATCGCCAAACTCTTTTTCTAACTGTATTTTTTTTGTCTTTTCTTCTCTGGTACTGGGGATCAAACCAAAGATGGTGCATTTCTAGGCAAGCACTTTGCCACTGAACTACATTCCAGCCCTCCAAACTCTGATTTAGCCATCACCCTAAAAATCTTCTCTTAGGCATGTTTCTTTTCTTTCTTTCTTTCTTTTTGAGGGGTTGGGGAAGGTGATGGACACAGCCCATGGGGCTTGAATTCAGGGCTTAGGAGCTGTCCTTAAGCATCTTTGATCAAGGCTAGCTCTCTACCACTTACAGCAAGCTCCATTTCTGGCTTTTTCTGAGTAATTTATTATTTTTTCTGAGTAGTTTATTTTTCTGCCTGGACTAGCTTAGTACTGTGATCCTCAGATCTCATTATTCTTATAACAGGTGTGAACTACCAATGCCTGGTTACTTGTTTCATTTCTCATAAAAGCTGTGTCTATGAAACAGGATACAAAAATTAAATTAGAACTGGACTGTGTAACTTGAGGATGGGGATACACAGGGGAAGTGGAGGAGACCAGTGGAAGGAGTGACACTGATCAAGAAATATGGTACACATAACCTGACTTTTGCAACTGTAACTCTCTATACAAATACTTACTAACAATAGTAATTCAAATTAGCTATGAAGAATGCTGAGAGACCATCTAGTGATAATTACAAAGATTAACATTCTAACTGCTTGCTATCTGTTCGTCATCAAGCAAAATGCTGTAGATGCATTCTCTCCTTTACAACATTCTAGAACAAAGACATCAATGTTATAAACAGCAGTTAAATTTTTTTCTCTAACCTTGAGACTTATTTTATATTCCCAAGGCAATCCTGTCACCCCTGAGCCCTGATGGGCATAGAAACTTTGGTGCATGTGTGGAACAGACTGTCACAATCCTTTCTACAAATAAGAAAAGTCAAAACAAAGCCTAGGAAGCATTCATTTAAGGCATGGCAATGAAATACTATCCACACAAATGGATTATCTCATGCTCAATCACATTTGTTTCAGTATTTATTTAATTAAAAACACAACTATATTTATAATGGCAGCTTGTGCTTTCCAAGATCCATTGCCTTATCTCCTTCTGGAAGTACTCAGTGAGGAGGAACTTTAAGTATGTCTCTTCAGAGCCAAATATATCCTGTTTCCATTATAGGTGGCTGAGCACACACAGGCATTCACCATGGCTTTATTGATAATTGCACCTGATTAACCACAAACTCCAATAGAAGGAGGATTGAATGCTTTTTATTAATTAACATAGTCAAGTCAAGGAAAACAGCCTACATGAAGGATAGCTTGTATAAAAATAATTGACTCATTAATCTTAACCATATGAACATGTTCACATTAGCAAGGTCAGTCAGTAGAGAGGATCCAAAGCCAGAATAGCATATTCACGCAAGTATGATTCTGTACTTATTTCATTTGGACTGGCACAGAATTCCTTAGGATGGTGAAGGTTTTCAGAAGGACAAAGGCATAAGAGAGGCACAAGTTTTATAATAACCACCTTTGCTTTACTTTCTCAAGGTGTCAGAGTACTGAGGAAAACAACCACATTGCAATTTTTTATTCTGGCGCTTTGGCAGCATCTGCCCCCTGAAAAGTAATCCCAAGCTGTCTCATCTAGCAGTTCTGTTGATAGGACTGAGGGGTGCAGCTCCCCAACAGCACAAGTGAGAAGTCCAAGGAATAAGAGCAGACAGGCATTGTATTCTGGGGACTACAACCAGTTGGACATGGATTTAGGATAGGGATCACTTAAGCCTGGGAAGCATTCATTTAAAATAATAACTAAAGGAAGTACTCCTTCACACAGCAGGTGATGAACATGTGGAACTTGTTACTTCCCAAGCATTGGACAAGCCAAGAAATGAAAATAGGTTCAAGAAGGGTTTACAAAACGGGATGCCCAGTCTCTGAATGGTTGCTGAAGACAGATGGGTATTTGGCTGGATTCCCAACTTTTGAAGTTAACAGCGGCAGTTCCACATTTCTTTGTGAAACATCTCTGGCTCCAAACAGTTAAAATGAAATATTTGCTGGGGGGAACCATTAGATGGAACCAGTATGTCATGTCATTTGCTCTAGTATACTTAAGAAAACCCTGTAGACAAAGGCATTTCAATCTAGGTTCTTGGGTTGGCCTGGCTTATTAAAATCTGTGTGGGTTCAGAAAAGTCCCTAAACTTCCATGAATTCATTAGTGAAATCATTCTGTTGTATGACTTTTGTCCCTCTCTCCCTCCCCACCCCTACCTTCCACCCCAGGCTGGTCTAGAACTTATGATCCTCCTCCCTCATCCTCCTCATTGATTAGTTGATTTACCATACCACCAAAGCCAACAAGGTAAGACTTTCGAAACCATAAAATGCTGTATACAGGTGGCTATAGCAAAAATTCTAGGTCCTGGTAGGAAAATCCTATGAGAGCTACATCCTAAAACAAAACAATAAAACTAAAATTCCATTCTAAAAGAGATTAGTTGAGCTGGGAATGGAGCTCAGTATAAAGTGCTGTTTAGCATGTATCCATCATCATAAACAACAACAATAATAATAAATGCTTAGGTGATATGACACTTAAGGAGTTTTCTTTTACTCTCGACATGTTTTTCGTGATAGCTGCCCTAAATCTGCATCTTTGTCCCCACCAGGCTCAGGCTTGTTCCTTGTTCCTCTCAAAACTTTCTTTTTGAGCTTCATTTGGTAAATAAGGTTTGTTTCTCTTCATATCACCTATATCCCAAACCAACAAATGAAGTCAAGGATCTGAAAGAATTAATGGAAAAATGTCATCATGCCTTGGAATGCATACTAATATTTGTGTTGCTTCATGATTATTTCCAGCTTAGAATGTGGTTCTGTGTCCCACTGTTTCATATAAGAGGGATGGCACACAAGGAATGAGCTTAGAACTCAAGCACCTCCAGTCAACAGACACTCTCCCAGACCTCTGCTGTTCTATCACATGGTGAAGGCCAAGGAAACCCATGTCATCTTGTACAGTCCCCAGAGATCACCAAAGATCACTTTTCCAGGTCACTGTCACATTCATGCTCTCTCAATGACTTGCTCCGAAGAATTTTCTTACCCAATAATGATAGCACTTTACTAAGATCAGAGTACGACGTGTTCTAACTCAATGACTTTGGATTTAAAAAGATTCTGTGTTTGAGCTTCAGTTCCATCCTAACGGCAATATGACTTTGGACAAGTCACTTATCCTAGGTGAGCTCCTAATTCCTTTTCTAGAAAGTGGATACTAGTACCTGCATGTATCATTGGAGTGCTGGGCCTCGCACAGAGTAATTGCAAAGTAAACGACACACACAATTCACAGATCCTTCCGCAGAGGTCTATTGGGTGCCACAGAAACTGGGAGCAAACTTGGTGCCATGAAAACACCAGCTGTAACTTGTACAATGTCATCTCCAGTGAGGTGGGAGATGACTACCCAGGGAACAACCCAATAGTTGACTCATTTTCCCAGCGTTCCACCTCAGCTGGCTGTTCACGATACTGGAAAACTGCCTTTACTTTAGAGGAAGCCAGAGCCTACATCTTCCCCCCGGAGTCCCTATGGCAGGTGGCGTTTGTCTTGTCTTCCACAAACTGTTGTTCTCTTCAAGGATCATTGCTTGTCTAAGCCACGTATTAATTTCTTAATATTCTGGCATGGTCTCCTTCTAATTATTACTAGCTCCCATGTAAGCCGATCACTCTGGGCCTATTAAGGGCTGTATTTGCTTACCAGCAAAATAGTCACTGTGTAAACATGCTGTGAAAAGGGATATTTTCAATGAGTTGTGTTAGAGGCCAGTGCTTTGGGAGGCTCCTTGCTTCCAGGACAAGCTCCATGAGTCTCTAACTCACGTTCCTCACATTGTAGGGCAGGAGTAGAGATATCACCTCAAATACCCACCAGGGTATTTTAACCAAACTCCTCAGGCTTTTAAAAGCTAAGTTGGCTCCTTCATTATCTAAGTAACATAAGAATTATCATTTACTTTTGTCCAAAAAAGAACAACCATTGCTTCCATTGTAACTTGTACTGCAAAATATTTCATGAAGCCAGGCTGCCCCATTTTTATTTCAGGAGCAGTCAGGTGGGATGTAAGGAAAGGAAAGAGTTGAGTGGGGATTAATTTTTATCTCGCAGCTATTTCTATTGATTTTTCTCAAGTTTGTACAAAAGGAAAGATTTCCCAGCTGAGCTGAGATCAAAGTGGCACATTTAACAGAACCTTTGAGAATCCAGAAAGTCATTGTGCTTAAATATCTTTAAGAATCTAAAATGTGATTCTTTAAACTTTATGTCTACAAGAAGACAAAAAAGATTACTAAGGGGGGTGGCATGTGGAGAATCCATGTAGGACTGCCACAACTCACTGGGCATAACCTCCTTATCTTTCTAGAAGCTATAAGTTTCACAACTGTCAGGACAAAAGCGACAGCCAGATGTGGGAGTAGACATCTATAATCCCAGCACTTGGAAAGCAGAAGCATGAGGATCAAGATTCAAGGTCAATCTTGGCCACAAGGAACACCCTATCTCCAAAAAAAAAAGAGGGAGAGAGACAGAGAGAAAAAGAGAAGGAGAGAGGGAGGAGAGGGGAAGAGGGGGAAGGAAGAAGGGAGAGGGAGACAGAGAGACAGAGAGAGAGGTGAGAAAAATATTCAATCAGTAGCAACATAAACACGGCATCATGGGGGAAAACCCACAGGTGAAACTGAAAGGAAAGCAATTCCATTTTTAGAGTAGATCAACAAGGAAGACAATCAGAGAGTACTGCTGTGGTAACCACAAGAAGAGTTTAAATTATTTCATTATCCCTTAAATATACATTTTGACTCAGCAAACAATAATCATGTGTATTTATGAGATGTAATATGATGCTTTAATCTTGTGAAAAAGCCTAAATAAGGTTTATTAACATTTATCACCTCACCAACTTAACACATTATGGTGAAATTATTTTAAAAATCTATTACCTTAGCAAATTTGGAGGACATAAAACACTATGAATAGTTAGGATTAGTGGCAAGTGTCTGCACTCTCAGCTCTAAAGAGACAGGGGAGAAAGATCATGAATTTGAGGCCAGCCTTGGTATATGTAGTGGGTTACAGTACAACCTGGGCCAAGAGACCTTGTCTCCAAAAGTGAAGCAAATATGGAACAAAGAAACATGCTATTGGAAATTGTGGTCATCATGCTCTGTAATTTTTTTTCTTTTTCTTGCCAGTCCTAGGACTTGAACTCAGTGCCTGAGCACTGTCCCTGAGCCTCTGTGCTCAAAACTAACACTCTACCACTTGAGCCACAGTGCCATTCTGGCTTTTTCTGTTTATGTGGTACTGAGGAACGAAACCCAGGGTTTCATGCATGCTAGGCAAGCGCTCTACCACTAAGCCACATACCCAGCCCCTAATATTTTTTTCCTTAATACTTCCTTGTAGAGTATAAGAAAACCCCATGACTCATAAGTCAAATAAATAAAGTAGCATCAGTATTGAAGGACCATTGGGGAAATCGAGACTAGGATATGAGACCTAGATGCTGCCAAAGTTCTCCAACATTCCATAAGTCTATGCTGTAGATAAGCTACTGTTCTAGGAAGCAGAGAAATACAACAGTGAAGAAGGCACTAGGACTTTCCCAAGGGAACTCCCATAGACAGAAGGTAGGAATTAGGGAAGGAGTGATAGAAAGGATGTACGTACTAGATTTGTTAGCAAATTGGTTAGCAAGGGAGGGGGTTGGAGGAATGGCTCAGGTGATAGAGCACCAGCCAATGAGTGAAAGTTTGAGCTTGTCAGTTTGAATCTCAGACAATAATAATAATAATAAATTGGTTAACAAGGGTATAAAAATATGTCTTGTGTACTATAGGAAAACTTCCTGGAGGGGGTGAAATTGATGAAAATATTGGAAGAAAGAAAATGGCAGAGGTGATTGTGTAATTCCTGTATTGATTTCCAGAGCAGAGAAAGATACCATTGACTAAGGAAAGCAATGTCACTCTCTTGTCTAATACGGTAAGCAAAATACAATAAACTGGGTGGCTTATAAACAACAGAAACTTATTTCACACACTTTTAAAAAGTTTGAAGCCCAATGTTAAGATGTCGGCAGATTTCTATCTGGTGAAGACCCAAAGAAAGTGAGCATCATCCTTATAAAGGCCACTCACAGAAAAACTCTTCTCACTGTTAACATAGACGTTGGAAGGGATGAGGGATCTCTCCAGTGCCTTTTACAAAAGTGCTAATCCCCTTCATGAATTCTCCATTCCCAAGACCTAACCATTCCTCAAAAACTCTATCTCTGGCCAGGTGTTGGTGGTTCACACCTATAATCCTAACTACTCAGGAGGCTGAGATCTGAGGATTGTGGTTCAAGGCTAGCCTGGATGGGAAAGTCCATGGGACTCTTATCTCCAATTAAGCACCAGAAAACCAGAAGTGGGGCTATGGCTCAAGAGGTAGAGCTCTAGACTTGAGCAACAACCCTCAGGGGCAGCACCCAAGCCCTGAGTTCAAGACTGTCACCAAAAAAAAAGAACTTCATCTTCAAATACATTTACACTGGACATTACAGATCAATATATGAATTTGGAAGCGCAGAAACACTGAGACCACAGCAAAAGAAGAGCAGGAAAATAAGTTGATATGAATATGAAGTTCCTCATTTCATCCATATGAATGGTATCCAAGGGACATATGGAAATCCAAGTCTAAGTCTTAGTTTGGGGAGGATAAGAATAAGAGAAGGCTGATATTTGAATTCAGGACTTCATGCTTGTTAGGCAAATGTTCTACCACTTGAGCAACACTTCTATCCCTTTTTAGGTTATTTTTCAAACATTTTTCTCACTTTTTTCCCCTAGAGCCAGGTTGGATCATTATTCCCCTACCATCAACTTCCAGCTGAAATGGCACATATACTCCACCATGGTCAGCTTATTGGTTGAGATGGGGGGGTCTCACTTTTTGCCAGGCTGGTCTTAGACTGAGGTTATCCTAATTTCTGCCTCCCAAGTAGCTGTACATCTGAAGAAATCTGATTTTCACTTTTATCAGGTGCTTAGAGTTTGCAAATAGAAGTAGTATACCAAATGGAATTGATGTTTTATCCCTACCATCGTTCCGATGACTTGTAGCTCATACCTTGTGGAGTCACACAGCCTTTCGTCATAATCCTCTGAAGTTATGATTTAACTTGGCAGACTTCACATAAAAGATAAGGTTTTCCTTTTCAGGGTTGTGGTAGGAAAGGCTGCGAAGGTCATTATCTTGAATTAGCTTTTCCTAAAAGTCTTGGGACAAAATCTGAAGTGATCCCTTTCCTCTTCCCAAAGGGTCACAACTGCGTTTAATCCATGTCCTCAGTCCTGCGAGGACATGGAGAAAGGACCTTGCTGAGAGCTTATCGTCCACGTGTTCTACAATGGAAAACACACAGTGTGGTTGTTGCTGCTGTTGTTGTTTGTGCCATTCCTGGGGGCTTGAACTCAGGACCTGGGTGCTGTCCCTGAGCTAATTTTACTAGCTTATTTTTAGACAATTGCTCTAAAACGTGAACCACAGCTCCATTTAATGCTTAATTGGAGATATTTGTCTCACAGACTTTCCTTCCCAGGCTATCTACAAACCACGATCCTCAGATCTCAGCCTCCTGAGTAGCTGAGATTATAGACATGAGCCATCAGCTCCTGGATGTGGGCCCAAGGTTTACAGTAGCAATGTGAGTACAAACAGTGCCTTTGGAGGACTGAGGACTCTGGGGCCACAACTCCTGTGGTTCTTCTATGAATCCAATGGAAGACAAGAGGAGCCTCCCCAAAGATCCTATCTCAGCAGAAGAGGATGGATATAGAGTATGAACAGTCCATAAATTCTAAATGAGATTTTGATGGCAAACATTATTGTTGTTCAATGCCTGATGCCATGTCTTCACTAGAAAATGCAATCAGGATGGTTTATTTTTTATTTTCCTAGAAAACAGAAAAAGCTAGCCCACCCCCTCCTCAAGCTTTGTATCTTATCCAAAAAGAGAATTTCAGGTAGGGTGGAGGGGTGGAAGTGTGTGTGGATCTGCATGTATGTATATTCATGTGGGAGTGTGTAAAGGACAGTTAGTGAATCCACTTGATTAAGAGTATCTTATAGATACTGGTAAAACATCTTATGGAGATATTCAGAGGTAGAAAACTATCCAGGGCATGCTTGTATGCAAACTCATTATTGTGCAGTCACTATTTTTTATTTCACAATGATGCAACACATACACACAGACCTTTACTTCTGACAATAACAACAACTATATTTAACATACTTGTGTGTGCCTGCATATTTGTGTATAATTATGAATGCACACATGAACATATATAAATGCATATGCTGTACATGCATAAATGTTGACTTTCTTTAAGTTTCCTTCTGAAAGCATGATTAAAAGGAAAAGAAGAATAGTGATGGTGAATGGAAAGAGGAAGAGTGGGTGAGTATAATCAGAATATTCAATGTACATATGTGAATATGGAACCAGATAATTTGAAGAAATGAGTGGAGTTGGGAGAGATGGGGGAGATCAATAGAAGGGGTAATGTTAATCAAGATGAATTGCACTCATAAATTGATAGGTTGGAACGAAACTCCTTTGTATAACTACTTAAAATAATAGTAAAAATTCAAAATTTTTTTAAAATTTTAAATGTAGAATTGTGAAAATGGAAAATGGAAGTATTGCCTACAAAGCACATACCATCCTAGAAGCAAAACTGAGACCATGAGGCACAGCCACTAGCAAACCTTAGGGCACAGATGTTTCTCTCTTATACACACACACATACACATGCACAGAGTCACTCTCCACTCTTTCCTACTTATAATCCAGTGGAAAATGGATTTAGGACAAGAACTTCAAGTCTCTGATCATAAGATCTAAAACAAAATGGAAAAAAAATACAGGTCGTCATGCTGCTTCCAGCATTCCCCGAAGAGCTGCGTGCCTTCCAACAAGCAAGCATGCCCGCTTCTATTTCTGACTTTTCCTTTAGGAGCCCCCTCAGGGCTCAGCTGCTCCTATCCAAGAGTATACAACCCACCACTCTCAGGCAACTTGCTCCAGTTTCTATATTAGACTCAACAGTTGTGTATTGATACTCATTCTTCCAAATCTATTTTCCATCATTAAGAAGCCTGCCACAGGCAGTCAGGAAAATCTGCCTGCCTGGTTCCTTCCTCTATCCATTGAGTCTATCCATTGAGACTTTATACTAAACAATACAATGGAAATGATCAGAAATTTTGCATACTTTAGAACGAGTTGCATATTCATAAGGGAAAAAAGTAACTTTTCTTTTTACATCTGCCTGGTCTAGAATTTGAGAAGGCTCTCTCAGTATTCAAGGGCTTATAGTAAAGCCAAATACTTGTTCTATCCATCTAAAGAAAAGTAGCATTTCCCTTTAAGAACAAACCAGGAATGCCCCCTTGCACCAGGCATTCTTTACCTTCAGGCAGGGACCAAATTCACCACATACATGTTAATCTGTGTTTAAGTCTTTGTTCACATCTAAATGTCCTGGGTCCACCATCAGCAAGAAGTTGGGAAAGGGCTACTAAACTCAGCTCAGCATGGCTGGTGATCTGGCACAAGAAAGGAAAGACAGAAAAACAAATGATGGGGCAGAAGCCTGGCTTAATGAAGGGCAGCTGGCAAAGGGAAAAGGCAAAGCTAGAAGATGATAACTTTGACACACTGCCAGGGAATTCTCCACACCGAGGGCTTCCAGAGGGCACAGCAGCTTATTTCAAGTGAAACAATCACTACCCAAGCGTTGGAAAGGAGGTTTCAGAACCAAGAAGAGAATCAGTCAATTCATCTCTTTCCTTTCCTTTTCTTGGTTTTCTGTCTTTTAATACTTGCATGTCTTTGGTTTGAGAGAGGTCTGTATTAACCTCTCAGGGGGAGAAAATGAACATTGGTGATCAATACAAAAGAACCATTAAAAGAAGGATCAGGTAAAAATGAGAGAGGTTGCCAAACTCTGGTGCCTCACACCTGTAATACTAGCTGCTCAGAAGGCTGAGATCCAAGGGTCATGGTTCAAAGCCAACCCATGCATAAAAGTCCATGAGACTCTTATTTCCAATTAACTCCCAGAGAGCCAAAAGTGGAGTTGTGACTTAAGTGTGCTAACCTTGAGCACAAAAAAAGCTCAGAGACAACACCCAAGGCCCTGAGTTTAAGACCTAGGACCAACACAAAACAACAATAAAAAGAGATGTGGAATACAGAGCAAATGTGGGAAGGAGAGCACTAGCCAAAACTCTAGGCTAAGTGTATTTACAGCAATTTACTTACAACCAGCTGTGAACTACTCCATAGACATGAATCCCATTCAGTAATTCTTGGAAAATGAAGCAAAACGTGCATCAAGAGAAACAAAGCTGTTAATATTGAAAACGAGTGAAATAGAAATTTATTACATTCAAATTGAAAGTAACATTTGTTGAACATAATGATAATGCCAGACAAACCATATAATCCTTACAATAAGCCTCTTGCATGGTCATTATATGTCCATTTTGCAGGTGGAGTGACAGATTCTGAGAGGTGGTATGTTCTGGACATTAAGCCACTTGACAAACAATTTAGTCAATGACAACTTGATACATGCCACAATATTGTTCCTTATTGGACTGAGGCCTGAAAGAACAGCATTCCATTTTGTTTTGGTTTTTTGTCAGTCATCAGGTTAAACTCAGGGCCTGAACACTGTCCCTGAGCTTTTTCTTTTTTTTTTTTATTGTGAAAATACTGTACAGAGGGGTTACAATTACATGGGCAAGATAATGAGTACATTTCTTATCAAGCATTGTAGCCTCCTCCTTTGTTTCCCCTTCCCAATCCCTTTCCTTGAGCTTTTTCATCAAAGCTACTGCTCTACCACTTTAAGCCACAGCACCACTTCTGGTTTTCTGGTGGTTAACTGGAGATAAGAGTCTCACAGACTTTCCTGCCTGGGCTAGCTTTGAATGACAATCCTCATATCTTAGCTTTCTGAATAGCTAGGATTGCAGGCATGCGCCACCAGTGCCCGGCTAGCACTGCATTCTTCCAAAGGAAGCTGAGGGTACAGTGAAAAGGACCTCTTGCCCTTGGCCAAGGAGGAGTTGACAGCTGCCTGCAAGAGGCTATCTGGACTTCATTCATGGTCACGGTATGTCACAGAACCAGCCTGGCTGGTTTGTACTGTTTGTACTGTTGCTTCATCTTACATCTAGAACAAGAATCCAGAAGACTCGCACAGGAAGCAAAAGTTCCAAACTCTTGGGGGATCTTTTTCCTCTCACAGAGTAGGGGCAGCTGTCAAATTTCAATTGTCAGACTTATGTGCCAGACTCCCTGGAGCTTCCCAACAATAATGAAACACTGGCTGCCACATTGGCGATTTTACTGTCATACATCTCCTTTGTATAAGATTCCTTTTGATCCTCATGGTAATCCTGATAGAGAGAAAATATAATGGTTTTCATTCCTGTCTTGTGGATGAGAAAACTGTGGGCACAGGAGATTAGATTTTTGCCTAGAGGTGTCATAATAATGACAAGACTTGTACCTCCTGGTGCCAAAGCGTGTGTTGTGGCCCTACACTCCACTTCAACTCCCAGTAGGAAAAACCCTGTGGGAGGATGAAGGATAGTATTATGTATTGTGAAAAAAAAATCCAATTTACATTGACTACATGTCTGAAGTGCTATACACCTGCCTGATAATCATTTGCCTTCTCCTCAATATTCTCTGAGCAATCATTTATTCAGAAAATGGACTTGCACAGCTGATCAACTAAACACCTTGCAATTAATTTTACACTTATGTATGCCTTCTGTATTTCCACTATTGTCTGGTTTTGATTTTCTACGTCCTTTTCTGAGAGTGTGATTTATTCAAAACAGGCAGCTTCACTCGGCTGCTTAGAACCACCATCTTCAGGGGCCTGAAAAATCACTGTTCCATCAGTGAGCCTGGCACACAGTCTGAAAGCCTGAAGTTTGACAGCTGTCGCCCATCTCCAGCGGCCCCCACCCCCACCCCACCCAGCTCCCCCAGCTCCTTGCCTAGGCAAAATTTAGGACAGAATCTCAGAGAGTTTATAGGCTTTGCTTCCTGCCCCAGCCTCATAGATTCTGCTCCCGGATATAAGATTAAGCAACGACAGAAATTCCAGAGTTCTGAAAATATACTGTCAGCTGGGATGACAGAAAACAGATGCTTAGAGCTCAGTTTCTTATGGTGTCTGGTAGAGGACTTAAAGATTTTTAACAAGGGTTGTGAGTGGGGAGTAGAGATGGAGGGATATGGGTAAAAGCCATGAATGAGCCCCCAAGATAAAATCTTGGTTTAGAAGCAAAATTAGAGAATCTTGGAGACATGGTATTTTTTCATCCCTCTATTTTTAAAAGTGAAACTATAAAATTTAAGGAAAAGGATTCACAGAGTATTATTTTTCATCAGCAGCAGGCAGACTGCCCAGTGTGCTGACTACCGGCTTGGAATTAAGGAAATCTAAACTTTCATACTGTTAGTATTGATGTAAACAGATGTAAGAAAATCTGGGTTCCACCATTAAGTCTTCTGTCTCATACATACTATAGGAAATACAATATTTACTTTTTACATATTTGTTGGCATATATGATCTGTACAAATGAGCTTTATTATGATATTTTCATAATACATAAATTGTAATTTGACCAAATGTACCGCCTTTGTTAGTCCTCCTCCTCCTTTAAAAACAATTCCATTTTTATATACAAGTGTTTAAGTACTTCAACCATGTTCAGTCCCTACCCATATCTTTCACCCTCTCCTATTCTGCTGAGACCCTCATCCCAAAGCAGTCCCTGTTTACATGTCTGTCTGTTACTCATTCTTAAGCAGTAGGTTCCCCAGGTGGGAGAAAATGTAGTATTTATTTTTCTCAGTCTGGCTTATTTCATTTAACATGAGGATATCTGGTCCCATCCATTTCCCTGCAAATGATATCATTCCATTTTTCTTTATGGTTGAATAATTCCCCAGTGTGTCTATATACTATGATTCTTTATCCATTCATCTGTGCATGGGCAACTCGGCTGATTTTATAATGTGGCTATTGGAAACAATGCTGTTTATAGAGGTGTCTCATTTGTATGCTTAGAGTCTTTCAGCTATATGCACAGGATATAGCAGGGTCATAAAGTAGTTCTGTTTTAGATTTTTAAGGAACCACCTTACTGACTTCCATAGTGGCTACACTAATTTATATTCCTACCAACCATGTATAAAGGCCCCTCCCTCCAACTCCAATACTTGCTAGCATTTGTTGTGTTCTTGATAATAGCCACTGTGACCCCAGTGAAATGGATTCTCAGTGTTGTTTCAGTTTGCATTTGCTTTATGGCAAAGACTATTGAGAATTTATTTCTTCATCTATAAGCCCTTTTTGGTGATACTGGGGTACTGGAGTTTGAACTCAGAAATAGGCAGGAACTCTGTCACTTGAGCCATACTGCCAGCCCTTTTTACATTTTTTGTGCATGGGAGCTCATATTTATGTCCAAGCCAGCTTGGACCTTGATCCCAATTAAGTTTCCTGAATAACAGGCAGGAAACACCATGCCAATTTTATTAGTTGAGATGAGATATCAGAACTGTTTTGCCTGGGTTGGCCTCATACCGCTGTTCACACAATCACTACTTCCTGAGAAGCTAAGATGACAAGCATGAACCACTGATCTTGGCCAAACTTCGGTCCATTGAGAACTGTCTAATTCATTTTCCCATTTATTAACTGGATTGTCTGTTCTTTTGGTGCTTTTTTAGAGCTTTTTATGTACTCTGGATATTAATCCTATATCTTTTAAGTAACTGGAAAGTATGTGTTTTCCATTCTATGAGTTTTCTTTTGTAAGTAATTGTTTCCTTTGTTGTGCAGAAACTTTTTAATTTGATGCAATCCCAGTTGGCCAGTTCTTCTTTTCATTTTCTGAGCAATTGAAAAAGCATCTCCTCTGCCTATATCTCCAAGTAGTATTTACTTCCAACATGTTAATTTACTGAGGCCTTGTACACCTGAGAGTATTACATCCATTACAATAATAAGCACGGCTCAGTGTTACAAATTCTTGACTGCACACAGTGAAGTCAAGAAATACTCTCCTGAGATTTTATATATGTCTGGGTATCCCTGAAAGGGAAGCTCAAAAACCAGTCTACTCCAACCAGGCGCCTCTCAAATCACCTTTGACGACTCAAAATGTCAAACTATGCTCTGTGGTGAGGTAAGACAAGATGATGTTCACTCCTCTATGCAGGACCCTTTCAGAGGAGCTAGAGAGCAGTGTGGCTTCTGACTTTCTACTCTGGAATCATAATGAAGTAGCTCTGTCATAGTTTATCCACACCCATTTAACTTTATAAAACAGGAAATATCCATAGTATTAAACAGGTTAGTAAGAATAGGTTGAAAGGCATTTTGAAATTCATTGTCTGAAGGGTAATACCTGGAATGGCCCTTTGTGTTAACAGTCAGGCTTGGTCACAACAAAACCAAGTTCTTTTTTGTTGTGGCACCCTTTCCCAAAAAGTTTCCTAATACCTCTACTGACTCAGACTTCTATAAAACACTCTTCACACTTGCTGGGCATTCATTTATTTAACAACTACTCACCAACGATGTGCCTAAAATAACTGTATCTTAATTTTCTAATGAATTGGTTCTTTTTTGGACAACATATATATCCTAGGTATTTTCATTCCTTCCAAAATATAAACTCCTGGCAGCAGTTGCTGGTAACTACGGGGATGTATTTCTAAATCTATTATCATTTGAATGCACACAATATTTATCAGGTTGCCCTCAAATACCTCTTTGTTAAAAGAAGCTATACTTAGAAAGTTTCCATAGTCAGCTGGGGAATTTTCTTTTAAATCATTCCAAGGGAAGACATTATTATTATCAAGAGTAGGCATTATCAAATTTATGTGTATGTGAGCCAGCACAAAAATTTGAATAAAACCTCACAAAATTTTATACAAGGAAGTGCAAGGGAAAACAATGAGAATTTATCTCCTAGAGAAATAAATAGTTGCCCTGTGTAATTGTCTCCTATGTACATTGTGTAATTTGGAAGGTATGTATGTGCCATTTCAACGATCAGATGGTACAGACTGCTCATTGTGAAAGCAAAAGGTTGGGATTCTTATTGAGGCTATTATGTTTACAGGAAGTGTGTCAAGCAGCTTCATAGGACTACATCCATGATCATAAACTGATAAAAATAAAATATGTACTTTGACTTACAGGTTTGGAAATTCTAGTCCATGATAGGTTGGCACCATTGCTTTAGGCCTTGTAGTAAGGCAGAATGTCCTGATCAGAGCATATCATAGAGACAAATTGCTCCCCTCATGAGCAGGAAGCAAGAGAGAGTGAGGAAGATAATTGGCTAATACCCTTAAGGTACATCCCTAATGTCCTAAACACTTCCTAGACATCCTGTCTCTTAAAGGTTTCACAATCTACCAACAGGGCCATTCTGGTGACCACGAATTTGACATATGGATCTTTGTGGGTCACTAAAACTCCAAACTATACTAAGTAAACAAAGAAGAAGAAAGTGGGGAGATAATTCCCTTTCGTCTCAATAAATACTTCATCATTTTTCTCTCGCAAGACTTGAGAGTCCAGACAAGAAAAAGGATCCACACTGCCAAGTTGTAAATCACTGCATCTGTATGAGCATTAGTGTGATTCTGAACAGGATATTTTATATGTAGTATTCATAGACATAGTCACAAATATTTAGGTCCTCAAATAGCATATTTGCGTCCAACACTCAATTTACCTATAGTATTCTCACTATCATAAATAAAGTAAGTAAAAGTAAGCAGTAAGCCCAAAGGAGAAACAATATCTGTTGAAAGAAATAGGGGTGATAAGGGTTTTACTAAGTCTTGAGATAAAAGAAGTGACCAAAAAAATGATTTAGGAAAATTCCAAATACTAATTTTTTTAACATTAGCAAATTTTATTGTTAAAAACTCAGGTACTCTGTGGATTTCAAATCATTTCCACAGTTTAAAAGGTATAAAATAAGTTAACTACTAGTGGTAGAATAATGTTGTAAGATTTATAAGTTTTCCAAAAATCAACAGTGCATTCAGGTGTATATGTGTATATGTGTGGTATGGTGTGGTGTGGTGTGGTGTGGTGTGTGTGTGTGTGTGTGTGTGTGTGTGTGTGTGTGTGTGTGTGTGTTGACTCAGGCACATATCACATGCATATATTTAAAATAAATATCTGTAGTGTTTTTTTTTATTTTGTTTTGTTTTGGTAAGATCTCACTATTTGGAACATATGATCCTCCTGACTTAGACTCCCAAATACTAGGATTGCAGATGCACATCACCATGTCCAAATAATATTCATACTTGTTAAGCTAACATTTTATAGTAATGTATTATTGAGATAGTAGTTTATATGTTTGGTTTTTCTTTAAAAATTTCTCTGTTATTCAAGAATGAAAAAGAACTTGTTAAATGTTATAAGATAGCTAATAGGTTTGCTTTTCTTAAATTTTCAATTATGTGACAATGAAATTAGATGTTATATGTTCTCAATATTTTCCTCCGGTCACATTTAGTACAATTTTAAGGTCTTTGGTAAAATTTGCCTGAAGATAGCTTCTTTTTCAGCATTCATTTATAGCCAAAGAAGACCTCTACCTCCAAAATTTCTTGAACCAACCAGACAGTCATGATTTTGATTGTCACAAATGTTGTGGGAAATGGCAGCTTCTGCACTACAACCAACATGTCAGCCTTTCGGAGCTAAGAGTTGAGCCCCAGCTAATACTGGATTTCCTCGGAGAGGCTCTGAATTTGCTGTAGGGCCAGAAAGCAAGGCCACATTTATAGTAACAGCAAAAATACATCAGTTGAGAAGGCTTACTTTTGGTTTTTTTGGCTTGGAGGTATCACTGGAACAATTTTTCAGTAGATTTTTGACTGTCTTGTTACAATTTAGCTGAACATAAAGCCCACCTTAGTCTCCATGAGACTGAATAGACACCTTAGCCTTAGCCTACACATTAGGCCAACAAGGTACCTTTGGACTTGTATTTTCTTTATTTTCAAAAGGCAAACTTTTCAGCTCCAGATGCAAGGACTAATAACTAAAGACAAATTGTGAAGGCTGATAAGCCTTGCTCATCATTTAGATGACATTAGCTGAGCAAAATACAAGGGAGTGGGGGGGAAGGTCACCTGGTTATTTTCTGTAATCATGTAGAAGGGGAAGCCAAAAAGAGAGTTTCTGTATCCAGAACATTGGTTGAAATCTTTGAAAACTCTTTTAGGTATTGAAATTTTGTTAATAAATACTTGGAAAAAAATTATATTAAGTGAAGTAAGCCAGGCCCAAAGAAACATAGGTCCCATGGTTTCTCTTATTTGCGATATCTAATATATGTCTGAGTTAAGCAGAAAAGGTCAGATAAGTTGATGTTAGGGAAATGAACCCTAAGATATGTATTCAAATGTTTTTTTTTCTTTCATGTGATTGTTTCTAACACATTTATAAGATTATTTCTTTGTTGCTTTGTATGTCCCTCCCCCACAGTATAACCCCTGCTTTCACTGGATTTGATGTCGGTATAATTTGTGGAGGGGAAGGGGGAAAAAAATCGTTTAAATAGGGATACAGGTGGACCCATTGCAACAATGAGATGTACAAGTCATTATGTTGAAAATGAACTTTACAACTTTGGTGTGGGGGGGAGGGGAGCGGGGGAGGATTGGGAGGTGGGGGGGGGGGGGAGTCTGGGAAGAGGGAAACAAAGGAGGCTACAATGCTTGATAAGAAATGTACTCATTATCTTGCCCATGTAATTGTAACCCCTCTGTACAGTATTTTCACTAAATAAATAAATTCTTCTATCTAGTAAATCATTCTCTTTATTTTCAATGAGCACAAGCCTTTGTTGTAGAAGTTAGACCAGAAGAATTTGCAACAGGCAGGGCATATCAAGGCCATTTTAAACACTAAGTTGTGCCTACTGAGGCATATTATATGTAGAAACTCAAAATAGACGACAAATTTTCCAACTAATGAAAATAGTGCAAACTCAAACTCATCCCTAAAAATAAAACAACTTTCTAAACAAATCATTTAAGTGGGATAATAATCATTTTTCCAACATGCAATATTCTTTTCAGAGGACATGATTATATGTGAGTGTATCTGGGTATTAGAACTATGGAAGTTGATTTGTTTTCAGAGTTCTCTATACTTTAATCAAAATAAAACAATGCATGCATTGTGTTTTATGTGTGTGTGTTTTATTTTTGGATTTGGAAGGTTGTTTTATTTACTTATTTTTAGTGTAGCTTTCCCAAAGCTCACTGCCTCAAGCTATCTTTCACTCTGAGAGAGGTCTCAGAAGTCACCCTAAGCCAGTCAGATTTCAGTGCCACCAGTTGTGGTCCACAGGCTAGCTTTATTGCCTCTTCTGACTGTAATTTAAGAGAGAACTCAAATCTGTTGAATCAGATACCCAGGGGCAACTCAGAAAGGAAGAGGCTCCTTGGGTTTATTGCAGTGTCTGGAAAGAGGGCAGAGTGACTGAGCATAGCCAGGATCACCAAGGTCAACACTTTTATATAGGCATCACCAATTTAATTTGTCTTTGCATTTTAGGAATTGCAGCCAAGATGTATTTGCAGGGAGAATACATGGGCATTTTTGAAAGCAATTAATTAAGCATGCAATTTATATGAAAACAATTTACTGCAGGACATTATCGGGGCACCCAAAATGCACATGCAATTTCCTTGCCTTCTAATTTGTGGACATAATTTATTTTGATTGTGCAATTAGAAAAAGAGACCTTTATTAATATTGGTACAAGTCTAAAGAACCAAGACCAAGTTAGCAGTGAAAGAGTCTACTTTGTGGTAAAAAGAGAAAGGTGTGACTTTGGGTTCCTGCCTAGTGAATAAGCTCTCTGAATACAAAACCATGACATTGTATCTATTTCTGCTCTGGACTTTCTTCAGTAAATCATTTAACTACTCTGAGATTCAGGTTTTTTTTCTTTTATAAAATGGAACTTTAATAACAATAAAATTCTCCTCTGGACTGGCAAATCCTGCATGGCTGGAGAGTGGGTCCTGGCATAGTGCATTGCTCTTTGACTGGCTTTACCCTGTAGCCTCACCCCTCCAAAGATGCCCCTTTATGGTTAGATGTAATCTCACTGCCTGCAACCAGGTCACCAAATCCCCTTGCCTCCTGATTACTCTACCCCGGAATCACAGTTGCCAAGAATGACATGGGCAGGCAAAGGCCCAAAATAGATTTGGGGAATAGAGAAGTAAATAGCCATGTAGAAATGGAGCTTATAACATCATTGGCCCAATCCAATAATGACATTCCCCCACCCCCAACAAGAGAATCAGTTCAGATCATCAAACTTCTACTAGGTATTTCAAACTATAAATCTTTCAAAGCGTCAAGATGTTTTTATAAGATAACTATCAAATCATACAGCATCTTTAGAATAAAAATTTTACAAAAAAAGAAAATGTTGTTTTGGAGGCATGCCAGTAAAACACACACACACGCACACAAACACACACACACACACACACACACACACACAATCTCACTGGATGTTTATTCCCAAACCTTTCTTTCACATTCACTGAACAGGAAACAGGAAACAAGAAACAGAAAAAGCATGAAGGAAAGCACCATGTCTTGGTCATGCTATAGTTCCTTCCTGTGCTCTCTCACACTAGGACCATGGCAGCTCCATAAGCTACATATGTTCATCCTCATTTTCCAGGCCTCAGAAAGGTGAGCTGGAATCCAGTTGCAATCCACTAAAGTCCATCCTTTTTTCATGAACCACTGGAGCTGTGATATCTACTAAGAATAAAGCAAGATTGGGATTTGTGGTATTTCCCTTTTGAGTATGTGCTTTTGTCATCAGAGCTTAATAAAAAAGAGAGAGAAAAATTACATGAGTGTAAAAGGAGGCTTTCTGGCAGGGGGAGTCAGGGAGAGAAAGAAGGGAAAGAGACCACATGGTGAAGTGGGTCAAAGTATGCTCCATACGTGTGTCTGTCTGTCTGTCTTTGTGTGTCTGTGTATGACAATAACAAAACTCAGCATATATTGTTTGGAATCGAGGGGAGGAGGGGGGAGAGGCAAGGGAATGTAACAGGGGAGATGAACTTGTTCAAAGTACACCATACATATCTATGGAATTATCACAACAAATCTCCCTTGTAGTAGCAATGCATGCTAATTTTAAAAAGATATCTTTACCACTTTTGAATTCCAAAAAAATCAGGAAGAATATATATGTTTAAAATCACCATTTTTGTTGTGTAATGATGTATTAGAGATTTTTTTCTTGATTCTAGACAAACTACCACCTTCAACAGTACTTGCTTTGTTTCCATGGTACATGTTCCATAGTTACATGGGGGCCAGAGGTGTGGCTCAAGTGGTAGAGCATCCACTTAGCATGCATGTGGCCCCGAGGTCAGCACTGAGGGAAAGAGGGATCAGTAGTTACTTATACAAGTTATTCCTACTCACCTAGTGTGGACTTATACTTTAAAGGGACATGTTCTTTCATAGGCAAATTACAATGGCACCAAATCCTCACTTACCCGCTTTGGCAGAACCTCTAACCCTTCTGCTTCACATGAGGAAGCTTTCTTTGGTAGAATCAACTATGCTTATTTAGGCAATAGAGGCAGCCTGGATTTTCTTGTCATAAGAATGAAGATAGGCAAGGCACAGGTGGCCCACAGCTTTAATCTTAGCTACTCAGGAGGTTGAGATCTGAGGATTGTGGTTCAAAGCCAGCCAGGAGAGAAAAGTCCCCATGAGACTTATCTTCAATTAACTATTTAAAAACCAGAAGTGAAGCATTGGCTTAAAGTGGTAGAGTGGTAGTCTTAAGCATAAGAGCTCAGGAATAGCACCCAGGCCCTGAGTTCAAGCCCTACAACCAACAATAACAACAACAATGAAGCTGGAAGCTCAGTGCCAGTTGCTCACATCTATAATACTTGCCATGTAGGAAGCTGAGATCTGAGGATCATGATTTGAAGTCAGGCAGGAAAGTCCGTGAAACTTTTATCTATGATTAATCATCAAAAAGGTAGAAGTTGAACTGTGACTCATGTGGTAGAGTGTTAGCCATAAGCACAAATGCTCAGGGACAGTGTCCAGGCTTTGACTTCAAACCCCAAGACTGGCACAAAAACAGAAAAATAAAAAGAAAGTATCAAGGTGGATAGTCCAAGAAAGAAAGATGGATGGTCCAAGTCAAAGAAATCCTCATTGTCTGCCAATATTGACACTTAACAAATCAGGAAGGTCCTCTGGGAAATTGAGTAGGAATTAGGAAAATATAGGAAGCAGAAGCAATATCTACTTCCTGCCACTGCTTTCGTTGCCACCACCAAACCCAAGGAAGTCCCCAAAGCTGAGGCATTTAATGCCATTTATTAATTGGTTTCTAGAGTTTCTCTGCTTGGCTCAAACCATGGACTTCCCGCTTTGACTAAACCTGAGATTCCAATTATTACATTCCTAACTGCTTCCATTCACCTATTTCTCCACAAGGCAGACCATAACTGCGTTAGAATTCCTAGCATGAACTGTATTATGAAGCAAAAAAAAAAGCCTCCTTGAACTGTTGTAAATTGGTAGAAAGACTTAGAAGAGTAGAATTCTAAATAGCTTACAGAATTCACTTGGTTTTTTGCAGAAAGCATATTTTCTCAAATATGAATGCATTTTTTCCTCTGGAGAAAGAAAACTATAACATTAAAATGGCCATGGACCTGGTTATTAGTCATCAAAGGATGTAAATAGTAAAAAATTTCCTGTCCACTTGGGCACTCTACAAATAAGTCTTCCTGAGGAGGTATATTCAGAGCAGTTCTTCATGAGTAAATGAAGTGAGGTGGTATAATACAAAGGATTGTCCAGTTAATAGCAATGATAACACATATGATTCATTGACCACCTAATGTTACACGGTACTTGATGATGCTGTTATTTCATTTAATCATCACAGTGGGCATGTGATGAGTATGTCCATCATTCTCACATTACACATGAGAATATTTGAGGTTAGGGAGGCTTACGTAGCAAACCAATAAATGGCAGAACTACTTTTGAACCCAAATCTGTTTGACTCAAAAGATTTAGGGGCTTTGAGTCAGGGAAAAAATAGGTAAACTCTAGATTGGATCCTTACATCTGGTAATTATCAGCTAGGTAACTTTTGGCACTTTCTTTGATCATCAATTTTCTTTGTAATAGGGCTTGTCAAACTTCACTGTTTTAGAGTTTACTCTTAGCTTCTATAACTCCATTTTGTTTTTTTGTGACTCCATTTTAAGGACTACACTCCCACCCATGAGATAGTTCCTTATAGTTTGACATTTAAAGATGTATGTAGCCACTGTTTCATTTCCGTTTCCAGGTAACAATCATAGTAACAGGTCATAGAAATGATCATAGTAATGGGTTATAGAAATATCATGGTAACAGGTCATCCTGCCCTTGCTCATGCTTGCTTACAGTGCTGTTTTAGCTTCTTTAACTTCACACTTGGCTTATACCTGAAAGAAAGAACCATTAGGGACTATCCTCCTATAAATGAAGAAGGTGGGGTGGGTTTTCTACTGTAAAAGAGGCCATGAGGACAAATTTGGCACTTCACTTTTTGGGTACCGGCCTGCCCGGTGTAGTCCCAGCTGGTAATAAAAACTTTTTATTGGCTATACTCTGTGTCTGCGTGGTCTTTCTTGGTGATCCTCCCCACAATACTTTTATGGAAATGAACTAATAATGACCACCTCCTAGTGTTTTGTGAGGGAAAAAAAAAGGTGTGCAATATGAAAACAGAGAACGAGAGAAGGAGTAACACTGTCCAAAAAGAAATGTACTAATTACCTAACTTATATAACATCTGTACAGCACCTTTATAATAACAATAAAAACTTTTAAGTGTGCAATGTGAACAGATCTGGGTGAGTCATGAAATGGGAAAAGCCTGAAGTCTTGACAATTTTTGGTCATCATTTTGATTACGAGGACTGCCTTCATCTGCTGACAGCTTGATGAGACAGGAATGATGCTTCTAACACCTTAGATATTGCAGTGGAGATCTGTCACCTGTGGCTGCCAAAATCTTTTGATAATCCTCTACATTATTAATCCCACCTTCATAACACTGAATGAAAATCAAATAACAACAGCAAAAAAAACTATTTCCTTTACCCTCTTTGCTACGTACAGAGCAGACTTCTCAGACATAATCATAGGAGACTGACTCTAAAAAGACAAATGGAAGATGATTTGTCTGCTTTGCTAGTGCTAGTGGTAGATTTTTGGAGTTTGAGTGGTTTAGAGATGCTGGGAGTTTTTTAAATCATGGTAGTAATTGACAAAAGCATCTTGATGACAACAAACAAGGCTAGTTCTAGGGTTGGTCCAGCCCAGTTCTGAAATGCAAGCTCAGACAAAATGCTCTTCTTTCAACATTGCAATGGATCTGTACTTTCTAATAGTCCTAAATAAATTTATTTCTGCTTCAACTTGCAAAAGATTATGTCATCTACAACAAAGAGTTAAAGCAGTATCCAACACTTACAGCTTCTGCTCTTTCTCCATTACACAAGTGAGAGGAAATTGTTGGGAGAAGACTAACTCATATAGTTCCTATTAAATGGTCTCACTTGTGAATTATCTAGAAGATGATAAAGTCATTGTTTATGACAATGAAAATGACAGAAGCAACCTATTAAGTGCCAGACATTTGCACCACATTCTGATTGGTTTGCTTTAATCTACTATGATAGTGGTGATAACAATGGTAGCATCACAACCATCCCAGAGCAAAGAAACCTGGATTACAGGAAGATATAAGAAAATACAAGTGACTAGTGTTAAGTGTCCTCTCCACTCCCAAAGGACTCTGTTCCCCCATAGCAGTCTGGAAGACAGTGTAGACTCAGACTCAAGAATTACTGGTCTCTTGAGGATCAGTCTTATGACCCAGAGAAAAACAGAAATCTATTACTTCCAAAGGTTTATCTTCTTCAACAAGAATTGTACTCATTCCCTTACATATGTAACTGTAAACCCTCTGTACCTCACCTTTATAATAAAAAAATTAAAACAAATGTTTATCTTCTATTATCTAATGACTCCCATAATATAAGTTCTAGATACATTTTGGTGTCTATACAAGGTATGTATTTATTTTAACGCACAGGTTTATTTCAGCTGAAAGAATAAAGATGGTTTCCCACTCATCATTCTAGTAGTTTTATGTATTTAAAGCACAAACTGCCATTAAGAGGCAGATCAACATAATCAAATATTAGTAGCTTCTATCAAAGGACCAAAGCAATTAGACTTTGAAGAATAATACTGGATTTGAGGCATTTTTTAATTTTGAAGGAAACAAGAAAATGTCAAAACATTTTTAGCATTTTTGTTTCGCCACCCAAGTCCCAGCCAAAATTGAAAATATAGGTTTTGGGTGGAAGAGACTGCTTAGAAGGCAACCAGTACCTCCCTCATGGCAGCAGCTCCAAGATGAACCCAGCTCCCCAAGCCATGTACCTCCATTTTTATTGTCTTCACCTTGTAAGAAAATAATACAAGAAAATTTGACCCAGGTCAGATGTCTTGGGGAAATAAAGCGAACCATTCCATAAGCACATCATTTTGACAGAAATTCTCAAAGTATATCAGCCATTTCATACAACCTAAGAGTCTGGAGACCTAAAAATAGTGTATCAAGAAGGAAGGAATGTGTGTGTCACAAACATATGACATCTTGATTCTGAGATACTGTATATTACCAGATACTGCATTGTATGATTAACAGTATCTCAGTAGGAAAAAATAAGGAAGCATTATTCCAATTGAACATGGTGCTTTAAAGATGTATACAAACTTCCTAAAGATAAAATATTTTTAAGAAAAAATTTTCCAGATGCAACAAAATAGGATCATTTTATTTCCTTTATACCCCAATTTAGGGGGTTGTTTGAAACTCTTATTGAGAGTTTTGGTTATCGTCTGAGGTTTAACTAACATGGTGAAGATTTTGTGGGATAAATACATAATTAGAGATGCAGATGAATACTTAGAAACATCTACCCAGATTAAAATGGCACTTACTGGGAAAGGCTGAAACATTATGAAGGTGACATTTTCTGTTTGTTCTTTTCTATTAATTAAGACTCTTGGCATTACATGTAACCAATTCAAGCATTAAACCAAAAGGAGTATTCTATTATAAGGAGAGACAGAGATGTCGAATTAAATCCAAAGGCCAAAACATAACTGATCTTAATAAGAGACAAAAGCTAGCAACTGGAAAATTGGAGATCTTAAAAAAATACTCTGTGTGCCTTGTCTGTGCCCTTTTCTACCCAGTTTATTTATTCTCATCTTTTTTTGTACACAAGCTTCTCTGTCTCTCATCCACCTGGTAAGTCTGGCCAGCACTCTAGAGTTTATTCTCTAGGTTCAACTTCTCCAATTACTAAGGAAAAGATTTGAATAGCCTAGTCAGAGTCAAATATCTTCTGTAGAAAAGCTAAGCCATTCAATGTGATACCAGGGACCCAGACTTGTGAATGTAATGAATTCCCAAGCATGGGAAAATACTGCAGAAATTGAGTGCTATGTCTGAGGGACAGAGGGGCCTGATGGGCCATCTCCTAAACTTCCAGGCTTGAAGCTCAGAGCTTCTTTCTCTACCCAGCAGCTCACATATCCCAGATGGACAGCTTGGGATACAAGCAAATGACGGTATGTGTAAGGGACACAGTGGCAATAAGACACTTGGAAGTCAAGAAGTTACAATCCTCTTAGCATATTTTTGTAGTCTCATTCTCCCTGCATTTCTGCTGCTATATTTACATGTAAACCAAGTGTCTTGAGCTTTAGCTTACCCCTACAAACTCTGGGAGATTTTGCCAGTAAAAACTGGGATGTCTGTATATAATGGGGACATGAACCTACAGCCTCCAAACTCAGTGGTCAGCAGTTGGGCCTCAGAATTTATACTGCAGATTTACTACTTGGTCATTATAGCTGTAACATGAAATAAGCCTTTAGTTAAGCTTTTCACTTTTACTAGGTAGGGTATATTGTTTGTTTTGATTCTTCAAGATAGTATCTTGGATGTTACAGCTGACTAAATCCACTATATAGTCCAGGTTAAACTTGAACTCATGAGACTCCTGCCTCATCCTCCTTAGTGCTGGGACTATAGATAGATGTTATTATGCCTATCTGACTTTTGTCATTTTGTCTCTAAATACCACAAACTGTGACATACACAGAAATAGTCTTCTTTTTTAAGTAAGGGTCTTACTCTGCAGCCCAAATTGGCCTTGTAATACTCCTGTCCCAAGCTTCCTGAACATCCAGATTACAGATTTGTGCCACCATACCCAGCCTCAAGGTGAGTAATTTTAAATATTCAGAGTAAACATTGTCTAATTTTAATACCTGGCATATTTTTGCTATGTGACTAATTTGGAGGACAGCTGGGTTTTCTGATATGCTTGAATCACTTGTTTGTTTGTTTGTTTGTTTGTTGTTTTATAACTCTGGGAACTTTCACTTTTGTTTATTCTTTTGGTCTGGGTTGGGTTTGCTTTGGTTAGGATCTTAAAAAATAAATTAGGATTCTAAACATGAAAGAAAGAGGAAGAAAGAAAGAGAGGAAAAAAGAAAGAAAGAGAGAGAGAGGAGAGAGGGAGGGAGGGAGGGAGGAAGGAAGGAAGGAAGGAAGAAAGGAAGGAAGGGAGGGAGGGCAACGAAAAGAAAAACTGAAGATGTTAGAATCATGTAAAGAAGAAATCAGTAGATTCACATTTGTTTTGAAAGAATTCTTACCAGTCTGGTTCAATGGATGGATTTCCCCAATGAGAATGGCTGGAATGGGCCAACTGCCTAGGGCTGTCTAGGAATTCTGGCTTTTTCCTATCCTTTTACACTAGCTGAAGAATTTTGCCTATATCAGAACCTTGACAACCTGTCTTAGAGAAGAAATCTTAGGCCTCCTGAGCTCACACACAGTACTAATTCCTGAAATTCTCTGATGAAATTCCTGAAATTCTCTTGCCCTTTGAGTAAGGGTTCTTCCATTGAAATGAACAAAGGTTCTTCCATTGAAATGGTTGTTGTATCAAGCACTGTGTGAGGTGGACCTGTGTGTTCTATTGCCAGGGTGAGCAACTTAATAGTTATCCTTTATCTTTATTTATAAAATTTTGGGTAACATTACAAAAATGATTAATTGCATAATGTTGGGACTGTTGAAATGGAACTACTGGATGGAAGGTGACTTGAAGAAGTGATTTGTCACTTGAGATACAGATGTCCAAGTTTGGCAAGAAACTACATTAGGATCACACACACACACACACATGCACGCACATGTGAAACAAATATATGAATTTTTTATTTGAGGCAGGATTTCACTTTGTAATCTGGCCTCAAGTTCATGATCTTACTTAATTTGGTCGGATCAAGAAGGAATGTTTCAGGCATGCCAATCACAGAAAGTCATTAGCTTGAATTGAAATTTTGCTAGACATAAGCCAACTGTGCATTTAGTTGCATGGGAAAAATAATAAAAGGAATAATATCTGCCTCATGCTGGAACTATAATGTTGGAGATGACATGTAGATGAAGGCAAGGTATAATTAAGAAGCTTACAAATGGGTTTGCCATTTATGACTGAGATTCCCATATAAGATTTATCTCTTGTCCAGTCTTCTTATAGCTCACTTCTTGAACAATTTCAAGTATGACTTTGAAAGATATTTTAGTGTCTCTAGAAAAGGAAAAAATTAGCAACATCCCAAGAGGCCTTGAGTCTATATTTCTGTTAGTGAAGGAGGAGTTGAAGTAAAGGTGAGTATGTCAAAGCTTCCTGCTACATTCTGTTATCAGGGTTCTGCCCACAGTGAGAAAAGTAAAGGAAAATCTCTACAAAGAATGATAGTTTCCCCCACACTAATGGTAAACTGCTGATGCTAATAAAGGTTATACACAGCCCTGCTATCCCAGTAGCCAGATTGCTCTGTCTCTAGGAGACATGATCACACCAGGAAACAGAAGTTGAACAGTGAGCATCTTTCGAAGAGCTGGCCTCCTAGCCATGTTTCACTGATTAATGAGGATCTTGGCATCAAAGTCTGAAAGTGGAGAGATAATGAGAGAAAGCAGAATGCATAGAACCAGCATCACCATCTGTCTGAGACCTACTTTTACATTTCACTACATGATGCACCAAAATCCCAAAATTACCACATCTTCAACTTCATTTAATTAAAGAAAAGCATAACATTCTTGTGAATAGCAGTAGTCAGGATCAAAGAGAATTCTGGAAAATTAAGTAATAAACTGGTCATGCCAAATAGAATTTGGATGTCTCCAGACTCAATATGACCTTTTGCATGAAAAGAGACATGATTCTGATGCTATATTCCATGCCATTTATTGCCTAGGTAACCCATATCATGGTACAATCACTTGGTATTTTAAGAACACATGTAGTAGAGAGGACATGGAGAAATGGGAGCTCTAATACACAACTAGTGTGGAATATAAATCAACATAAACATGGGAGAAGAATTTGATAGCATTTATGCAATGTAATATTCTTAAGCTGTGGAAATGAACTAAAGCTAAATCTATCACCTTCCCAGCTATCTAACATCACAGAAAGCTACAAATAACACTGCTTATCTCAAGTTTAAGACATGTATATGACAGCATACATTTTAATGGATACGTACATATAAAATAAAAGCAGACCACTGTGAAATGGGAGAATATAAACCAATTCCAAGATGATGGTTACATTGGTGGAAAAGAAACAAGATTGAAAAGACTTTCAACTGATTGTGTACTTGTTTTTAATTTGTTAAGAAATAAAATCTTAAACAACTATAGAAGATGTTAAGGCTTTCTTAAACTGAACAATGGCACACTGATAATACACACTTACTTTTTAAATATTTTTATTATCTTAAAATATTTGTACAAAGGAATCATCATTCAATAAAGCAATTTATAAAAAAGTGTGTCCTGATTATTGTCACCCCTTTTCAACATACTCATCCATCCCTCCCAACCCCTCCTTCCCTTCACTTTTCTTAATTTTGTAGAATATATATTGGATTTTTTGACATTTAACAAGGCAGTTTATGTGTACAGTGTATGTTGATGTATATGATTCCGTTTAACATCATCACCCCCCTTTGACCCAACCCTTCCTTCATTTTTTCTTTATTTAATGGCATATACAATAATTTTTTACTGTATTCTCCCTCCTTCTTTCATTCTTCTACTCCTCTCCCACTGGCCCCATGACCCTCTTGCAAAATGAAGTAACTGAAGTATAATAGCCCCTATGGAGAGCTCAAATTGTATAATTCTTTAGAAAGACTAAGTTAAAGTCCAACAAAATAAGTACCAGAAATGGGTATGCATTTACTTTTGCTCCTAAACTCCAGTAAACAATAATAATAAATGATAATAAATATGTTATTAAGGCATGAATCTAAAAGGAGAAAGAGAGTGGAAAAGAAAATAACAGAAAAAAGGTAGTGGCTTGACAGCAGATGGGATTTTTCTGACTTCAAAGAACTGAGGGGAAAAAATCCTCTGCTGACTGTAGGGAAGCAGAAAAACAGCTCAATTTTCTCTGCAGGCCTCTAAAAAGTTCAGAAAGTGGCAATACAAAGTACTGGAGTGCTGGTGTGAATAGGCTACAAGAGCAGAATGGACTGAGAGAATGGTTAAAAGGCAATTCACCTGGTATAGAAGTGCATGCCAGTACTTGGAACTTGAGGCCAGTTTGGGTCACAGAATGAGATCCTGGCACAAATAAATAAACAAATAGATGAAAAAAATGAACAAAAACATTAATTTGATTCCAGGTTCCTAATCCCTGATGGCTTTCTGTCTTGCCTCGCTTGAGAACTGCATATATTGTTTCCCTGGAAAAAGTTAAAACAGGAGGGCATCTCAGCTACATGACCTCCAGGAGAGAAGGAAGAATATAAAAAAACAGCACCATGGGAGGGTAGGGGAAAAACAAAGGAGGAGATAACAATGCTTGACAGGAAATGTACTCATTACCATAGTCATGTAACTGTAATCCCTCTATACAGTATTTTTACAATAAAAAACTTATTAAAAAAAGAAAACAGCACCATGGAATTTTCATTTGTTAAATTCTGAAATCTACAGTCCTCTTTTCCTCTCTTGGTTCCTAGAGCTATGATAGCATGTAGTCTACACTCTATACTAGAGAGTGACAAGATATGACAACCTTAAGAGAAGAGACAAGACCATTTTTTGGAGGCCAGAGCCAGACACCTCGATGATGAACTTGAGATCCACGAGATTCAGACTGCACCTGTACACAGAGACTCTCCAAAAAGCTGTGGTGTCTATTCTAACACATGAACAGTCAGCACAAAGACACAGGTGTCTGAGGAAAGGCCCCAGTCTGAAAGACAGAGATCAAAGTGAACAATCAGATAAAAAGAAAATTGCAGGAAATAGGATCTATATGCTAAAACAAAAACTTCAAAAGAAATTGTATATGCCTTGCTCAGAAAAATAAGAACTTTATTTAAAAAAAAAAAGAACAAGATACTATAAAAGGATGCTACCTTTTGGATGTTGAATTTTCCCCCAAAGTCCAGTGTTAAAGATCTGAACTCCAGGAGATCACTCACCTACTGGGAGATTCTATGGGCTTCGGGGGTCGGGCTTTTAAGGGAGATCCTTAGGTCATTGAGCTGATGCCTTTGGGAGGGTTTGCAGAGCCATGGTCTCCTCTCACTTTCTGGCTCATGGTTAACAGGTGTGTTCTGTTCTGCACTCCTAGCATATGTGCTATGTCATCAGAGTTAACAAAATGGATCACTTGACCTTGAACTGGAACCTCCAAACCCATGAAGCAAAACAAACTTTTTTTTTTCTCTTTATGAGTTATCTTGAGCATTTGATGATAAGTGACATGAAATTAACTAATATGAAGACATTCTGGAGAATTAATATGTCATAGAAATGAAAACTCAGTGGAAGAATGGAAAATTGAAAATTAAATAAAATAGATGAAGAAAATTAGAGAATCAGTCGAGAACATCAGAAAGAATGACACCGCCCCATTTGTTAGGAAATGGAAAGACTTGGAAAAAATTATATTGAATGAAGTAAGCCACACCCAAAGGAACATTGGTCCCTGGTTTCCCTTATTTGCAATAAACTAGTACACATATAGGATAATCTTATCACAAGCAGAAAAGGTCAAAAGCTATGTACATATGACCTTATAAGATGATGCCAAGAGCTTTCCATTCTTAGGACACTACTGTGCATGTGTACCACCAAATAAACACAAATTCTAAAAGAAAGGAAATGCCACTACAAAATTTGGTATGGAATACAAGAATGACAAAAGAAAATTGTACAGTAAGATAATAAAAATCTCAGAAAGAAATCCATGCCAGATTAGAACAGGTTTGTATCTTCAAAAGATGGAACTTATACATTGTCTAAAATACAATTGAACACATGCAGAGGAGGTGTCCACAAAGGCTAGGATCTTGGGAAGAATTAAAAAATAAGTGTGGCCAGGTACTGGTGGCTCATGCCTGTAATCCTAGATACTAAGGAAGCTGATATCTGAGGATCAGGGTTCAAAGCCAGCCTGGGCAGGAACGTCTATGAGACTTTTACCTCCAATTAACCAACAGAAAACCAGAAGTGGCACGGTGGCTCAAGTGGTAGAGTGCTAGCCTTGAGCAGAAGAGCTGAGAGATAGCCCCCAAGCCCATAGTTCAAGTCCCACAACCGACAAAAAAAAAAGTGTGAAGAAAACTCAGGAAAAAAAAGATGATTATTAGTCCCAGAAGTAAGATTTGTGCAATAAGAAAGGAAGGTGAAAGATACTAAATAGCTCAGCTATGAATAGCATTTATATGATCCAAATATGAGCAATCACTACCTGATTTTCAACACTTAAAATGTATTAGGATGATGAAAAAGTGTGAAAGAGAAAGAAACAAAGGCAATACTTCTCATCTTACATGAAGAAACGTCAATATGTAATGCCTAATAGCTGAATTACTCATATTTTACATATTTCCAATAATGATATTAATGAAATAAACAGTGAAAGCCAGTGAAATGGGAGCTTTTATATTGGTAAAAATGGAAGCAGATCTTTAATTTTTTTAAACAAAATGATTAAAAGTAAAAAAAAATAAGATTAAAAAATTGTGTTCCAATAGGTGCCAGTGACTCTTGCCTGTCATTCTAGCTAATCTGATTCCTTAGGGTCAAAGGAAAGAGACACACACACAGATTCTTCATAACAAAAAGTTGTAGCAAGAATAAACAGGAACATAAGGAAGAAGAAGGAAGTGCCTTATCACCACAGTCACATTTTGGCCACTAAACATCTGAAACACATCCTATGCCTGGAAATTTCTTTTTCTTATGAGTCTCAGTAGAACAAAGAATTTGCTTCTACAATAGTCTGGAAATACCACATATTCACTTTCCCAGAATCCCTGGTGTAGATTCTGGCTCTGATCTCCAAACTCCACCCAATTGTTTTGAGTGTCTCAATATTCTTGGAATGCAATCTTTTCCTTTGTGAACAAGCCAGAACTGATTTCCATTACCTGTGCTTCAAAATCCTGACCTGTTCTTTTCTAGAACTTGGAACTTAAGATCAGTCTCCACTTAAATATAGAAAAGACTGACTAAAGGGTGGTAGATGGAAAAAACTGGATAGGAGGAAATAGCACGCTTTTTGTTTTACTGAGGTCAGTTGATAATCCTTGCTCCTGGATGAAAAAGAGGGAGGTAAATATTAACTTGGTATACCTTGGAACACATAAAATGTACTCAGCAAAGATGAGGTGTGGGCTGGGTTTGTCTGTTCTTTAGTAGGAAAGACTGTGGATGTAGCTCAGTACATAAATGCATAAGGCACTAGGTTAATTCCCCAGCAGTACAAAAAGAAGAGAGGAATTTCTAAACTATGGCATGTTCTGGCAATTTTTGATGCAGTAAAAGTTCAATTAAAAAAAAGACAAATGTAATATCTGATTTAAAAACATAAAGAAAATAAAAGCTCATTTAATGGCCTGAAAGTCCAATAATTTTGAGTCTTTGAAATTTGAAAAAAAACTGAACTTTGTGCCCCTAAATCCAGCATGGGCATTGAAGCCAAAGCTTACCAAGACAAAGACTATAGCTCTAGGGAAGTCTGACCATGCAGGCTTCACATCTCAAAACATCCTACTTTCTCTATACAAAAGAGCCCTGGGCAAAGACACCAACTAGAATGGCACTTCTTCCTTGAGGCCATCATTTTGGATTCCTTCTAGGTGGAGCTCATCAATTTTAAAACCACAAAAGAGAACAGATCAAAGTTGTGTAGAACTCGGCGCTTCAAAAATTGATAAAGAAAGGTCTGGGCCACCTTTACTCCCCATTCTCCTTCTTCCTCTAAGTCTTATTTTGATTCTTTTATGGTATTGCAGTTGATTTTTTTCTTGAGAGGAATAGATTTCTACACATCAGGACAAAAGAACCATCATCTCCTTTTGTTTTCTTTGTCCAATTTCAGTCACTCTCTCAATTAGTATTCAACACCATCGTAGGGAAGGGTTAAGATTGGCCCAGGTTGGGCCAAAGCCAGGTGTTCATATTGGGCTAATAAATTTTCTCCACAGCATCTGGAATGTATCATTGATCCAACTTGGGAATTCAATGGGAGCATGTCACCAGAAGGGAGGATCCTAAAAGTAGTTTCAGATGGTCTCCTTGGAAAATATCTCTATGACATAGCTCTTACTTTTCTTGTGGAAAGAAGAATTACATTTTTATCTGGATATTATAAAGAGAACAGTATACCTAAAGAAGTCTAACATCTCATGAATGTAGACTTAGTGAAATGAAAAACATATACTCATCATCAAAGCATTCAAGTACCATAGCTCCACATTTCATTGCTTTCTAGTGCTGTGTGTTTCAAAACTGAATTTCAAAAAATGGCAGTAGTTTTCCACTTTTAATAATGACAAGATTTTTTGTGATATTTTATGAAAGATTAGGAAACTTCTATTAGTTAAATATATAAAAAGCCATAAAGCCCGACACCAGTGGCTCACTCCTGTAATTCTAGCCATTTAGAAGGCTGAAATATCTGAGGATCACAGTTATAAGTGAGCCCAGGGAAGGAAATCCGTGAGACTCTTATCTCCAATTAACTATATTTAAAAAAAAAAAGCCAAAGTGGAGCTGAGACTTAAGTAGTAGAGTACTAGCCTTGAGCAAAAGAGGCTTGTGGACAGTTCTCAGGCACTGAGTTCAAGCCCCAGCACCCAAAAAAAAAAAAAAAGCCATGAAAGTTGAATAGGGCAGTAGTGGAGTAGAACACTAAGAAGGAAAAAAGAAAAGTCATGAAAGGGAAAGACAAGGAGAAAAATAGAAGCATTTTATTGAAATGTCTTAATAAAACTGATCCAAACAAAAAGGGTGAACAAATGGTACTCACTAGACACTATCTCGAAAATGAACTATATAAATTGTGGGTAGGGATGGGAGGGAAAAACTGGGAAAGATTGAGGGAATGGGTAACATTGTCCAAAAAGAAATGTACTTTTAACCTGACTCATGTAATTGTAACCACTTTCTACATCACCTATACAACAGCAATAAAAAAAAATTTTAATGAAGTTTATCCAAGCTAGAGATATAAACCAGTGATAAGTGCTATTATCTAGCCATATAAAACCCTGGGGTTCAATCCTCAGCATTGCAAATTTATAAACTTTTATTAAAGAATGACATATCAAGGCTTCATGCTCAATATTTTATATGTATCAGCTCATTTAATTCTCACAGCACATTAGCAGAAATAAGGCAATATCTTAGATAGGTTTATGAAAAATGTCCACTTATACTCTCCTCATTGTAGAGGTCCTTCACTTCTTCAGTTAAATTAACTCCGAGGTATTTTATGTTTTGTGGGGCCGTTACAAAAGGAGTTGCTTACCTGATTTCAGCTGCACTCTTCTCATTGTTGGCATACAAAAAAGCCATTGATTTTTGAGGGTTAATTTAATACCCTGCTACTTTGCCAAAGTTTCCTATCAGCTCAAGTAATTTGGGAGTGGAGTCTGTGGGAGTCTTTAAATACAAAATCATGTCATCCACAAAGAGAGAGAATTTTACTGCAGCTTTCACAATTTGGATCCCCTTTATGTCTGCATCTTGTCTTGATGCTGTAGCTAGGAATTCTAATACTAAATTGAGGAGAACTGGAGAGAGTGGACATCCTTGTCTCGTTCCTAAGTTTAGAGGAAATGGCTTTGACTTTTCACCATTAAAAATAATGCTGGCTGTAGGTTTGTCATATACAGCCTTTATTATATTGAGAAATGTTCCATGGATTCCTAATTTTCCAAAGCCTTCATCATAGAGAGGTGATGGTTCTTATCAAATGCTTTTTCTGCATCTATTGAGATAATCATGTGGTTCTTATCCTTGCTCTTGTTAACGTGATTAATTATATTAATTGATTTGCATATATTGAACCACCTTTGAAACCCTCAAAGGAATCCTGTTTGATTGTGGTCTATGATTTTTTTTGATGAGTTGTTGAAGTCAGTTGGCCAAAATTTTGTTGAGAAGATTTGCATCGATGTTCACCAAAGACATGGGTCTATAGTTCTCTTTCTTTGATGAGTCTTTGGCTAGCGTTGGGATGAAGGTTGCGATGGCTTCATAGAGAGAGTATGTTAGTTAACTTTCTCTTTCAATTTTATTAAAGAGTTGGAGGAGGGGGCTGGGAAGGTGGCTCAGTGGTAGAGTGCTTGCCTTGCATGCATGAGGCCCTGGGTTCGATTCCTCAGCACCACATAAGCAGAAAAAGCCAGAAGCAGCACTGTGACTCAAGCAGTACTGTGCTAGACTTGAGCTGAAGAGCCGAGGGACAGTGCCCAGAACCAGAGTTCAAGCACCATGACCGACAAAAAAGAAAAAAAAACCGAATTGGAGGAGTATTGGTGTGAGTTCTGCTTTGAAGGGTTTGCAGAATTCCATTGTAAATCCACCCAGTCCTGGGCTTTTCTTAGATGGGAGGTCTCTTATTACTGTTTCTATTTCAATGCTTAATATGGGTCTGTTAAGTTGGTTTAACTCCTCTTGGTTTAATTTCAGGATGTCATTTGCTAGAAAATAGTCAATTTCTTCTACACTCTCAAACTTACTAGCATACAAGTTTGAGAAGTATTCCCTTATACAGTTCTAAATCTTGGTTGTTTCTGTAGTGATGTTTCCATTCTCATCTCTGAGTTTATTTGGGTGTGTTCTCTTCTTTTTCTGATAAGATTTGCTAAGGGTCTGTCAATTTTGTTAATTTTTTCAAAGAACCAACTCTTTGTTTTGTTGATTCTTTTGTTTTTGGATTCTAATTCATTCAATTCTGATTTAATTTTAATTATTTGTTTCCATCTACTGGATTGGGGTTTAGCTGGCTACTCCTTTTCAAGGAGCTTCAGATGTCTCATTAAATTATTGGTTTCAGATCTCTCCAATTTGTTGATGTAGGAACTGAAAGCTATAAACTTGTCTCTGAGTACTGCTTTTGCTGTGTCCCAAAGGAGCTGGTAATTTGTGTGTTCCTTTTTGTTGAATATCATGAACGTTTGAATTTCCTTTCTAATCTCTTCCATGACCACTGGTGGTTCAACAGTGTGTATTTCAGCCTCCATGTGTTACAGGACTTTCTTTGGTGACTTTTAGTGTTGAGATCTAATTTTATTCCCTTACGGTCTGAGAGAATGCAGGGCATAATTCAATGTTTCTGAATGTGGACAAGTTTGTTTTGTGACCTAAAATGTAGTCCATTTTGGAAAATGATCTGTGTGCTGCTGAGAAGAATATGTATGCTGCTGGATGAAATATTTGGTAGATGTCTGTTAAACCTAGTTGATCTATGAAGTTGTTTAGATCTGAGGTTTCTGTGTTGGGTTTTTCCCGGGTGGATCTATTTGGTGGGGATAGTGGTGTGTTAAAATCCCCAATAATTAATGTCTTTGGATCTATGTGAAATTTGAAGGAAAGTAGTGTTTCTTGGATAAATTAGGTTGCTCCATTGTTTGGTGAGTAATGTCCTCCTAAAGGAGAGATCCCTTAATTAGTATGTAATGACCTTCTTTATCTCTTCTCACTAATTTTAATTTGAAGTCTATTTTATCTGATATTAGGATTCCAACACCTGCCTGTTCATGAGGCTGTTTGCTTGGTAGATTTTATTCCAGCCTTCCACTTTCAGAATATGTTTGTTTTGATGGGCAAGGGGTGACTCTTGAAGGCAGCAGATAGAAGGATCTTGCTTTTTAATCCAACTAGACAGTCTATGCCACTTAATTGGAGAGTTAAGTCCATTAATACTGAGTTTTAGTACTGAGGGGTGTTTGGTAGTTCCTGCCATGTTATCCTCCTTCTTGGGGGCCATGTCAACTGGGTTCTTCCTATGGTTCTTGGATTCTCAGTTTGGTTGTGGTTTCTTGGCCTTTATTGTGTTCTTGTTGGTTTTCTATGTGTAGGACATCTTTAAGTATCCTTTTTAGGACTGGTTTGGTGGAGATACATTGTTTCAGTTTTTCTTTGTTATGAAAGGTTTTTATTTGACCTTCCCTTATGAAGGAGAGTTTAGCTGGGTACAGTATTCTTGGTTGATAGTTGTTTGTTTTCAGGGCATGGCACACATCATTCCAGGCTCTTCTTGCTTTGATTGTCTCTGCTGAGAAGTCTGAGGTGAATCTAATTGGTTTCCCTTTCTAGGTGATGGATCTTTTTTCTTTGACAGCTTTAAGGATCCTTTCCTTGGTCTGAATGGATCCTGTGTGATTATAATGTGATGGTGGGATGTCCTGTTCTGGTCTGGTCTATTTGGGGTTCTAAAAGCTTCTTGTATCCGAATAGGCTTATCTTTTTGCATGTTTGGGAAGTTCTCCACTAGGATCCTGTTAAATAAATTCCTAGACCATTAACTTCTGTTTCTAGGTGCTCCTCTACACCCATTATCCTCAGATTAGCCTTCTGATGGAGTCTTTAATAGATCTATCTTATTTCTTGGATTTGTCTTGGATGGTTGTATGTTCTTTCTCTTTAATACCTAGGCTGTCTTCAGTTCCAGAGACTCAATCTTCTGCATGGTCTAACCTACTGTCAAGACTTTCTACTTTGTTTTTATTTCCTTTCCTTCTAATTGGTCAACTTTGATGGCTTCAAATTCTTTGTTGGAGCTTTGTTTTAGATCTTGAATGGACTTCTTTACTTCCTTAAATTGGTTTTCAGTGTTTATTCTCAAATCCCTTAGTTGATTGGTTATGGTTTCATTGGACTCCCTTTCCTTCTGTCAGGGTCCATTCAGCATTCCCTTTTTGGCCTTCCTGGATTCCTTCCACTGTCTGTTTATGGATTCCATGAATGCCTCCATTGATCTTTGTCTATTCTCATCCCACTCACCCAATTCCTGTATTACTTTTTGACTATTCTCAGCCTGCCTATGCAATTCCTGTATTAATCTTTGATTAGGTTCCCCATGCTCACGAGATTCCTGTATTGATCTTTGGTTAGCCTCATCTTGCTCCCTATCATGCACACACTGAGTCCTTTGCAGGCTTTCAATGTTTTCATTCACCATGTTTATCAGTAGTGTTTGTAGTGCTTTTTGGGAACTCTCCTCTGGGTTATTAACTGCTCTGTCACCTGATTATCATGAGTGGGAGTTGAGATACTTGGACTTTCCATTTTTCTTGTGTTTCACTGGCTTGTTCTGCCCATTTCATATGAAAGTAACACCAATTTCATGCTAAAACACTATTTTAAGGCAAGCATCAACCAGAGTCCTATAGTTGTACAGATTGACTGACCCAGTCAAAATGGCTGCAGATACAATCTATTTCAGCAGATACAAACTAATTCAACATCAAACAACTATGGATTAATGGGCTAAGAACATCAAAGAGGGATTCAGCAGACCAGAAATTAAAAGGTTTAGGGAGAATTGTGGGGGAAAATAGGATTAGAAGAATGTCAAGAGGTGAAAGGAAAGAGTGAATTTCACCAAGCCCTAATTTCAGAGAAGAAATGGATATGGCAGAATAAAAGGAGGAGAGAGATAAAGAAACAAGAAAACATGAAAAAAGGAAAATTTTAAAAATGAAACACTTAAAAACTATGTAAGTATAAAGAAATGATAATGATAGGAGAAAAGGCTAGAATGAGAGGAGAGAGATAAAAAGGAGAAATGAAAAAATAAAGAATGAAAAATTTAAAAATGGAATATTTAAAAAGTATAAAGAAATAATACTACTTTTAAAGGAGTTAAGCCTGAGAGGTTGCGAATTGAGTAATCACTTTCTGAATTAAGTGTTCACACAATGAAGGATAAGGTCTAATAATCAACAACGGGTATATATCTAGAGATGAGCAGAACAGCAATTAAGTGGTTCCAAAAAAAAAAAAGGACCAAAAGGTTAAAAGATATTAAAGAGAAAAACAAAAACAAAACAAAAAACACACACATACACCACTAAAGTAAAAATTGTGAAAGAAAAAAATAGAAAACAATTTTTAAACAATTTTTTAAAAATTAGGTTAAAAAAAGAGGTCTTTTTATTTTTTTGGGGGGGAGCAGGGGGTGGGGAGGATCTTGTATCTCCCCTGTGTCTATATCCACTCTCTTGATGGGGTCTCTGGTTTGCTTGTGGTATTTGTTTTTCCTGTGCCTTGATTGGTTTCTTAAGTCAGTTTGTTTGAGCAGGCAAACAGCTCTGCCTTACCCAGGACTTTGTGATCCTCCTCCCAGACTAGTTCAGTGGGAGGGAGATCTGTTTTAAGTATCACAAAAGAGGGAGATGGCTGTTTCCTCTAGGTTGGAGTTGCTGTGCTGAGGCTAGGTTGTGGGTAGGGTTGAAGCTTATCAGTAATCAGTAGCTTCTCCCTGAGGGTCTAGCTCCAGAGATACTCAGAGGGCCTAGCCTGAAGCCATTCTCAGGATTTATCTTTACTGACTTTCAATTGTTTTTCTTTTACCCCTGGTGCTGCTGAGCCTACACTGCAGTGGGGAGGGGCAGTCTCTGGCTCTGTTTACTCAGTGAAGAAAGTCACTCCTCGGAGGTGGAGCTTTCTCTGCCTGAGAAGGGCCACTTTCCCCTGGGTGTAAGTGAACAGGGCAGGCCAGGTTCCTGTGACCTGTTGATGGGCCCCTATTGTTTTCTTCCAAGGTCTGCATTGGAGCTAGCTGCTGGGACCAGACCTTTGCCAGTATCACAGTTGGAATAATGGAGTTTTTCTCTGGTGTTGGGGGAGAGGCTACCTTCCCATCTCTGCTCCATGAGAAGGAGTGAGGATGTCTTGGGGTTACTCCATCAGTGTCTTGGTTTCTGGGCCGTCCCTGCTCTATGATCAGCAGGATGAAGATTTCTGCTCCTTGTCAGTTCTTTCTGGTGGTGAGTAGAATCTGCTCCCACACTGTGTCTTTTGCCTTTGTCCGGGGCTCTCTCTGTTGATATGGTGATTGCAGCTACAGATGCTGCCACTGCCACTGCCACCACTGTGGACACCGTCAAGTGCTCAGATCTGTCTCCTTAACCAAGCTGCCTGAATTTTCACTCTGTAGCCAAACTGTACTGTGATGGAACACTTGGTGTGATTCTCTAGCCTAGGACTGTTCACTGGAACACTAAAACTGCTTTCTATGAGAGAGCTTGTATAGCCTCCAGACTCTTCTCCACCATTGTCCTCCACACCTCCTGAATCCCTTTCTTATTTTCAATAGGACCTTTCCTTCCTTTTCCTCCCTCTCTTTCACCCTCCCTCCCTCTCTCCATCCTTCCTCCATTTCTTCCTTCCTTCTTTTTTCCTTCCTTCCTTCCTTTCTTCCTTCCCTGTTTAAAATTAGCCTCAATAAGTTACACAGTAGGTTTAATTTTGGTGTATCCATATATGCATACAATGTAGCTTGAGGATCTCTTTTCTCCTGCTGACATAACCTTTCTTTTGACCTTCTGAAGTCCTTCCTATAGAAAGGCGTGAAGGGATGGGAGCTTTTATTTTCCTGAGAGTTTAAACGGATTAATCATGTATAGGCATAGTGTAGAGAAAAAGGAGATCTCAAAACAGGCAGTCTATGAAAACAAAAGCATTATGGGAATAAAACACAAGTATATGTGAAGGAGCAGGACTGGAATACCTGCCAATCTTACATTCATAACTTTCCCATCAAAAGTGGAAAATTGAATAAAATTTAAAGGAAAGGTTTTACTCTATCCTGTTTTGATTTTTGTACTATAAAGATTGAATGAAAAATTGTAGCCTACAAGGAAAATGGTTCATAGATGCACAGACTACCTCTCCAGAGAAAATGATGCTCATAATAGTAAAATTAATGCACCCACTCATTTTGTATTGTTAATGTAAAGCTAAGTATTGTCTTACACATTATTTTATGACCATCTCTATCATTCTTCCAAATTCTTGATTCCAATATATCTTCCAGTATTAACCCTATTTTTATAACAATCATGTGTTAGTCTTAATTTACACAAATTCTTAAAAATTTCTCAAGTAGCTTAGCCAAGGTCAGAGTGGCAAACTAGGTCCAATTCCTGAACCCATGTTTTTCCAATGGACCTTGCCTTTCTGCCCACAAGAGGGAAGACCTCTTTTAAGACTGGATCATGTCCACTCAATGGATTTTTCCCAGGGGTGACGGTAACTGCAAAATATGAAATCTAATCATGGGGTTTTACATTTTTTGAATTTTTATTTTCTTTATGTAGTCATACAAAGGAATTGTAATAGAACAAAGCAGTTTACAAAAACAGTGAGTCTTGATCCATGTCACCCCATCAACATTCTCACCCACCCCTGTAAACCACCCCTTTTCTCACTTTTCTTAATTTTTAGGTTATGTATAAGGTTTTTTTTTTTCCATTTAACAAAGTAGTTTGTGGTACTGGGAGTAGAATGTAGGACTTTGCATATGCTAGGCAAGTACTCTGCCATTAAGCCATACCTCAGGCCTGGTTTTAAATTTTTATTTACTTATTTCTGGTACGTGGACTTGAACTCAGCATCTGTGCTTTCACTTGGCTTTTCTGCTCAAGGCAGGAGCTCTATCATCTGAACCTCACCATCACTCCTGGCTTTAAAAAAAGAACTGGTTAATTGGAGATAAGAATCTCACATGGTGGGCTGGGAAGGTGGCTCAGTGGTAGAGTGCTTGCCTTGCATGCATGAGGCCCTGGGTTCAATTTCTCAGCACCACATATGCAGAAAAACCACAAGTGGCGCTGTGGCTCAAGTGGTAGAGCGCTAGCCTTGAGCTGAAGAGCTGAGGGACAGCGCCCAGGCCCAGAGCTCAGGCCCCACTACCGGACCCAAAAAAAAAAAAAAAGAATCTCACAGATTTGTCTGTCTGGGCTAGCTTTCAAATCTCAGCCTTTTAGACATGAGCCACTGGCTACATTTTTTACATGTAAAGTATGAAAGACTATTAACATTTTGGTAAGAATGCTCAATTTTGCATTTTGTCCTTCAATCCACAAAGCTTAAAGTATATATTCCTTTGTAGACAAGGTATGACATTTGTATGACACTCCTTCAGTGATTGATGTCTGCATCAAGCCACAGAATATTCCCATGGTCTTCTCAGATCACTCTGTCCAAGATCATCCTTTCACCTAGACCATATCTACAAGGACCCCCTATGAGCAAGGAGCACATTTGGTATGTCTCTGAGCCTGAGATGTGGTGGCACAAAAAAGGAAGGAAATTCAAAGTAAATTTACATGAGACAGAATTGGAGGAGAATAATCCAAGGATGAGAAATTTATGATTCATGTGAAGCAAAGCCAAAAGTTCCTTTTGGAACCAGATCAGCTGGCTAGGCAGAACAGTCTATGGGGGAGCAGGTGGAATGGCAGGGGAGGGAAAGGGGCCACTGAGCAGGGAGCTTGTCAAAGAGAAGGAGAATGATCTCTGAGAGAACAGGATTCCATTTGACTCTGTTAAAGATACGTGGAGACCTTGAATTATACTTAAAAATAGCAAAGCTGTATAAGTCAAGGTTTGGCTCTGGGGAGAGGAGAAAAGAAGGGTGATAGCAAAGATCGACAACCTTAGAAATAAATGTTTTCTGGGCAACTGAAAGACTCGATTAGAAATAGAGAGCTGCAAAGTAGAAACTTCTGAAAAGAGAAGAACTGGAGAGAAATGGGGAAGAGTCAGAAAAACCACAGCATGCAACTAGAAATCAGGAGTTTGGGGCAGGGTAGAGGACAGGTGCACTGCACTGAGATTTAACTAAACCAATCCTCTTTAATTTTGAAGTTTTTCAAACCCATGGGAGAAACTCCCTATTCTACTTTTCTCAGGATAAATACATTCCAAAGCTTATCTTGCCTTGCAAGGTGTTGGATATCACAAATTTTCCTTTAATACATTAGCATGTTCCTCCCAAGGACAAGGGTAGATTCTAAGCAACCACAGCCCATTTATAACACCTGAAAATGTTTACTGACTCAAATATCTATCTATCTATCTATCTATCTATCTATCTATCTATCCTCTCTCTCCCTCTCTCTCCCTCCCTCTCCCTCCCTCTCCCCCCCCCCCCCCTCTGCCTCTTCTTGGACTCCAGGCCTAGGTACTGTCCTTGAGTTTTTGTGCTCAAGCCTAATGCTCAACACTTAAGCTACAGAGCTACTTCTGGGTTTTTGGTGGCTGATTGGAGATTATAGTCTCATGGACTTGCCCGCCTGAGCTGGCTTTGAACCTCGATCCTCAGATCTCAGGCTTTGGAGCAGCTAGGATTATAGGCATTAGCTGCTGCTGCCCAGCTAACTCATTGACATTATAGACTCCCAAGTCAATATTCCCAACTAACCCTTTCTAGTGGTTACCATCCCCCTTCCCCCAATTCAAGACATTATTCAGTCAACCCAAGATGTAATTATGATTCATACATAGCACTTGGCAGTTTTCTCTTCTTAGTAATCTAGATGAAGCCTATTGCCTTTCTTATTTCTTTAGAGATTGTATTTGTTGAGATATAGTTTACACAACTAGAAAATATTTAAAACTTCACTCTTTAATATACAGTTTGGTGAGATTTTATCTATATGTGTAAAATGTATTAAGACCAACATGATATCAGGTTTGCTTTGTTTTCAACCCCTCTCCTGATCCAGTCTCTGATAATCACTGACAACTCTGATAACTGTTTTCTGTTTCTATAATTTTGTTTTTCCAAAGCATCATATAAACAAAGCCATGATATATAGATAGATAGATAGATAGATAGATAGATAGATAGATAGATAGATAGAGATATAGTGTGTGTGTGTGTGTGTGTGTGTGTGTGTGTGTGTGTGTGTGTGTGTGTGTGTGTATACAAGCCTGGGGCTTGAACTCAGGGCATCATGTTCTTTCTTGGCTTTTTGACTCAGGCAGATGCTCTACCACTTGAGCTGTGCCTCCAGTCCAGCTTTTTTGCTGGATATTTGAGTTTGAGTCTATTAGACTTTTCTGATTGAGCTTGCTTTGACCCTTTATCCTCAAGGTCTCAACCTCTTGAGTATCTTGATTACAAATGTGAGCCACTGGTACCCTAATAGTACATAACGTTTTGAGTATAGCTTGTTTCACTTAGCATAATATGTTTGAGATTCATCCGCACGGTTAAAGGGCTTTGTAATTTGTTGCTTTTATTTTTACTTATTTATTATTACTATTTTTGAGACAGTCTGGTTATGTAGCTCAGGAAAAGCAATGGGTCTCATATCCTTGGAGAATGGCAGGCTTGATAGTGATGGAGTTACTGCAACAAAACAATTGCCTGGATTTACATGTTTATTTCTTGGGCTCTGGATAATGGCTAAGGCTTATCTGACAGGCCAGTGCATTGCTTGGCCAGCTGAGAGTTGCTGTCTTTCCTGAGGTCTCATTGCCACATGGCTGGCTGTAGATCCCCTAGAGGGCAATAATAAGACTTTCTAGATGTGAAGGCAGGTGCTAGGATGAAGTGATTTTTTTCATATGGAGACTTAGGAAATTGCCCTGTAGGAAATAAAGGGAGATAGGGAAAGAGAGAGTAAGATAGGAGGTGAAGAGAGAGAGAGAGAGAGAGAGAGAGAGAGAGAGGCAAACACAGGAGAGTTTAAATCTCCTTGCTGGGCCTTTTCAATTATTCATGGAAAATCTATATACTCTGTTATCAGCTTTAAGCAAAGCAACTTTGTTGTTTCTATTGATCATGCAATTTATTACCTTTATTTAAACTCTTTAGGCAATAAATAAATAAAAAGCAGTTTGAGGAAAGAAGCTTCTTAGAAGAAAGTAATTTTCCAGGAAAGTAGTTTAATCCTTTTAAAATTAGGCTTACCAATATAAAGATAGTATCTTATTATTCTATTAGATCTCCCTTTAAAAACAATATTGGTCTTCTTCCCCCCCCCCCCCCCCCGCCCTCTATCAGCAGAAACTTTTTTGGGGGTCCAGTCATGGGGCCTGAACTCGGCCTGGGTGCTGTCCCTTAGCTCTTCAGCTCAAGGCAAGCGCTCTACCACTTGAGCTATAGTGCCACTTCCGGCTTTTTTTTCTTTTTGCTTATGTGGTGCATGCCTCAGGCATGCAAGGCAAGCGCTCTACCACTGAGCCACCTTCCCAGCCCCTCTTAGCAGAAACTTTTTAATTTCCATTTCTGTGCTTATGAAATTCTCTTTCCCTTATACTCATAAATTAGAAAGAAAAAAGATAGCAAAATATACTATAATTAGACATAAAGCATCGATGAGTATCATTTCTTTCTCATTTGCTGATGAATTTATCAAATATCTGTTACTCTTATTCTTTTATGCAGGTTACACAGAAAATAACTATGTAAACACTGTTGTATAGTGATTCACTGCTCATTAAATTACCTAATATTTTAATCTTCTCTAGGTCTTATGATATCAAACCTTGTATTACAAGATAGCCTATGTATGACTAAAAAACTGAAGGGTTGAATGAAATAATCTCTAAATACTTTTTCTTTCGATTTTATTTCAACTTTTCATCTAGAGTTTTCTCAGTGACTTCTACTTTGACACCCCCTGAATACGGGGTAAAAGTGTCTTTGGGGAAGTCTCCTTCCTGAGCTAATGAGTCTGAGCCACCTTAATATGTGCACATGAGCATGTCCTCACTCTCAGGTCTTTGCATCACCCCCGCCCCCCCACTAACACCCCAGCTGCCCGCCCCCATGTACCTGTGTTGATTGCAGAGTTCTGCTTTGCTTTTCCTCATCTGACTCCTCAATCCTTCGCAGAGAATTGCCTTTCCTCTGACTTCTGTTACAGAATTGTGTCTTACTTGGAACCATGTCCTGTGGTCACTTGCTCTGAGTCTCCTAGCCTTGCTCTTGTTGATTCTACTGTGGTGGAGTTTTTCTCCTTACATTTCATTTTTCACTTGTCCTTCTTAAGTTTCTCCAGATTTTCTTCTTGTTTTAGGAAGTGAATATCTTTTATTTAGAAAGCCTCAAATATGTCCATGTCTTAATGCTAACACTGGTTTACTCTCTTGGAATTCCTGTAAATTTTTCATGAACATTAATACGTTCATATATGAGCATGAATAGTCAGCAAGTAAATATCTAGTTATTTCAGGGTGTATGTATGTATAAGATAATGCATTTTTTACCCTAAGGAACATAATATAATGTTCATGCTATTTTTAAAAACCTCTGTTAACCCTTTTCTTGCATTATTTTCTCAACTGTTTACTTTATTCCATGTTAACATTGGTACTTTTAAATTTAGAAGCATCTTAAGTCAAATTCTCCATGAAGATGATTAGTAAATGGCACTATTCCATGGCTGAGGTGCATGAAATAAATTGGGGTTTAGAGTTATACAGATTTAATTTGAATCCTAACCCTGACAGTTTTCTAATTTTGTGAACTCAGAAAAGCTATTTAAGGTTCTCTGTGCATTAATTTGCTTATTTCTACAACTAGGTACTAATCATAAAACAGTCTCAATGGTTTGTTGTGATGGATAAAAAACTTTTCCTATGAGTGAGTGATCCTGCTAAACTGTTTAGTGGAGGATGAGAATGAATGACCATATAGGTCAGTTAAGGAGTAGATAAAACAAGGATTGGGTGTGTGTGGGGTGGATGGAGGACAGGAATGGGAAGATGAAGAACAGTGTAAAATGGTGAAGAGATGCCTAAGCTTTATAGAATTTAGAAAAGAAAAAAGTACTAAAGACATGACAGGAAATGTAGATGATGGTAGTTTCAAATTCTGGGTTCTGGACAGATTCGTGGGAAAGGGACTTTTCTTTTTCTTTCTCTTTTTCTTTAACTTCTCTTTTTCTTTTTATCAGCATATATTAATTTCACAAAATGATTTCATGGTGATATGTCACACATGCATATAATATTCTTTGATCAAATTCACCCCCTCTATTGTACTTTCTTTTCCCTCCTCTCACATTTAAAAACTATTTTAATGGGTTTCATTATTCTATTTTCATACATGCATATGAAGTATTTTGATCATTCTTCACCCTTCATCCTTTCTTTTCACCCTCCCCAGTCTACATACCTCTCACCGCCAAACAACACAATTACTTGTGTCATTTGAACACTTTTGTTAGAATCTAGATTTTTCATATGAGAGTAAACATTTCATAATTATCATTCGCATTCTGGCTTATTTTGCCTAACATGACTTCTTGTTCTAGGCATTTTGCTTCAAATGACAGCTTCACACTTTGTCATGGCGAAGAATACTTCTTTGTGTGTATATACTACATTTTTCTTTATCCATTTATCAATTGATGGATACCTAGGCTAGTTTTAGACAGATTATTGGGGAAAGCACTGCTATAAACATGTGTGTATGCCAACTTAATATTCCTCATATATGTGGAGTGCTACATAAGTTTTACATAAGAGTTTTACAGATGAACTATTTGGAAACTTTATTTTTATTGAATACTATTTTGGGTGATACTAGAATTGAACTCAGGGCCTTGCACTTGCTCAGGGCTCTCTACTGCTAAGCCACACCTCCAGTAATTATGATCTCTTTGAAGAACCTCCATATTGACTTCCATACAGGACACACTAAGTTATTTTCCACCAACAAAGAATAAGGGTTTTGAGGGAAGAGAACTTTCAAGGAGAGGAAAAAGAAGGGCATGCTGGAACACTGGGGTGAAATGTAAGAAAGGAGAGACAAGTAGAAGAAAAAAAGAGAATAAGAAAAAAAAAGCTGAGAAGAAAGACCTAAGAATTTTTCTAAGACTTCTTGGGCCCAGAGAAGGAGCAGGAGGCAGAAAGTAAGGTGTTTGTTTAACAGGGAAAGTTTTTTTCTATAGTTTTTCACAATGATTCTGTGCTAAAACCAAGGAATATCAGTGTATGATTCAATACTGATAAACTTGAAGTTTGGCATGAGCTGTAGTTTAGAAAACCAAGTTTATTTTTAGAATATCTCATGAGAAAGATTGCTGAGGGAATACCATGACTGTATTACTAGAGCTAATGCCTTGAATATCCTGTATCCTTTATAGGAAAGTCTTAACTACTTGTTTATTCTCTTTAAGATTAGAGAGTAAAGTAGGAAATGGCATGATTGATTACTGCTTTAATAAATGTAGTGCTTAAGCTTAGCATTCTTTCTAAGATGTGTGTAAGAGGACTCTAGAGATGATTGATGACTCTTTGTGAGGTCAGTCATTTGCTAAAGTCCTTTCATTATGCACAGCACAGGATTTCAGCTAGTACAGGGGACAAGAACACTTCATCTATATGGATTATGTGATTTCCTACATGAGCTACACGAGGCAACTCTTCTGCTGTGAGTTAGAATAGCTTCTTAGTTACTGTGATGGGTAAATGCTCAAATTATCACTGTGAATACCCTTAAATGGGATTGTTAAGTACCCAGTTGCTGTTAATATATAGGTTTCAGCTTTAGTTACGAAGAAAGAGTACAAAGTACAAAATTAAGTACCTTTTAAAAATAGCCATAATAGGAGCTTGGAAGGTCGCTCAGTGGTAGAGTGCTTGCCTTGCATGCATGAAGCCCTGGGCATGATTCCTCAGCACCATATAAGCAGAAAAAGCCAAAAGTGGCACTGTGGCTCAAGTGGTAGAGCACTAGCTTTGAGTTGAAGAGCTGAGGGACAGTGCCCAGGCCCAGAGTTCAGGCCCCATGACTGACAAAAATAAAAAAAAATAGCCATAATAGAGCTGGGCATGGTAGCTCATGGCTATAATATTAGCATTTGGGAGGTTAAATCAGGAAGATCATGTGTTGGATGCCAGCCTGGGCTACTGAGTGAGATCCTATATAAGTAATAATAATAATAATAGCAACAACAACAGCAAAACAGAACATAATTGGATGCCATACAGTTGTAAGAAATCCATTCTTATTTTGTATTTATCTGTTTAATATTTTCAGTTCTCTTGAGTGCAATGGGGATATAGAACTAGAAAAATCTGGGTAAGTTTCCTGAAGTCTCCATTTTGTTTTCTTTTTGTTCCTCTCTTTCTTCAGTCCCCTAGACAGAAGGTATGTCTTTCACTTCTCAGGGAATTTTTTTCTTCAAACATTCTGTTGACCTCTCCTGACAGATGGCTTCTGTCTGGGCCACTCTAGGCCATCAGTCAAATTGTAAAAAGTTGAACCTCAAAAATAAGGGGCCTTTGCTTCTTGCTCTGTCTTTTTTGTATCTTAAATGCATTCCAGATGGAGAGAACTGTATGAGCCTGAGCTTTGACTAGCTTCACCCAGGAATCATTCTGCTGCAAACAAAGCCAGGCTATTATATCTGAAAACCAGGTCCCAGGAATAAGACATGGAAATACAGCAGGGTTTAAAACAAAAGACACCATCAATATTGACCTGGCCCTCACCCTCAATCCTGAATCCTCTTATACATGGAAAGGGAAAAGAGAAGAGAGAATGGCTTGAGAAACCCTGCCATTTCTCACACATTTGGGAGAAATTCATCATCATGTAAATCAGTTGATGTCAAAAGCTTCAAAGAGAACATGAATACTGTGTATAACTCAATTCCTTTTCCATATAATACAAAGCTGTTGACAAAACAAATTTATTTCTGGCAAATTCTTGACATTGAGGGTTCTTGTATGTCAATAATAGGTCCCAATATAGCTGAATTGAGAGAAAGTGATACGGATATCAATTATAGAGGAAAACAATATTGATTTGGGACTTTATATTTTTCCAAATTAGGATGAAACAATATGAAACAAGAAACTGATATTACAAAGAGATTTATTTTTCCACTGTAGTTCAGGAAAGATAATAGACTTAAAACTAAGGTGCCTATGTAAACATGGAGATTAAATGTAAGAGGAGTATGGTAAAATAGTCTTTAAAGACTTATATTAGCAATCTGACCCATAATTATAAAAATTAGAATTAAGTGAATTTATATCTTCAAAAGAAGGGGAGTAGTGAATTGGAAAGTAAAATATCTTTTGCAATGATTTTCTCTAATTGCTAAAATTACTTTCTTAGAAGCTGGGAGATCTGGCAGAAATACATGAATATAAGCAATTTCCTGTTTGAGAGGGAAGAAATGAAAGTTGAGACATCAGAGGTTGAAGGAGGAGCTCTCTGATTCTGTTTTAGTTATTCACATCATAGGATATCTTATAAAAGGATTTTCTTTTACAAAGCCTTTGGGGTGAAGAGTAGAATCATTAGCTTTAAAAGGCAAAAGATATATTCTGAATGGTAGTCTCTAGTAGGGCTCACAAAGAAGTCAAACTAACATAGACAAGACAGAGATGAAGACAATGGAACAGAAACAGAAAATTCAGGGAGAAATGAGAAGAGTCTTCTGATCTGAATCAAGATGATGAGTGAGAGGGTCACAGGTGGGCATAGAAGGGACCAGCTGAGTGAAAGTGAGGGAAAAGATTAAAGATTAGGCAGCTAGTAAGAGACAACAGCTCTGGAGACACCTGAAGACCTTGGGAAACAAATAATCCCTAAGGGAATAATACCTGAAGTAGATGCCAGTACACCTGAGACTTGCCCAAAAAAAAGCAAGCCAAAGGGCTACCCATTGCTGGACCCCACTTACCTTCTTACACAAAGTCTACACTCTCTTCCCTTCTTCCTCCTCTTTGCCCAGGAAGCAAGTAGACAAGAAAGACCTCATATGGCTTAAAGTGACTCTCCCAACTCAGAGTCCTAGATGGGGATTTGTACCCAACTTATAGCTATGAGGCTTTCCTCAGTTTCCCTGGCACCTTAAACTCTTCCTCTTACTTCACCTCTGATCCCATTATTCTGCCTCACAATTCTTTATTTGGTAGTGAAAAGGACTCAAGACCTTTAGATGGTATCAAAAGGACTGAGGATGACCTGCAGACAAAGGTGACTTTGAAAGAGAAATGACTGATTATGAAACGGTGTCTAGATCCTGGGATGCTGCTCAAGGGAGGGTGGAGAGAGAAAGGAGGGAGTCTGTGGGATGTGGATGGAGAGCCCAGGATTCCTTGCAGGGTAGGGAAGCAGCAACCTGGCAGTGGCAGTCACTCTTCCTGGAGAGATTGAGATTGCCAAGGTCTGAAGAGACAAGACATCAACTTTTCAGAGAATGGCTTGAAGAATTCTGCCATTGTTCATTACTCTGGAAGAAACTGGATGGAGTCCAGAGGAAGATGGCAGAGGAGAAGCTGGAAGCTAAACAAGCTCTCTCATAGAAAGCAGTTTTAGTGTTCCAGTGAACAGTCCTAGGCTAGAGAATCACACTAAGTGTTCCATCACAGTACAGATTGTTTAGCCAGAAAGAGAAAAACACAGGCAGCTTGGTTAAGTAGACAGATCTGAGCATTTGCCAGTGTCTATGGTGGCAGCGGAGGGGTGGCGGTTGCAGCTGCAGCCACCATATCAACAGAGAGAGCCCCAGACAAAGACAAAAGATGCCGTGTGTGAGCAGATTCTACTCACTACCAGCAAGAACTGACAAGGAGCAGAAATCTTCATCATACTGATCGTAGACCAGGGATGGCCCAGAAACCAAGAGACTGATGTGAGTAACCCAAGACATCCTTACTCCTTCCCATGGAGCAGCGAGGGGAAGGTAGCTCCTCCCCCACCACCAGAGACGAACTCCATCTTTGATACTGACAAAGGCCTGGGCAGAGCACACAGCTCCAACTCATGCCTTGGAAGAAAATAGGGGCCATCCAACAGATCACAGGAACCTGGCCTTCCCTGCTCACTTACACCAGGGGAAAGTGGCCCTTTCTAGGCAGAAAAAACTCCACCCCCAGGAGTGACTTTCTTCACTGGGTAAACAGAGCAAGAGACTGCCTTTCCCCACTGCAGCCTAGGACCACAGGCTCAACACCTGGAAGGGTAAAAGAAAAACAATTGAAAGTCACTAAAAATAAATTCTGAGAATGGCTCCAGGCTAGGCTCTGTAAGTGTCTCTGGAGCTAGAAGCTATTGATTACTGATATGTTTCAACCCTACCCAACCCTACCCTAGCCTCATCACAGCAACTCCAACTTAGAGGAAACGGCCATCTCCCTCTTTTGTGATACTCAAAACAGATTTCCCTCCCACTGGACTAGCCTCAGAGGAGGATCACAAAGTCCTGGGGAAGGCACAGCTGATTGCCTGCTCAAACAAACTGACTTAAGAAACCAATCAAACTGCTTTCTATGCGAGAGCTTACTCTTCAAGGAAATAGAAGAGGCAATCCAAAAATTCATATGGAACAATAAAAGACCCCGAATAGCAAAAATGCTCCTCAACAGAAAGAACACTGCTGGAGGAATATCAATACCAAATTTCAAACTCTATTATAAAGCCCTAGTAATCAAAACAGCTTGGTACTGGCATAAGAACAGACC
>NW_012267309.1:4672212-4717042 GCF_000151885.1 Dipodomys ordii | reverse complement strand
CTGCCCATGTAATTGTAACCCCTCTGTACAGTATGCTCACAAATAAAATTAAATTAAATTAAAAAAAAAAGAAACCAATCAAGGTGCAGGAAAAGCAAACACCACAAGCAAACCAGAGACCCCAGCAAGAGACTGGTTATAGACACAGGGGAGATACAAGATCCTCCCTGCCCCCCACCCCAAAGAAATCAAAGAACTGGTTTTTTGCCTTATTTTTAAAAAATTGTTTAAAAATTGTTTTCTTTTTTTCACAATTTTTACTTTAGGTGTGGGTGGGTGGGTTTTGTTTTATTTTTATCTTTGTTTTTTAATTTCTTTTAACCTTTTGGTCCTATTTTTTGCACCACTTAATTGCTGTTCTGCTCATCTCTAGATATATACCCGTTGTTGAATATTAGACCTTATCATTCATTGTGTATACACTTAATTAAGGAATTGAGTACTCAATTCACAACCTCTTAGGCTTAACTCCTTTAATAGTAATATTATTTTTAATACTTATATAAATTTTAAATATTCCATTTTTAAATTTTTCATTCTTTTTTCTCTTATTCTAGCCTTTTCTTGTATCAGTATTATTTCTTTATACATACATAGTTTTTAAGTGTTTCATTTTTTAAGTTTAAATTTCTGTCCTTTCATTTTTTTTTTGATTCTTTATCTCTCTCCTCATTTCATTCTGCTATATCCATTTCTTTTCTGAAAATAGAGCTTGGTTAAATTCACTCTTTTCTTTTACCTCTTCACATTGATCTAATCCTTTTTTTCCCTACAATTCTCCCTAAACCTATTAATTTCTGGTCTGCTGAATCCCTTCTTAGCCCTTAATCCATAGTTGTTTGATGTTGAATTAGATTATATCTGTTGAAATAGATTGTATCTGCAGCCATTTTGACTGGGTCAATCAATCTGTACAACTACAGGACTCTGGTTGATGCTTGCCTTAAAATAGTGTTCTAGCATGAAATTGGTGTTACTTTCATACAAAATGGGCAGAACAAGCTGGAGAAACACAAGAAAAATGAAAAGTCCAGGTATCCTATCTCCCTCTCATGATAATCAGATGACAGGACAGTTAATAAATAACCCAGAGTAGAGTTCCCAAAAGCTCTACAAACACTACTGGTAAACATGGTGAATGAAAACATTGAAAGCCTGCAAATGAATCAGTGTGCGCATGATAGGGAGCCAGACTAGGCTAACCAAAGATCAATACAAGAACGTTGCAAGCATAATGAGGCTAACCAAAAACTAATACAGGAATCTCGGAGCATGAGGAATCTAATAAAGGATTAATTTAGGAATTGCATGGGCTGGCTAAGAATAGTCAAAGAGTAATACAGGAATTGGGTGAGTGGGATGAGAATAGACAAAGATCAATGGAGGCATTCATGGAATCCATAAACAGATAGTGGGAGGAATCCAGGAAGGCCACAAAGGGAATGCTGAATGGAGCCAAACAGAAGGAAAGGCAGTCTAATGAAATCATAACCAATAAACAAAGGGATTTGAGAATAAACACTGAAAATCAATTTAAAGAAGTAAAGAAGTTCATTCAAGATCTAAAACAAAGCTCCAACAAAGAATTTGAAGCCATCAAAGTTGACCAATTAGAAGGAAAGGAAATAAAAACAAAGTAGAAAGTCTTGACAGAAGATTGAATCTCTGGGATAGAGGACAGCTTAGATATTATAGAGAAAGAACATACAACCATCCAAGACAAATCCAAGAAATAAGATAGATCTATTAAAGACTCCATCAGAAGGCTAATCTGAGGATAATGGGTGTAGAGGAGCACCTGGAGACAGAAGTTAATGGTCTAGGGAATTTGTTTAGCAGGATCCTAGCAGAGAACTTCCCAAACATGCAAAAAGATAGGCCTATTCAGATACAAGAAGCTTTTAGAACGCCAAATAGACCAGACAAGAACAGGATATCCCACTATCACATTATAATCCACACAGGATCCATTCAGACCAAGGAAAGGATCCTTAAAGCTATCAAAGAAAAAAGATCAATCACCTATAAAGGGAAAGCAATTAGATTCACCTCAGACTTCTCAACAGAGACAATCAAAGCAAGAAGAGCCTGGAATGATGTGTGCCATGCCCTGAAAACAAACAACTATCAACCAAGAATACTGTACCCAGCTAAACTCTCCTTCATAAGGGAAGGTCAAATAAAAACCTTTCATAACAAAGAAAAACTGAAACAATGTATCTCCACCAAACCAGTCCTAAAAAGGATACTTAAAGATGTCCTACACATAGGAAACCAACAAGAGCACAATAAAGGCCTAGAAACCACACCCAAACTGTGACTCCAAGAACCATAGGAAGAACCCAGTTGGCATGGCTCCCAAGAAGGAGGATAACATGGCAGGAACTACCAAACACCTCTCAGTCCTAACGCTCAGTATTAATGGACTTAACTCTTCAATTAAGTGGCATAGACTGTCTAGTTGGATTAAAAAGCAAGATCCTTCTATCTGCTGCCTTCAAGAGTCACCCCTTGCCCATCAAAACAAACATATTCTGAAAGTGGAAGGCTGGAATAAAATCTACCAAGCAAACAGCCCCATGAACAGGCGGGAGTTGCAATCCTAATATCAGATAAAATAGACTTCAAATTAAAATTAGTGAGAAGAGATAAAGAAGGTTGCTACATACTAATTAAGGGATGTCTCCTTTAGGAGGACATTACAATTCTAAATATCTACTCACCAAACAACAGAGCAACCTAATTTATCCAAGAAACACTACTTTCCCTCAAATTTCACATAGATCCAAAGACATTAATTTGTTGAGGACTTTAACACACCACTATCCCCACCAGATAGATCCACCAGGGAAAAACTCAACACAGAAACCTCAGATCTAAACAACTGCATAGATCAGACATCTACCGAATATTTCACCCAGTAGCATCAGAATACATATTCTTCTCAGCAGCACATGGAACATTTTCCAAAATGGACCACATTTTAGGTCACAAAACAAACTTGTCCAAATTCAGAAACATTGAATTATGCCCTGAATTCTCTCAGACCATAAGGGAATAAAATTAGAACTCAACACCAAAGGCCACCAATGAAAGTCCTGTTAACATGGAGGCTGAAATACACACTGTTGAACCACCAGTGGTCATGGAAGAGATTAGAAAGGAAATTCAAATGTTCATGATATTCAACAAAAAGGAACACACAAATTACCAGCTCCTCTGGGACACTGCAAAGGCAGTACTCAGAGGCAAGTTTATAGCTTTGAGTTCCTACATCAACAAATTGGAGAGATCTGAAACCAACAATTTAATGAGACATCTGAAGCTCCTTGAAAAAGAGTAGCCAGCTAAACTCCAATCCAGTAGATGGAAACAAATACTTAAAATTAAATTTAAAATTTTTTAAATTTATAATTTTTAAATATTTAAATTTAAATTATAAATAAAATAAGTGAAATTAAAATTAAATCAGAATTGAATGAATTAGAATCCAAAAAACCATAGAAAGAATCAACAAAACAAAGAGTTGGTTTTTTAAAAAAATTAACAAAATTGACAGACCCTGAGCAAATCTTATCAGAAAAAGAAGAGAACACACCCACATAAACAAACTCAGAGATGAGAATGGAAACATCACAGAAACAACCAAGATTTAGAACTGTATAAGGGAATATTTCTCAAACCTGTATGCTAATAAGTTTGAGAGTCTGAAAGAAATGGCCGATTTCTTAGCAAATATCGACATGCCGAAACTAAACCAAGAGGAGTTAAACCAACTTAACAGACCCATATCAAGCATCGAAATAGAAACATCAATAAAAGACTTCCCATCTAAGAAAAGCCCAGGACTGGATGGATTTACAGCAGAATTCTACAAGGCCCTCAAAGCAGAACTCACACCAATACTCCTCAAACTCTTCAATGAAATTGAAAGAGAAAATTTCCTACCAAACTCTTTCTATGAGGCCAATGTAACCCTCATCCCCAAACCAGGCAGAGACTCATTAAAGAAAGAGAACTATAGACCCATTTCTTTGATGAACATTGATGCAAATCTTCTCAACAATATTTTAGCCAATTGACTTCAACAACTCATCAAAGAAATCATACATGGCAATCAAACAGGATTCACTTGAAGGAAGCAAAGCTGGCTCAATATACGCAACTCAATTAATATAATTCATCATATTAACAAAAGCAAGGATAAGAAACACATGATTATCTCAATAGATGCAGAAAAAGCATTTGACAAGATCCAACACCTCTTTATGATAAAGACTCTGGAAAAATTAGGAATCCATGGAACATTCCTCAATATAATAAAGGCTGTATATGACAAACCTACAGCCAGCATTATACTTAATGGGAAAAGTTAAAGCCATTTCCTCTAAACTTAGGAACGAGACAAGGATGTCCACTCTCTCCAGTTCTCCTCAATTTAGTATTAGAATTCCTAGCTACAGCAACAAGACAAGATGCAAACATAAATGGGATCCAAATAGTGAAAGCTGAAGTAAAATTCTCACTCTTTGCAGATGACATGATTTTGTATTTAAAGACTCCCACAGACTCCACTCCCAAAGTACTCGAGCTGATTTGAAACTTTGGCAAAGTAGCAGGGTATAAAATTAACCCTCAAAAATCAATGGCTTTTTTGTATGCCAACAATGAGAAGAGTGGGGCTGGATTCAAGAGCTCCTTTTGTAATAGCCCCACAAAAAATAAAATGCCTGGGAATCTACTTAACTACGAAGTGAATGACCTCTAAAACCTGAAACTTCAAAAACCTGAAAAAGGAAATCAAAGCAGAACTTAGGAAGTGGAAAAACCTCCCATGCTCCTGCATCAGAAGGATCAACATCATGAAAATGGCAATACTTTCAAAGGCTATCTACAAATTTAATGTGATTCCTATCAATATTGCGACCTCATTCTTCAATGAAGTACAACATGGAATCCAAAAATTCATATGGAACAATAAAAGACCCTGAATAGCAAAAACAATCCTCAACAGATATAACAGTGCTGGAGGAATATCAATACCAAATTTCAAACTCTACTACAGAGCCATAGTAATCAAAACAGCTTGGTACTGGCAAAAGAACAGACCTGAGGACCAATGGAATAGAACTGAAAACCCAGAAATGAACCCACAGGTCTATAGCCACCTAATCTTTGATAAGGGTGCTAACAAAATAGAATAGAAGAAAGACAACCTCTTCTGTAAATGGTGCTGGTAAAACTGGTTATGCACCTGTCAAAAATAAAACTAGATCCTTATATATTACCCTGCACCAGAATCAACTCCAAATGGATCAGACTTCCGAGTCAAAGCAGGCACTCTGAAAACATTACAAGAAGAAATAGGAGAAACCCTAGTTCTCCTTGCCATAGGCCGAAATTTTCTTAATAAAGACCCAGAAACACAACAAATCAAAGAAAGGTTGAACAAATGGGATTGCATGAAGCTGCAAGAGCTTCTGCATGGCAAACGACATAGCTAGCAAAATCAATAGAAAGCCCATGGATTGGGAGAAGATCTTCACTAGCCATACAATGGACAAGGGTCTCATATCTAAAATATACCTAGAACTCAAAAAATTAAATCCCCCAACAACAAATCCTCAAAGAAACAACTGCCCAATAAATAAGTGGGCTAAAGACTTAAAGAGAAACTTCTCTGAAGAAGAAATAAGGATGGCCAATAGACACATGAAGAAATGCTCAACTTCTCTGGCCATAAAAAAATGCAAATCAAAACAACACTGAGATTCCACCTCACCCCAGTTAGAATGGCTATAATCAAGAAATCTAGTAACAACAGATGCAGGAGAGAATGTGGCCAAAAGGGAATCCTATTGCACTGTTGATGGAAGCATAAACAACCACTCTGGAAAGCAGTATGGAGGTTCCTCAAAAGACTCTACGTTGAGCTACCCTATGACATAGCAGTCCCACTTCTGGGCATTTACCCAAATGTTCACAAACAAGGCTATACTAAGGCTACCAGCACAGCTATGTTTATCACAGCATTATTTACCATAGCTAAGATATGGAACCAACCCAGATGCCCCTCAGTAGTTGAATGGATCAAGAAAATGTGATGTATATGTATGTAAGTGTGTATGTATATAATATATATACACACGTGTTGTGTGTGTGTGTATAAATATATATATATATATATATATATATATATATAATGAAATTGTACGCTTCTATCAGAAAGAATGACATTGCCCCACTTGTTAGGAAATGGAAAGACTTGGAAATAATTATATTAAGTGAAGTAAGCCAGGTCCAAAGACACATCGGTCCCATGGTTTCCCTTATCTGTAATAACTAGTACATCTGTACAATAAGCAGAAAAGGCCAAAAGCTATGTAAATATAACCATATAAGATGATGTTAAGTGAAATGAACCCTAAGATAGGGACATAACTACTTTTTTTCTTTCTTTTTATTGTTTCTAGCATATTTATAATGTACCATGTGATTTTTTTGTTGCTTTGTATGTTCCTCCCCCACAGTATAACCCCTATTTGCACTGCATCTTGTATATACATTTCTCTAGTTTGGGGAGGGGAAGAGAAAAAACAAAATGCTTCAATAAGCATACAGGTTGACCCATTGTAACAATGAGATGTACAAAACACTATGTTGAAAAAGAACTTTATGGGCTGGTAAGGTGGCTCAGTGGTAGAGTGCTTGCCTTGCATGCATGAGGCCCTGGGTTCGATTCCTCAGCACCACATAAGCAAAAAGAAAAAAGCCGGAAGTGTCGCTGGGACTCACGTGGTAGAGCGCTAGCCTTGAGCTGAAGAGCTGAGGGACAGTGCGCAGGCCCAGAGTTCAGGCCCCATGACCGGACCCCCCCCCAAAAAAAAGAAAAAGAACTTTATAACCTAGGCTGGGGGAGAGGGGGTAGTTGTGGACTTGGGAGGGAAGGGATGGCAGGGGAAAAACAAAGGAGGAGGCAACAATTCTCAATAGGAAATGTACTCATTACCTTGCTCATGTAATTGTAATCTCTCTATACTACATTTTTACAATTTAAAAATGTATGGAAAAAAGAAAGAAAGTGATTCAGAATGGTAGTCGGAGGGAAGTATGGGGCATCCCTCTGGTACTTTTTATATATTCTTAGCTCGCTCTCTCTCTCTCTCTCTCTCTCTCTCTCTCTATATATATATATATAGAGAGAGAGAGAGAGAGAGAGAGAGAGAGAGAGAGAGAGACATCCTTTCTTTTTTATAGGCTTTCAATAAAATATATTCATATATTATTAGAGAAACTTGTACATGAACATATTCCTACAGTATAATCTTCTATGGCAATATAATGGCACATATAATAGCCATGTATTTCACTAAGTATTCATGCACATCTTATTTTAAGCATTACCCTATTGTTTATATCTAAGAGCTTCTATCTTTTCAATCTCCTTTGCTCAAACTTGCAATAAATGTGATACCAAAAAATCCAGTACTAACAAACACTACATTATTAACATCAAGTTTCTTTGCTCTTCATTTCTCTCCATAGGCTATATTCCACCTAGGGCAATCCTAACCATATTCTGTTGAAAAGTCATTAAATTACTTTCCCTAAGTGTTAATGCTATCATTTTGATATACATAAGGATTTTTTCTAATTGTATTCAATTTTAGAGTTAACTATCTTTATCTTTTTATTCAGAATTATACTTTAATATGTAAAAAAAATTCCTGACTTGAAACTCAAAACCACAAAAAAGTTTTAGACAAAGAAGTCTTACACACATTTCTCTCCTTTATTCCTTATTCCTACTATTATGACTATTTTCCTTTGTTTTTCATTTATCCCTTTCTTTTTTGTGTTTTGTTGTGTTATATGTTTTTCAATTATATATATTCTTGTTTCTTTTTCTGAAGAATGAGATTTAGGCATAAAATTATAGGAATCACTTTTGTGCAATTTCATAAACTTTCACTGAGAGTTTTTATCTGTGTAACCAGGGTTAAAATATACCTCCACAACTATGGCACATTTATATGAGATTATTAATTGCAGCTTTATTTATAATAGCAAATTTTTGAATTCATCCTACATAAGTATATCATAGGATAGGGTAGAATAAAGTGGAGCACATCTCCTTAAGTAGGTATACACAATTGTACAAAGGAATGTGCACAATCTCTGGGTCATCCATATGAATGACCATATGAATGGTGTGGAGTAATTTTCAGAATGTATTCTTTTCTGGGAGGAAACAAAGCAGAAAAAAACAAAAATGCTAATTTTATGAGAAAGAAGGGTCACAAATGCTTAAGAATATTTCACAGGTGCTCCATCTATAAAATTGGGGTTGATTTGCCAATATTTCTTGAGCACCTTTTCCACAAAAAGACCTATGCTTGAGACTGTTCAAATACAAAACTATTTGCATTTTTCAGATTCATTCCACATCTTATGAAATCCTCTCTAAGATTTCCTGTAATATGCACAGTCACCTAAACTTCAAAACCTTTTCTCTTTGTCCTACATCAACTCAAATTTTAAAGGCTTTGGGTTAGCTCCTTAATGTCTACCAACAAAGAAAAAAAAACATGTAAAACTAGAATTAAGCATTTGGAAGGAAGATATAGAAGTTCAAAAGACAATGTATAAAACAATGAACACTGAATGTTATCAATATCATTTTTAATAATTTACTTTTAGTTCCTCCATTACAGGAAAAATCTCCACTGGGCCAGTTTTATGTTAGGTCACTGGCCTTATGTTTTTTAGATACATCTTTCTTCATTTCCTTTTTATTTCCGTATCTCTCTTCGTTCAGAGCAATATAAGAAATTCTTTCAATTTCTATCAAAGCCCCTCAAGGCTCTGTTTTATAACTGAGGTTGCTAGATATCAGTTCCCTCTGGATCCTGACTTCAAATTATCAAGATACCTCCCCAAATCAGTTTTTACCCTAAGAATAATCGTTGTGTGCTAATTCTATTTATTAAACTGACCAACATTGAATCAATCTGTTCATTGAAATTTGAGAAATATGTTTTGTTTTGTATAAAAATACTAGATTCTGGGCTCCTATAAAAGGTCTGAAAGGTTGTTTAGGAATTAATTTTTAATTATATTTATTATCTTTAGTTGTAGAAAAGGATTGCTATTTAATAGTCAGTTTATAATTCGAATGCATCATGAACAATACCCACTCCCTTCATTGTTTTCCCCATTCCTCCCAATCCCACTCATGTCCTCAATTTTGCTAGTTTCTTTTTTTATAACTTCTTTATTGTTATTGTAAAGGTAATGTACAGAGCAGTGACAGTTACGTAAGTCAGGTAAAGAAAAGAACATTTCTTTTTAGACAATGTCACCTCTTCCCTCATCTCTCCCAGTTTTTCCTTCCCATCCCCACCCACAAGTGGTACAGTTCATTTTCAATGTGGTATACAATGAGTATCACTGCTGTATGTGTTCACCTTTGTCCCACCATTTGTGTACTCCCCCTTTATCCTCCCAAAGATAGATAAATGAACAAACAAGACAAAAGGAAAATAAAGCAAAAAAAATCAACAAAGTAAAAAAAAACCTCTTGTTTCCATTTCCTGGAGTTCATTTCAATAAATATTATTTTATATGATCAGATGCACATAGCTTTGTGCCTTTGTATTCCTCTTGTAGAGTGTCCTCCTTTGGTCTCTCTGTATGTGAATACCTAGAGACTTGTATTATTTATTACACTGGTCAGATGTGAAGCACACATTTACAGAAAGTAGCACAGTGTGATGAGAATAATCTGTGTAGCTACTATTGCTCAGATGGGACCTATTGCTCTCAAAATATACTAAATAAACCAGTATTGTGTCTTGTAGTGGTTATTATCTTAAAGTAGAACAACCATGTCACATATCGACCTTCATAATCATAGAAAAACAACATAAAAGAAATATACCATTAAAGAGAGGCTTCTCAGAAGAAGAAGAAGGCCCATAAACACATGAAGAAATGCTCAACTTCTGTAGCCATAAAAGAAATACAAATCAAAACAACATTGAGATTCCACCTCACCCCAGTTAGAATGGCTATAATCAAGAACTCTAATAACAACAGATGCTGGAGGGGATGTGGCCAGAAGGAACTCTACAACACTGCTGCTGGGAATGTAAACTTGTTCAACCACTCTGGAAAGCAGTATGGAGGTTCCTCAAAAGACTAAACATAGAGCTCCCCCCTCTGACCAGCAATTCCACTCCTGGGCATTTATCCAATATATTGAACACAAACAGCACCACCCTAAAGCTAACAGCACAACAATGTTCATTGCAGCATGGCTTATCATACCCAAGATATGGAATCAACCCAGATGCCCCTCAATGGATGAATGGATCAAGAAAATGTGGTATATGTATACAATGAATTTCTATGCTTCCATCAGAAAGAATGATATTGTACTATTCGTAAGGAATGGAAAGACTTGGAAAAACTTATATTCAGTGAAGTAAGCCAGACCCAAAGAAACATAGGTTGCATCTTTTCCCTCATTTGTTGTAACTATAATGTGCCTATAAACCTACAAGTAAACACACTGGATGGTAAAAGGAAAAAAATACATTGGTGGGTGATAAATTTTCCTAGTTTCATAGAGTATAAATTGAATATTATGACTACATTCTCCTCTCCTTCCTCTCTTTAGGAATGAATTAATTTTTAATACCCACATGATTCTCATTTACAGATTTCTAGAGTTGAAAGGCTGAATTAAAAGGACATCCCCATGATTACCTCATGATTACATTTCATATTTTATTCTATGTTCTATATTTTTACCATTTTTGGAAAATTAGATACATTCAATAATTCACTTCCAAAAGAAATTTACAAACAGCCAAATAGATGAAGTTGTGACATATTTGTCTTTTCCTTGTAATGCATATGGGATCAGTGTTCAGTCTCTCTGAATATATTGTGCAATCTTTAAAGCTGGGACAGTTTGGAGACTGATTCATGCATTATGAAAGACTATTATTTGAGCACTGGATATCCATGAAAAAATGCTTCTGGCTATATTTCAAGAGAAACTTGTAAGATGCAATTCAATAAAAGAAAAAATTACAAGTTTAACCAAACAGAAAACACAGATAAAATCTTATTATTTTTAATATACTTTGACATTAGACTATATAAAGATATGAAAGGGGTCAAGATGTGAAGCACATTACCGGAAGTAATGGGCATGATCTATGCAGCTATTGTTGCTCAGAAGGGACCTATTGCTCTCAAAATATAATAAATAAACCAGTCTTGTGTTTTATAGTAGGTAGTAGCTTAAAGTTGAACAACGGTGCCACATATTAACATTCATAATCATAGAAAAACAACAGAAAAGAAACACATCATTGTAGTTAAGATATAAACTTCTACATCATTTTACTGTCTTTCTTACATTTTCCTGAATTCTATATTTTCTAATGAATTCAGATAAATTTCATAATCAGTAAGTAAGGAATTACTTCACAATCAAAAGTAAGGAATAAGCTGGGTAGCAGTGGCTCAGGCTTATAATACTACTCAGGAGTCTGAGATCTAAAGATCATGGTTCAGAGCCAGACTGGGCAGGGGAGTCTGTGAGACTCTTATCTCTAGTTAACCATCCCAAAGCCACAAGTATAAATGTGGATCAACTGATAAAGAAACAGCCTTGAACAAAAAACTAAGGAATAGCACCAAGGTTCTAGTTTCAAGCTCCAGGAGTGGTAGGCAAACATACACACACACACACACACACAACAACAACAACAACAACAAGATAAGGAATGTTATTAAAAACATATGAGCATGGACATGTCTCTATATCCTACTTCTTAAAAAAAAATCATTGAACAAAAAGGCAAATGTCAAAATACAGATGATAAAAGGACTAAAATTCTAGATTTCAGAGGATTCAAACTGCAAGTATTTTAAACATCCTAACATTTTTTTGTTTCTTTAAAGTCCAAACTGTAAATGACTCTTAGGGCTTTCTTCATATCCGTTCTCCATACTCCAAACAATCTTTAATTAAGCCCAAGCCCAGCTTACTGGAATGATGTTAAATGTGCCAGAAAAAAAAGAAGTGAAAAAGCTGTCCACCTTCTCCCTTTCTAGCATTTCTCATCCGAATGGCATGCTGTGAAGCACACATTTAAATTGATCGGTATTAATGCATGCACACAGGTTCCAAAATGTCAGCAAGATGCATTTGCTTTCAAGTTATATTAATTCTGCTGATTACAAGGAGTTGAGTAAATAAATCTTAGTTATACACAAAATATGTTTTAAGGTCTTATCAGATGCATAACTAAAATTTTCCTTCTCTGCTGCCTCGCTTTCATTTATCTATGTATGCATTCGAGCAAAGCTATGGATCAGGCGCATTACTGGGGCCCAATACAAACAGTAATGAGCAAAACAAGCAAGACCTTGCCCTCAACCAATTACATGCTGTGAGAATGAGAGAAAAAGCAAGAAACAAATAAGTGCACTGAACATAATAAAGAAAGAAAAATGTCTGAGGCATTCCCTAGGAAGCAGAGAAAAGTACCTGAGCTAGGATGATCAGAGAAGATCACGTTTTTTGCTGAGTAACATTCAGTATCTGAAGAACTTTCCTAGGAAGCAACAAGGATGAAGACCATGAGGTAGAAAAACCTTAGTTCATGCATGTAATGCACAGAAAGTCAGTTCAACTAGAATGAAATCTGAGAAGGAAACAAAGTGCTACAAGGTCAGATCAGGTGCCAGATTGTGGAGAACCAAAGGATAGAGTCAAAATTGTTAATCCTTTGGATTGACATGATGTGACTCACACACCTTTTTAATAAATATGTTGAGAATGAAACTAAGATGAACCAATTATTTTGTCCCTCATCTGTTTTTCCTTCAGAAATGAACTGAAAATAAGAACATTTTAGAACAAAGTCTAGGATTTATTCTGGGATCATTCCCAGAACAAAAATCCATCAAGTCTTTCCATTACCTAACAAATGGGGCAGTGTTATTCTTTCTGATGGAAGCATAGAATGCCATTGTATATATATGCTACATTTTCATGATCCACTACTGAGGGGCATCTGAATTGGTTCTATATCTTGGCTATGGTGAATAATGCTGTGATAAACATAGTTGTACTGGTAGCCTTAGTATGGCCTTGTTTGTTTTCATTTTGGTAAATGCCCAGAAGTGGGATTGCTACATTATAGGGAAGCTCTATGTAGAGTCTTTTGAGGAACCTCCATACTGCTTTCCAGAGTGGTTGTTTATGCTCCCATCAACAGTGCAGTAGGGTTCCCTTTTGGCCACATCCCCTCCAGCATCTGCTGTTAGTAGGTTTCTTGGTTATAGGCATTCTAACCGGGGTGAGGTAGAACCTCAGTGTTGTTTTGATTTGCATTTCTTTTATGGCCAGAGAAGTTGAGCATTTCTTATTTCTTCTTCAGAGAAGTCTCTCTTTAAGTCTTTAGCCCACTTATCAATGGGGTGGTTGTTTCTTTGAGGATTTCTTTTTGGAGGATTTAATTTTTTGAGTTCTGTGTATATTTTAGATATGAGACCCTTGTTTGTCATATAGCTAGTGAAGACCTCCCAATCCATGGGCTTTCTATTGATTTTGCTAGCTATGTCCTTTGCCATGCAGAAGCTCTGCAATTTCTCGCAATCCCATTTGTCCAGCCTTTCTTTGATTTATTGTGCTTCTGGGTCTTTATTAAGAAAAACTTGGCCTGTGCCAAGGAGCCCTAGAGTTTCTCCTATTCCTTCCTGTAATGTTGTCATGGTGTTTGCTTTAACTTTGAGGTCTTTGATCCATTTGGAGTTGATTCTGGTGCAGGGTGATATATAAAAATCATATTAAGTAAAGTAAGCCAGTCCCAAAGAAATTTAGGTTCCATGGTTTCCCTTATTTGCAATAATTAATATACATATAGGATAATCTTATCAGATGAACTGAAAAGCTCAAAAGCTATGTACATATGTCCATATAAGATGATGTGTAATGAAATGAACCCCAAGATATGGACACAAAAGGTCTCTCTTTGTTATTATTGTTTTAAATGGACTATGTGATTTTTTTGTTTCCTTTGTATGTTTTCCCCTTATGGTATATTCCTTGTTGTCACTGTACTTGATTTTGGTACCCTGCATCTTGTATATACATTTGTCTAATCTGGGGAGGGAAGGGGGAATAACAAAATGCTGAAACAAGGACACAGGATGACCCATTGCAACAATGATACCCACAGGACAGTATATTGGAAATGAACTTTACAACTTCAGGAAGAAGGAGGGTAGGGTGGGAGGTGAAGAAATGGGGGAGAGGGGAGGTATAGGGGGACAACAACAAGGGAAGGGATAACAATAACTGACAAGTAATGTAGTCATTGCCTTACTCATGTAACTGTAACCCCTCTGTACAATATCCTTACAATAAAATGATTTTTTAATCCATCAAGATACTGCATTATCTCAGTCAGGTAACTTTATCCTCTGGTCTCAGAATCCTTGTCTATAAAACAAAAGTGCCCATTATCATCCTGAAATGTCCATAAAAAATTAGCTTACAGATTTAGAATTCTGCATAAAGTGGGTGGCTAGAATGCCAAATCCCCTTGTTTTCTTCTTTTTACCTGCAAAGAACAGGAGAGACCTACAGGAAAGAGGCATTCTGAAGGATGGACACCTACAGGGCACATTACCATTGCCGCCAATGGAAGAAATGATGCAGAGAGTAGAAACTTGGTTTTGGCTTCAGTTCCTTCAAAGCAGATAAGGAGGCACAGATTTGTGCTTCAGTGGTTCGGTAGATATCTCAGGAAGCATTGTGAGAAAGGAGAAAGAAGCCACTGAGAGGAATATTACCAAAACTAGTACCACTGTGGGCACATGGGGGGTTTGGTCACATTGTGGAATTCCGGAAGACAATGTAGAATGCATATTGGAACTTTTCCATCTGGACAATAAGGACCTTTGGTTTTATCCATCAAGCCCTTTAGTTCCAAGGGCTAACTGTCCTGTATCTCAAACCTACTCTTCACTGGGACTGAGAAACTTCCTGTGCTCAAAGAAAGCCCTATGCAGAGTCACTGAAGCTCAAAGGATCCTTGAAGCTCAAAGGGGATGTGCTTGGGCTCTGATATTAGCTGCCACATCTTCGCAATCTTTCCCCACACACTGTGAGGTCCCTTGGATAGGAAAAGCCTTCTCACTGAACTACAGGATGATTTTCTCCAGACTTCTACTACCCTTGAGATCACTTTGTGACATACCTGTTAGAGACCCCATAGGAGTCCCCTGCAGGAGTACAGAAGAGCAACAGGTCTGAATATTGCAATCCTATTCACAACTGCAGGAAAACTCACTGTCTTGGTTACCTCTTGGACCAATTATGTGGGGTTTAAGACACAAAACAGATCAAACCTGATAGGAATTTCGGCCTCTATGGAAATTTTCCTACAACAGCCTTCCCTGTTTGTGAAAAAGTTTAAATAAACATATTTAAGAAGAGCCAGGTCTGCTAAGCTTGGTCATTGGGTGGAATTCATTTTCATGTTATATCAAATGACAAGATCAAGAGGTAACATTTATTGAGAAGATTTACCATGAATCAAAGAAGACAGGCGCATAAAAAATATTGTATGAATGAGACCTCTGCACAAATGAGAACTACAAATTGACCCATAAAACAATCAAACAGAACCTGATAGAGCCAGAGGTCATCTAATAGAACTCTACAGTATTTGAAGTGACATAATACAACCCAAAGAAGAAACATACCTAATATCTTTGAGGAAAAATAATCTAAGTCATCATTTATTGAACATTTATTATAAGCTATGAAAAGTGCTCCACTTTATCTCTTTTTTTGGGGGGGGTCCGGTCGTGGGGCTTGAACTCTGGGCCTGGGCACTGTCCCTCAGCTCTTCAGCTCAAGGCTAGCGCTCTACCACTTGAGCCACGGCGCCACTTCTGGCTTTTTTTTTCTTTTGCTTATGTGGTGCTGAGAAATCGAACCCAGGGCCTCAGGCTTGCAAGGCAAGTGCTCTACCACTGAGCCACCTTCCCAGCCCCTCCACTTTATCTCTTTTAGCATACCTAAACTACATAATAGCAGTCTGATACATACAATAGTTCCCACTTAAAGAGATTGTGAAACTAGGAAAGAAATGAAAGATATCACATTCAACTTGCTTTTAAATCCCCTAAACTATAATTAAAGTTATAACTTGCTCTGGGTGAAATTATAGAGGGATCCTCTTGCAAATCTGGGTAACAGATATAGAATTAGACATTGAAAACTAATAGAGCATCCCTAAGCCCTGTCAGATCAATGTTTCTTAGCTAGGGAAAGACTAGAGTACAGACATCCATTGATCCTCTTAAGTGGTCCTTTTCTTACATGCCAGTGAAATCTCACTCACAGATTTTGTTTTACTTTTCAACTTTTACTTTTCTTGAGATAGTGAATGTTTACTATCATTTTATTAACGTTCTGTACTTGTAATAGGTAATTAGTACCATTAGTACAATTACCAATAGGTAATTGCCCATACATTTTACAGAGATCATCAGAATGGAAGTTACCTGTTATTCTAATATTTTTACTATTTTCATCAACACTTTATCAGACGCAATTCATAAAATATCTTTTTAATGTATTTTATTGTTATTGTAAAGGTGAGATAAAGAGGGGTCGCAGTTATGTAAGTCAGGTAATGAGTACATTTCTTTTTGAACCATGCCACCCCTTCTCTCACTTTATCCCAGTTTTTCCTTCTTATCCACACACACAAGTTGTACAGTTCATTTTCCACATAGTGCCTAGTGAGTACCACTGCTGCATTTGTTGACCCTTTGTCTCACCTTTTCTGTGTCCCCCTTACCCAAAGACAAGTAAACCAATAAGACAAAAGGAAAAGATATCAAAAATGGCAGCAGCAGCACTATTTACTATAGCTAAGATATGGAACCAACCCAGATGCCCAGATGAATGGATCAAGAAAATGTGGTATATATACACAATGGAATTCTATGCCTCCATCAGAAAGAATTACATTGCCCCATTTGTTAGAAAATGGAAAGACTTGGAAAACATTATATTAAGTGAAGTAAGCCAGGCCCAAAGAAACATAGGTCCCATGGTTTCCCTTATTTGCAATATCTAGTATATGTCTGAGTCAAGCAGAAAAGATCAGAAAAGGTGATGTTAGGGAAATGAACCCTAAGATATGTATTCAAATGTTTTTTTTCTTTCATGCATTTGTTTCTAACACATTTATAAGATTATTTCTTTGTTGCTTTGTATGTCCCTCCCCCACAGTATAACCCCTGCTTTCACTGTATTTGATGTCGGTATAATTTGTGGAGGGGAAGGGGAAAAACAAATCGTTTAAATAGGGATACAGGTAGACCCATTGCAACAATGAGATGTACAAGTCATTATGTAGAAAAATGAACTTTACAACTTTGGTGGGGGGGGCGGTAGCGGGGAGGATTGGGTGGAGGGGCGGGAGGATGGGAAGGGATGGAAAGGGGAAACAAAGGAGGAGGTTACAATGCTTGCTAAGAAATGTACTCATTATCTTGCCCATGTAATTGTAACCCCTCTGTACAGTAATTTCACAATAAAAAATAAAAATAAAAAAACGGCAGCAGCAACAACAAATCCTTGTTTCTATTTTTTTGGAGTTTATTTGGATAAATACTATTTATATGATCCTCCTTTGGTCTCACTATGTGAATGTCTAGAAATCTGTATGATTTTTAACATGTATATATATATATATATATATATATATATAGGATATGTATATATATATATATAGGATATGTATGTATATATATATATATATTAACCACCCAGTATTTACTTGTAAATTTACTTTTTTACCATCCAGCATATTTACTTGTAGACACATTCTAGTAACCACAAATGAGGGAAATATTGCAACCTGTTTCTTTGGATCTGGCTTATTTTGCTTAATATAATTTTTTACAAGTTTTCCCATTTCCTTACAAATGATGGATAAGTAGAATATATATACAATTATGTACATATATACCACATTTTCTTGATCCATTCATCCACTGAGAGGAATCTGGGTTGATTGCATATCTTAGCTATGGTAAATAATGCTACAATGAACATGGTTACATTGATAGCTTTCATATGGCATTGTTACTTTTCAACTCTTAATCATACTCATTCTGTTTCTAAATAATGACTGGAAGGGCTGGGAATGTGGCTTAGTGGTAGAGTGCTGGCCTAGCATGCATGAAGCCCTGGGTTCGATTCCTCAGTATGACATAAGCAGAAAAAGCCAGAAGTGGTGCTATGGTTCAAGTGGTAGTGTTAGCCTTGAGCAAAAGGAGCTCAGGGACAGAACCCAGGCCCTGAGCTCAAGGGCAGGAAAAAAATTAACATGTCTAAAGAATGACTGGAAAGGGAAGCTGGTTAATATTTCTAAAACAGAATGTAAGACTAAATATTATTTCCAATTAAAACCATGCTCAATTCTTTGTCCCCTCAGCCAATTGTAAGAGGAGAATGGGAGATGTTGTCTAATGCCAGAAAAATGCAAGATATCCTTTATTTTCTCCCTCATTTTAACAGAATAAAAGAAATACACAAAAAAATCTTTTAAGTTCTTTCACGTGTCTTTCAAGGAGAAATCTCTAACTCTGGCTCTTTGTAGATTGGCTAAAAATTAACTACACCTCATTTCCCTTTACTATGGGGAAAAGGTATAAAAAATAACCACTAGTAACACCCCATATTACAAAAAGACAGTTGAATAGTAAAGAAGAGATTTTTTAAAAGAACAAGATGCTAAGTAGTGAATGCTCCTATTTTACAATTCTATTCTCTAGGTAAAACTTTGCTTCTAGAGGAAGCTAAACATGTCAAGACCATCTTTTAGGCCTACCATGTGTTTCTTTTTCTCCTCATCTTTCTTTCTTATGGTTCAAAACCACAAGTCCCTACTTGTTCCTTAAGATCTTGTATTCTGTTACAAGCACAACTCTACTATACATGTTTTGAGTTTTGTGACTTCAACAGGTGAGGCATAAATACCTGCATCCCTGTTAAATTGACTTGCTATTGCTGCACAGAAACTTATTCTGAAACTCAGTGGCTGCTGGCACAGGTTTCCATTAGATATTTTGTGTTTGGGGTGAGCAAGGCACTGACAGCATTAAACTGGTCTTTGTGAGGCTATTTGTATAGAAAACAGTGGTAGAAGGTAGAGTTAGTGTCACCCCTAGAGAAGAGGTCATATCTGTTTGGCATATGGGGTATTTCTAGTGGTTGTATTTTATACTTCCTCCCCGCCCCCAGTAAAGGGAAATTAGATGCAGTCTACAGAGAGCCAGAGTTAGAAATTTCTCTTTGAAAGACACATGAAAGTACTTTAAAAATTATTGTGTATTTCTTGTATTCTGTTAAAATGAGGGACAAAATAAAAGATATCTTGGGGTTTTTTGGCATTAGACATCTCCCATTCTCCTCTCACAATAAAGATAATTTCTCCCGCCAATGTTTGAACAGATTTTCTTAATGCCATCTTATCAAAGACTTAATCTTCCTAAACAAATGGCTCCTCATCCACTATGTAAAAAGCATGGACCTGTGCCCACCTCTGCATCATTCCTGTAGGACTTGGGGAGAAAAGGAGCCAATGCATAAACCACTCCATACTGACTTCTGTGGTCTGAGTAAGTGTCTGACTCTACCATGACTTCAACTACTGTACTCATAAATATAGTTTTGACATAAAGCAAAAATATGGTTAGATTGCGAGGAGAGTAGATTCTCAGGTTCTTCTCAGCTTTGATAATTGTTTCAAACAGATGTCTGTTTTCTCATGGTTTCTGAGAGTTGGGAATCTGGACTAGGCTTATTGTGATGCAGGGTCTCTTGTAAATGTCTGTGATGTTGTTGGCAGGGGCTTGTAGGCATTGGATGGCTTGATTGGGCTTATTCACATGGCTTTTGCATGGAAGCCTCAGCCCCTCATTATCTAGGCTACACAGAGCTGTTAGAGTGTCCCACTTAGCTGGATTGCCCCATACCAAGTGATCCAAGAAAGACACAGCTGAGATAAAAATGTAGCCTCCCTTATAATCTATTAAGATTTATATTAGGAGTGACAATTCAACTACTAACAGTATCCCCTGTACAGCAAAATGGGAGTTTAATAATGACAAGAAGAAGAGACTTTTATAGCAAGAGTGACACACTAGCTGTTCCTCCATGTGCTATCAGCTACACCAATGAAACACAACACTTTATAGAACTACATGAGGGTATGATAGCATGAGACTGAGATCATTGGGCCATCTTGGAAGCTGTGTTCACACCCAGGTTGCCAGGTAAATATCACACTTAAAGGAAATTTGGCTAGCCTTACAAATGCCTTAAAGCTAGGAAGAACTGTTGCAAAAACATGACCAGGAAAAGAAGAAAGAACAGGCTTAGGAACTTTATTTTTCCCCTTTTTTATTGTGAAAATACTGTACCGAGGGGTTACAATTACATGGGCAAGATGAGTACATTTCTTATCAAGCATTGTAGCCTCCTCCTTTGTTTCCCCTTCCCATCCCTTCCCATCTCCACCCCACTTCCTCCCTGCCCCCACCCTGGCCAAAGTTGTAAAGTTCATTTTTCAACATAACATCTTGTACATATCATTGTTGCAGTGGGTCCACCTGTATCCCTATTTAACATAATACAAGTTTAACTTGTATTTCTCTTATACTGTACCATGGAGGAGGACGAGGAGAGAAAAAAATGTAAAAAAAGTTTTAATTTATTAATGCTGACTGCAACCTGCAAACACTACTAAATAATACTGAAATATTTGTGTGGAAGACACACAGAAATAGTGGAGGGGTACATGTGTGTGTGTGTGTGTGTGTGTGTGTGTGTGTGTGTGTGTGTGTACAGAATGTGGGATGTAATGAGGGATAAAAGTGATGGTCTATTTCAGCAGAAGAAATCTAACCTTCTAGAATATTCTCCATAGGTCAGACCCCGTGCTAATTCCATTCACATTAATTTTCATTCAGAACGACCCTGTGAGGCAGAAATGATCATCCCACTTGACAGGTGAGAAAGAAAAATGTGGCTTAGAAAGAATGTGACTTTCCCTATGTGACAGTGACAGACACAAGATTCAGGTGAACATGTTCTTCTATATCTCACTGGCTCTTTGACAAAATAGGGACATCTGTTGCTTGAAATAGTGAAAGAAAGAAATGCCTAAGTCAGAATCTTTAGTGAAAGAACTTGCATATCTGTAATTTGGGAGGATAAACTAGGTAAACAATTAATTATATATTATCTGAGGAAGAAGCTGGGCACACATCAGTTTATATAATGTCTCTATCTGCAGAGCTCCTATCGTCTGTCTCCTCTGTTGGCAGTTCTTATGGCATTGAGTTCTTGAAAGAGGGCTAGTACCACCCAACATGCATGAACAGAAGGAAACCCGAACTCCTATAAAACATCCAAGACACTTTGGTCAGAATCTTCTTTTCCCCAATATATGACCAGTCTAGAATAGTGGACAAAGCACTTCCATCCTGAATAGAGCCTATAGTCAAGAGATACATTAGAGCTCTCCTGCTTATATGTTCTGACTTCTTTGTTTCCAGACAACATTGTGCAAGACCTACATGATAAACTCACAGACATGGATAGAAAGGTTACTATGATCTGAGCAACAAATAAAACCCCAAAACTCTAAAGCTTGGATTTTTTCCAATCTTTTCTAATCCAAGATTTTTTTCCAGTGGGGAAAATAAAATGAGAAGTTCTAATTCTTAAAATGCAGCGTGAAGTCGACAGGTATCTTGTTGATGAAACCCATGCACAATGGATTGTCTCCTTGAGAGGAGTGTGGTACTATCTGTTCAACTATAAAGTTGAACAGATCTCAAGTTGCATCCCAGCTCCATGTTTATGAACTGTGTATCCTAAAAATTTACAGGAAGTCTCTTAGGGAGTTCACTAGGGTGACAGTATCTAACTCTGGCTATAGCAATACCTACATATGAGATAACGTGGGTCAACTAGCACAGAATTTACAGTTTATGCTGAGTCCCCTATAAGCCTAAGCATTACATTCTATCTATTCATTTTCCAAATATTTTCATGTAAAACTTTGGACTATGCATTCAAAAACCAATCCCGTAAGGTTTTTAAACCACAGACAACCTCCGTTTCCAAAGGACCATATCTTTCTAATTGAATTGGATACGTCATAGGGTATTTAACAGGATACTGGTCTTGAAGAGAATGGAAGATTTAATTTGGTTTAGTTCCTTTGGCATTTACAGGTGAAAGCCACCACAAATTAATTAGCATGTCTTCATTTGCTTGAGGATGATTAATAATACTCAGGGAAAACAGGTTTTACATAATTCATCAGTCTGACACAGCCCAACACCTTTAGAGTTCTGAGAACGTCCAAATCCAAATGTTCTGTGACACTTTTTAACACTACCTGTAAAATAGTGCTATTCTTGTAGACCCGACACTAACTCTTGTTCTAAAACAAGAGAGAGAGAGAAAGAAAGAAATCAAATCATAAACTGCAAGGTTGCTTTCTTGTGCATAAACCCTTTTTGCCCAGAATGGCTTTGATTTGGCCACTGGTACCAGTAGGTTCACCAAGCAGGCTGATCATCTAGTATGGGCAAACATCACGTTAGCTGCCTCCCTTTCTTAGCAGCTACCATTAATTAGTCTGTGTGAGTCCCCAGATGCCAGGGATAACTCTTCTGATAACAAGTGGAGTCAGTGTGAGGTAAGTCTCAGATTGTCAGAAATAGCCTTGCCTCAAACACTCAGTTTCCAGCTCATAGACTATACTGGAAAGGATTCGAGTTAAGGTAGTTTGGAGCGTGACACATCAACAGGCAACCAGAAAAACAAAAATAACTACTGTCAGTGTTTCTGGCTCCAAATGGGAATGCTGCATGATCTACTGATGGCTTCAGAAATAAATTGAAAGAGAAATCCAGGAGAGTAGTAAAAGTTGACGGAGGGGAGAAATATCAATTTTAAAACATAAAATAATATTTATCTTCCTAAGTTTGTGTAGGGTTTAAATAGAACCAACTAACCTAACCAGTTGGTTCTCTGGATTTTACAGAGAGGTTTTGCATTCTGTGTAAAATAATTGAACAAAATGAATTGCATACCTCTAATGTTCATCTCAAATATAAGATCCTAGGGGTGTGAATATTGTTTAAAATAAAGAAGTAATTTCATTTCTCCATTGAAATCTAACAAAATGACTGTGCTACTCTCAATTCATTATTCATCTAGCATTATCGTGGAGAATTTTTATAGGATTCCAGCTTGGATGGAAGTATTTCCCAGACAAGGTAATCCAATCCTATTCTAGGTAAAATTCTCCTGATTGAAATTTGAGAAGGCTTTAAACTAGTCTAAGGAACAATTGAAAGGAAACATTTTAGCATTTCAAGGTTTTGTTTTATTGTGTGTGGGTTCTTTGTGGTTATTTTGTCAGTCATGGGGCTTGAACTCAGGGCCTAGATGCTATCCCTGAGCTTTTTTGAACCATTATCCTCAGAGCTCAGCCTCCTAAGTAATCAGAATTATAAGTGTAACTACCAGCTCCTGGCTCACATTTCAATGTTTTTAAGTGTAGAAAGACCCAGAACACACAGAAACTGAGACCTGCCTGGGTCATCCAGGAAAGTGCCCTTTTTCCACATCTATCCAACAAGAAATGTCTGCCAAATTTACATCACTTTAGACTCTGCAGCAATTGAAAAATCTGATTCACTCATATTTGATCTGTATTCAGATCAATCTTGGCTAAAGGGTGGGATTGATCTACAAACACAGCTGCTGAGACCCATCCCGATGGAGGATGAGAAATGACATGGAGAAGAAAGGTGGTTCTCAAAAAAGAATCACCGCAACCTAAGAAAAATCCTAAATGAATTCCACAACACAACCAGGTGTGTTGGGTTAAGCCTGTAAATCCTAACTTCTTGAACAGTGAAGATCAGAGGATCTCAATTCAAAGCCAGCTCAGCTCATAAAAGATCACAAGACTCCATGTCACTCAGTGACTGAGTTGAGTGGTATGCTCTTAGCATCACAGCCACTGGGGAAGCATAACAGTTCCAGTAGAAGAAGGCTAGCCCAGGACAGGCCAGACATAAAGACCTCACCTCCAAGGAAGCCAATGCAAAACAGAAATGGGAAGGAAGCTTTGATTCACTAACAGAAAGATTTTTGTGTTTTAATTCTTGGGTTTGCCAAATCATTTACCAACTTCCTTTCATGCCATACAAGATTGTAGTCATATTGACACTAACGTTATTTGGTACTCTCATTCATTATACAGGATTTGGTCAATGAAGAAAGGATTTTTTTAACACTACAGAAAAATCAAAAAAGGAAAACCAAAGGATGAAATGTAATAATCAGAAAAAAACTTCAATAAAACCTAAATTGAAATAACCACAAAAAAGAAGAGTGCCTCACAAGTAGGCCTTGAGTTCAATCTCCAATACTGCCAACATTTTTTTAAAAAAAACAGAAGTCCATAAGTATATTCTACCAAAACAATATAACATTTCAAAGTCTTGTTTATTTTTCTTCACTCTACAGAGTGTAGGTTTTCTTCAACCTACATAGTCTACGTTGACTATTGCTTCCATTTGTATCATATCTGAATGAACTATAGCAATGTTACAGGTGCATCAATTTCTTATTTTAAAGTGGCATCTGAAACATGCTGTCTTTATTTAAAATGTCAAGTCACAAATAATCAATACTTTCCCTGAGGAAATCCTAAGGCTGTTTTAAAGACCAGAATCTTATATCTTCTGGTGTCTTAGAGCTCTAGGAAAAACAAGCTACCCTCTTTAAAAGGTTGTTTCTTCTCTAAGCCAAGAGAAACTTGGCTTAATGGCTCCATTTCACTGGATGGGGTAGGCTCCTCCAGAGAGAATAGAAGCAGATTTTGTCTTTTGAACTCATCCAAACATGTTCCACATATAGTTTTCTGCTATCTAACTTAATGTGACTCTGTCCACACTAAATGTTGATGTTAAGGTCTTTTGGATGGCTAGAAGTTTTGGAGGAAAGGAGAGAGAATTATCTGAGCTAACAGACATCTGAAATTTCAACTTGAATTTTTTTAATTGAAATAAAACAAAATACCATTTTTCTACCAATTTCATCACTTATTTTCAGATTGATCAAAGATGGACAAATACTCCAAAGGTATTTGTCATCAGTATGATGACAAATCAAAACATCAAGAGATATTCAACATCATTAGTCACTACAAAGCTACTACATGGAACCATGAAGAAATGCCAATAAATACCATCATAATGGTTTAGTTGAAAAAAGTTATATACAATACTAAGTATTGTCAAGGATGTGAAACACTAGAAATCTCATCATATTTTTATGGAAATAAAAATGTGTTTTCAAATGGGATGGCTCACATCTATAATTCTAACTACTAAGACAAAAAAGTCAGCAAGACTTTTATCTCCAATTAATCACAAAAAAGCCAGAAGTTGAACTGTGGCTCATGAGGTAGAATGCTAGACTTAGTTAGAAAAGCTCAGGGACAGAGCCTCGTCCCTGAGTTCAAGTCTCAGGATGGACACAAAAAAAATTGTTTCTCTTTAGAATAGTTGTCAATTCTTTAGCAGGTGAACTCACACATAACATGACTCATCTTTCCCACTGCTAGGTATTGATCTAGTGAAATAAAGCATAAAGCCACTTGAAAGCCCACACTCAAGTAGTTTCATGGATAAAGTGTTGAGTTGCCCAAAAACTAGATATAATCAAACATTCCTCTACTATGCAATGGAAAAACCAATGACAGTACATCCATAGAACACTTAGCAGTTACAAGGAGAAACAGATGACTGATAGACTCAACAATATGGATGAATCTCAAATGCAGTGCTATGTGAAAGAAGATAGACTGAAAGTGTATGTTCTAGAAATAGAATATTCTGGAAAAGACAAAACTACCCAGACAGAAATTAGATCAGCGGTTGTTCAGGGTTAAGGAATTAAACACAAGGGTATGTATAAGCAAGGTGCTGGTGCTCATTCCTGTAATCCTAACTACTCAGGAAGCTGATCTGTGGATTGAAGTTCAAAGCTAGCCTAGTCAGGGAAGTCTCTGAGATTCTTATTTCCAATTCACCACTAAAATGCCAAAGGTGAAGATGTGATTCAAGTAGTAGAGCCCTAGCCTTGAGCAAAGAACAGGGACAGCACCCAGCCTCTGAGTTCAAGCCCCAAGGCCAAAAGAAAAGGACATATTCAAGTTTAGGAAGGTGATGGGAATATTGTTTATTTTATTTTGCCGGAGTGTTGATTATATAATTGTATATGTTTATCAAAACTAGAAGAATTGTAGACTAGGGTAATTTTAACTGTGTAAATTATACTTTAATGAAAACATTTAAAAAATTACTTTTTTTAAAGTGTGAGCAAATGTAGTCATTATATTCAATGTACATTATGTAAAAAGGATGAACTATATAACTTGAGGTAGGTATAGGAAGGGGGAAATGGAAGAGAATGAAGGAAGGTATAATATTGGCCAAGAAGCATTGTTCAGGGCTGGGAAGGTGGCTCAGTGGTAGAGCGCTTGCCTTGCATGCTCAAGGCCCTGGGTTCGATTCCTCAGCACCACATAAGCAAAAAGAAAAAAGCCAGAAGTGGCGCTGTGGCTCAAGTGGTAGAGCGCTAGCCTTGAGCTGAAGAGCTGAGGGACAGCGCCCAGGCCCAGAGTTCAGGCCCCACGACCGGGCCCAAAAAAAAAAAAAAAAAAAAAAAGCATTGTTCACATAATCTGACTTAATTAATTATAGCCCCTTTGTACAACTACTTAATAATAACAAAGAAAAACTTAACTGTTTTACTTTGAAATGTTAAAATATTTTTTCAACGAGTACTTCGATATAAACACAAGTGTAGTTCATTAAGAGTTAATACATAACACACTATGTTGATCCAGGTGTCAATTGCTGGCCTTTCATCCTCTTTAAACTCACAAGTCCACAGCACCTGCCTGGATTTTGTTTTCATGGATGTATGGAGTCAAAAATGAAAACTCTTCCTTGACTTGACTGACTCTACTGTGAGATCCCTTTCTTGAAGAGGAGTCGTTTGGTCTTAATGGATTTATGATGGAAGTGAAGTTCAAGCATGTCTCATTGGCAGTGCCAAAGTTGAAGGCTCTCATTGCAAAGTTGAACTTCTCACTTAACTAGAGGAGAAACCTGCCTTAAAGTCTCTGCCAAGTAACAATTCCCATACCTGCAATTGAAACCAAGTGTCTAAAATGATGCAGGGCTGCTATAATCCACATTGTTCTGCACCACCTCCGGAAGGACCATTACCCAGCTACTGTAGAGGGGAGGGCCATCTCCTCAGCCATCCTCTGATGACATATATGGGCTCCCTTAATATGAAAAGATGCTTCCCCTCAGCATTCACCTCTGAAGAGTGCCTTTCAATCCCCATAAATATTCAGAACTGACACCCTCCATATGCCGCCCAGGCTAAAATGGAACTAATGAGCGCAAAGGAGATGATGTTTTAAAATGATGCACTGCATGGAAGCTTATACAAATCTCTGCTTTATTGCAGGAGCTAGAGGTTAGCATTAAGCTGTCTGCCATTTACTTCTCCAATTTGTAATACTACTAATTATTCTTGTGGGGGTTTTTTAAGCCTGGTTCTCACCTAAATGGAATCATTGCAAAGCTACCCGTGCACAGATTTGTTAAATGAGAACTTGGGATAAACCCACACTCCGTAGAAAGAATGGTTTTAATGCTGTTGAAGAGGGTGGAGCTCACCAATTAGATTCTACCCCTTTGTGAGGGCAAAGTTTATCATGAAAATATCACTGAAGAAAGAAGTAACTGTAAAGCATCTTTCTGCAAGTTAGGCAAGTTCATCTTTTCTGTCTGGGTCCCTCTGGCTGTGCTAACTGTAATCAAAGGTACATGCTATCCTGCTGCCAACCACAGCATGTCAGAACTGACATCAGAACCCTTCTGTCCTGTGACCTACTGGGATGCTGCAAGCAGTAATTAATGTCCATTAAGTGGTTAGTCATCCTTACTCGGCTGCTTTCTGTCAAGTTCTAAGCAGACAGCTGCATATCCTATGACCCGTAGCACCTCATCAGACCATTTCTGCCTCTGAGGACAACAGGTGACCTCATCTTCAACTGTCTCCAGGACAAAGATTGTAACACTAAAAGACCTCTTGCCAGCATCATAGCGTCTCCAATATGGAGCCGAGCCTTGGTTAGTAGTGCCAGGGCTGTGAGGGTTGAGAGAAAATGGTTCTTACATGGAACACAGCTTCTGAGTCCAAAACACATAAACCAATCCAGACAGCTCTGATGGAAATATTGCCAAAACATTCTTAATGCCAGAGAGTTGAATGATGGTCTATAATGACTTTCTTCTCCTTTCCAAACAGCCAACTCTGTCCCCCTCCACCCAGGTTCTGAATTCATCAGGTCCTAACTAGGAATGGTGAACAGTGACAGAGCTAAAAAATCATCTGAGAAGAGAAACTAACATTTGTTCAGTCTATATAGTGCCAAGTTCTCTTTAATCACATCCACTGCATGGCACCTGACACATAACCAGTGCCAAAATTTCTGAAGCTTAAATAAGACTTGTGTCAAATGAATGAGGTGAATGAATTTTCACTTCATTGTTGCAACAATTCCAAGCAATAACTTACACATGGGGAAAGCAAGGCCCACAGAAGCAACCGATTTTCTCATTACAACACTGTTAAGGTTTGAAGAATTTTTCCTGACTCTATAAAGCGTATGTTCATTCCTTCCTCTGGGAAGGTTGATGCTACCCTAGATGATTCTGCTTACTATTACTATAGGAGACCCAGGATTAGCCTTCTCATCCAGATTGTTTGGGTCAAAATCTCTAAACTTTCTTCTTTCTAGCCCTCTTATCAGCAATTCACCATAGAATATTCTTTATGTGTATTTTGTTATTCATGTTTTGAAGCAGAATCTCACTAGGTTGCCCTTCCTGACCTTCACCCTCAAGCCTAAGTGAGGGAATTTCCTTTACATGTAATTCCATGATGAGAAGAGAGGGAAAATATTCCATAGTCCTTGCTTGGAGGGAATTATTCTCTCTCTAGGTTTCTGGATGGTAGACACAGTCAAGTAAATTTTTATGGCTTCTTTCTCCTCCTTTCATATCCACAGAGGGTTGTTTTCCCATTGCTGAAGCCAATCCATAAACTCACACTTACTACACGGACAAAAAAAAAAAGTGGGATTCTATCTCCAAGGCCTCTACATGGTCTCTTGCAGGTAGCAATAAGAGTTTCCAGCACTTCTTTGTTTTTTAGAGTGATGAGCTTACTATCTAGTGCCTAAGAGTTCTCCTCAGCCTTCCTGCCCAACCCATAACTTTCCACTCTTCCAACACCAGACTTTGGAAGTCCTCCCTGCAGGATTGGTCAGAAGGAATCAGGCTCTGATCATCGTACCAGCTCCTCCATAGGTGGAATCCTCCATTCAGGCTCCAGGAGGAGTATCTGCATCTTCTCTTTTGGACTTGGTTCTCTGTTGCATTCTCTGGAGTGGCTTTCCTGGGACCTTTGACACCTTGGGACAGGACATTGTGACTCCACTTTGTTCAGTCCCATGTCCCATCCTCCTAAATATGGGGGAAGGTTTCATCTGCAGCCACTGTTTCTCTTCTCTCTATGCTTGGGGAATTATACAAAAGACACAGCTTTGCACATTAATGCCTTTTGCTTTCTGTCATTTTCCCCTTCAGTTGTTTTAATGGAGTTTGGGATAGGAAGGAAAATTAGTCAGCAGGATTTTCTTGGGACTTCTCTTTCAGGGGCACCTTTTCCTATATTGAAGACCAAGGGGACTCCAGACTGCAGCTCTTTTCGACATCTTATGATCCCCCTTAGCCACAGTGCTCAGAATAAGAGAAGGCATTTCCAGTGGTTCTCCTACCTACAGAGTCCTCCTGCCAACTTTCCCATAGGGGAGGAAACACTATCATTCATTCATGCCTGATTTGTGTGTATTGCCCAGCATGGCAGACCCAATGCTAAACCGTCTTAAATCACCACCACAGCTTCTGCATAAAGACTTGGAGCCCTCATACACAAAACTTTCCAGAATTCTTCAAGGAGTCATCAGATTCTAGAGCCTATCTGTGACCTCCCCCCCTCCACTTTTGAAGGTCCTGGCCCAAGTCCTACCTTTAGTTTTGAGCCTCCAAGAAGAGAATCAAAGAATCTTCTAGGGAACCAGCAACTCTGATCCAAAATTTGAAAGAAGTCAGAAGTCAGTAGTCTTTATGGAAGAGGAATTGGCAGGAATGAAGGGGAGGGAACTGTTCATCTTGTTGGAACAGAAAGTTCATCATCAGGACAGACAGACCGTAAGAAGCCCTGTGGTATAGCTCATTCCAGTTCACTATATGGACAAGGATATATACCTGAAATAGAGGGGCTATTTTCAAATACATGTTTAAGATTATGGAAAATAAATTCTCTTTCTTTTTCCCTCACCTTTCCACCTGTCCTGCCACTTTTTCCCTGTCTTCTTATTTTATTATCTTTTCGGCAGTCTGTCCTTTCCCTCTTCTTCTTTAAAAACTTGACAATATTATTCAGTGCCTGATAAAGATCTTCCACACCAAGCTCAAGCCCTCAGGGAATATTTTCAACATCCATTTCTAGGCCTGGAAATTAGAATCTACAAAGGAAACGCTGACAAAAGCCTTAAGTAGGGCAACTCCGATCAGCCCCAGCCTCCTTTAATCAGCTTTTCCAGAGCTGGGCCCAGAAAACAGGATAAACTCCATCATAAAGCTTTTCACTCATCTTTAACCCACCTACTTCTCATCAACCTATTCATAATGAGCAATAAATGAATCCCTGTCACAAAGCTTTGGACCTGGGCTCAGCATTTATGCTTTACAAAAGACACAGCTTTGCCCATTAATGCCTTTTGCTTTCTGTCATTCATTTCTTAGATGGGGGGAGGGGAAACATTCTTCTCTTGGAAGAGAAATAAGCCAATGGATTTAAGACAGCTCAGATTTAGTGAGTGCTTACTATGCACGGGGCTCAGAATTTTACATGTGTTATCTCATTTAATTCTCCTGGTGATTGTAGGGTGGGGTGAGGGGGTGGGGAGGGGAAAAAAGATCTGATTGTTATCCACCTTTATATATAAGAAACCGAAGATTCTAAAAGCTATTTCCCCAAGCTTTAACAAGAGCATACAAGTGAATGTACAGGAGAAATGGGATTTGAATCCACATTCTGACTCCCAAGCTTGTGTTAATCACTACGAACTAAGCATTTCCTACTCTCCACTCAAGTCCTTCCCAGGACTTTTATTTAATTTGATCAGCCCAAACCAGTTATATTTAGGAAACAGAATATCTAGACTGCTCCTTCCCATAATTTTACCATGATGCCCATAAAATCACAGGAACAGCAGGACAAAGGAGGAGCTAATGCAACAATGATACTCACTAGACCCTATGTTGGAAATGAACTTTATAACTTGGGGGACAGGAGAGTGGGGAATGGTAAGCAGGAGAAAATGAGGTAGGTGGTAACAATGTTAATGTAACTCCCTGTTCATCACCTTTACAATAATTTTTTTTAAAAAAGAAATCAGGAGAAACAAAAGACTAGAGTTTTGCTATATAAATTTGGAAGTCATCAACAGAAGCATACATTTGAAACTAAGTGAGTAAATGTAATGAACTGAAAACAACACAGAAGAGCAAAACCTTGAGGACAGAATGAGACATATACTAAGAAGACAAGAAGGCAGCAGCAGCAGAGAAAAGATTTTTAAAAAATTCTAGATTAGGAAAGTCATATGAGGAGTTTGGGCCTACACAGTCACTTAGCACAGTACCACTTGGAATGCATTCAGCACTTGGCTTTTTCCACTCAAGGCTAGTGCTCTATCATTTGTGCCACACCTCCACTTCTGGATTTATGCTGGTAAGTGGGAGAGAAGAGTCTCTCTGATTTGTTTTTCTGGGTTGGCTTTGGACCAAGATTCTTAGATATGAGCCTCCTGAGTAGCTAGGATTGCAGGCTGAGCCACCAGCACCCAGCCTTAGTCACCATTAATGTTAACCTTTAAGGGACTCCTTTTAATAAAGTGATGGGTGGAAGTAATATTTGGGGAAGGATGAAGAAAAAGTTTTTAAAAAGTGGGGCGATCAAGGAAAGATTACCATTTTCTTAGAGAGTGACAAACGTCAGAATCTTGGAGTGAAGGGGAACAATTTTTTTTTTGCTCTTAATTACTGTTGGTACAATATGGAGTGAGAAAGGAAGAGTGACAAGGCGACTAAGAAGCCCATGAGTTCAGACAGAATCCCTGAAAAGGCTGGCTAAGTAGTCTGGGGTGGCAGGGGATGCAAGTACAACCAGGAAACCAGTCAGTGCTGGGGCAAAGTGAAAAGAGCATGTCCAAGGTCTGAGGCAGAAAGAAAGTTTGGAAGCCATAGAATCATGTGATCAATACAGCCACTCCTTCTCCACTTAGTTCTGAGATTCATGGGAGAGAGCAAAGCCTCTCTTTGAGTTTCAAAGTATACGATATTTGTAGAAGATAAACTGGCTGAAACATGGGTTAAAAACAGTGTGTTACAAGAGGGAGAAAAGGAGGGAGGCTAAATAGGAATTTATTGATAGGAAAAGGGGTTTAAAAGACACAATGGATTCTGGGTATGGTAGTGCAAACCTTAATCCAGAACTTAAAAGGCTAAGTAATAGACTACAAAATAAGATCCAAGCCAACTTAGGCAACTTAGAAAAACCTTAATCAAAAAAGAGACAGAGAGACAAAGACTGAGACAGACAGAGACAATGAGACAATGCAAATGGGTATAAAATGGTTTTGCTGATTAGAGTTTTAACTAAAAATATATAAGGGGATCCACTAAAAGATTTTGATGGCTGGGCTGGGAAGGTGGCTCAGTGTTAGAGCGCTTGCCTTGCATGCATGAAGCCCTGGGTTCGATTCCTCATCCTCAGTACCACATAAGCAAAAAGAAAAAAGCTGGAAGGGGCGCTGTGGCTCAAGTGGTAGAGCACTAGCCTTGAGCTGAAGTGCTGAGGGACAGCACCCAGGCCCAGAGTTCAGGCCCTATGACGGGACAAAAACAAAAAAAAGATTTTGATGGTGAGAGCATTTATAGAAGTATTCATATGGATAAGGAAAGCAACAAAAGAAAATAAGGCATGCAACAACTTGAAAGGACCAAGAGGCTTGAAAGGACAACAGGAATATATGATACTATGCACCTTGCACGGGTAGAAATTGTAGAACCAGCCAGCAGAAGTTTGCGATAAAGGATTACAGCCACTATGCAAACCCTAGCAGGATAGGAAAAGAGAAGGGATGGTGAGAACACCAGCCTGCTCACTCTCTTCCTACAGGTGGCTTGTGCTGTTGGCTCCCAAGCGCCAAATCCAACCAGAAAAGCCCAAGGAATGCTATCCAAAGAGGCCAATATCCTAAAGCATGGAGCAGAACATAGATGGGTAAAGAAAGGATAAGGAAGCAAGGTTGCCTGACTAGAAACATCCAGACATGAAAGGACTGGGGAAGAGATTGCCTAGCTAGATGGAGGTAGAGGTTTAGGATAGATTAACTATGATGGGAGCATGAGGTGAAGTAGGGAAATACAGAAGCAGTGAACAATGGAGATTCTGGGAATGATGGTGGAAAAGATCTCTCTGGTGCGCTTGGTCCACAATGCAAAGTGGTTATACACATCTGTGCATACATTCATAGAAATTAGAGATAGCTATGATCATAGGTAATGATAGGTGATACCTACATTTTATTTCAAAGAAATCCCAGTTGTCTGTTTATTCATATCAATCTAGCTACACAGTTTGCTTAACATAGGTACTTCTCTAAAAAGAAGAAAATCATATTATCTTCAGGATACATCCAGATGTAAGGCTTAAATTAAATTCAAAGAAAACATTTATACATTTAATAGGTGTTGACCTACTAAATGTTGGACAACTACAATAGGTGCTGGAATGACAAATTTAAATAAAGACTCTTCTATCCAACAAGGAAAATCCTGGGGTAGACAACATAATAACTTACATTAATAAGATTCTTGACCTGAGATTAGCAACTCTCACAAAATCAAATTTTAATAGGAAAGTGTTTGGTGGTATTAGGGTAATTAATGATAATAGGGATGTTTGGGACAAAGAATGGGTATCTTGATTAATTGGCATGGCAGTTGTCCCCAAAATAAATTATCTTTTTTTACAGCTCCATGAGGGTATAGATGTGAATGAGTGTGTGTATTAGAGTGTGTTCAAACCCTTGCAAATCTAACCACCCACCCATTCCCATCTCTTATTTACCACCATTTTTTAGATTGGTATATTGCACAAATCAAATGTACTGATCAAAGAAGAAAATGAACTACTATTGGTTGGATTTGGTATGTGTTCCCTAAAGATTCCTGTGTTTAAAGCTTGGCCCCTGGTGTGGGAGATGTTGAGAAATAGCAAAACCTTAGGAAGCAGGGCCTCCATGCAGTAATCACTGGCCTCCCTGAGTCTCCAGTTTCCGGTTTGACCATGTGATCTCTTTGTCTCAAATGCTTACCATTCTGCTGCAATCCACGGAGCCCTCACCAGAGCTAATCAGAGGTCAATGCCCTGCATTTTAAACTCTAGAGCCATTACTTAAATGAATCTCTTCTTTTACCAGTTACTCAGCCTTAAGTATTTTGTTACTGTAACAGAAAATGGATTAATACACCAGCCATTTTTGTTCTTTAAACCAAACCATTTTCCTCTACTCACAGCTTAGAGGATTCCAGGTATAAGACATGAGATATAGCAATAGCATACAGTGATTGCTTCATGGCCAGCCACCCTATATGTGTCTCAGGACATAAATATGACCTGACTTTCCAAACCCACCCAACTCTCTGTTCCACCTGTAATACGTGCATTTCAGAAGAGTATTTTTGGTTTGTTGGTTTTAGGGTCGGGGAGGAGGGAGAGTTGGTTGTTGTCATCAGAGGAATGACTTTTGGTAAAAGAAGAACAGAATAAAGCTCTAGCAGACTGGAAGAATAAAAGCCCCAAAGAAAGTGATTAATATCATTGCTGCTAATTTTCCACAAGCACTTGTGGGCACAGCAGTGAGCCAACTCAGACAGTGCCAAAAGTAATCTTGAAATCCTCTAGCATCTCACTCTAGCAATAAAACGCAGATTTATGTGGTGCAGCCCATAATAGAAGATAGAATAAAATCATCCTAGATGACTAAATCGCAATGTTTCTGGTTGGGGAGCTTAATAACTGAACTCTTTCTCCCCCTGGGGACTGCTCGGCCATTTGTTTTCATTTCTCTGACATTTTGTCAGAGACTCGTAATCAGATGTGCTGCCCTCCTTCATGATCTGGGCTGCAGAGATCAGTATACTTCACAGCAACATCAGGAAACCCAATCCTGGGTCTTGCTCTGTCACCCCTAACTCCAGGGCTTGAAGCAGGTTGCCCTGATTAACGACACCAAGACCTTCTTACACTCCCCCATAGAGTTTCTTCCAGGATCATGCTCTCGCTGTCCCGCCTCCTCACTCCAACTGGATTTTTCTGCTCCATTTGGCTCTCCATGCAGGGTCTAGTGCAGACTACTTGCAGAGGAAATAGTTTGAAAACTGGAATTACTTTTAAAACTCTGTTTTGAGATAGTTTCATCATTTATTGTCACCTGAAGTATGTATACTTTCTTCTACAAACTAAACTAGTTTTTTCTCTTCTTTTGTTCTGACTTTTCCCACCTTTTTTAATCCATGTTTGTTTTTTATCTCTCCCATTTCCCTCTTCCTTATCTCTCCTGACAAAGACCTGAACTTGTCTTGTTTTGCTTCTGATTTTGAGACAGTGCTTCACTATGTAATGCAGGCTGGCCTGTAACTCACAATCCTTCTGTCTCAACTTCCCAAGAGCTGAGATTATAATCATGTACTGCCACTAACTCTAACACTCACAGGTAATGCTTACTTGCCAGGTGATGCTGATAAAAAAACACTCACTACTCTGTACCAATGCCAGCACAAAGTTGTGCTAAGTCACTGAGAAACAGTTTCAAGATGTTTACATCTTTAGCACAGGCATACCTGGAAAATATAGCGACAGTGAGGGTGTATATGTTGGGGACATGATATGTGATATACCTGAAGGAAAACTGTAAAAATAAAATCTTGAAAACATTTCTCTGTATGAAGATTGCTCTTCTTGTCCTCAAAGCAAGAATAGATTATAAACCCCCACCAAAATAACAGTGAGAAAAAGCATCGTTGTTCAGTATCAGGGAGCAGCAGACAGCAATGTGCTTGACTGTCAGCACCAGCAACGAATGCAGTTAACATATGAATGAGACTGAATACACCCATAGACACCCAACTCATAAAGACTCTTCTGCAAAGCTTAAACATAGTGCAAGTGCATTCAGGAAGGCTGAGGTTTCTCTAGTCTTTTATCAGAGCCTTGGTTCCCAAATGAGATTTCCCATCTACCATGGATCCATGACCAAGGTAAACTGAGATCAAGAATAACCACAAATGCACTGAAAAAAAAATTAGCAGAAAACAGGGACAAGAAAAAATTCCTTTCACCAACCTGCTTATGAATCCCTGCATAAGCAGGTTGGTGAAAGGAAGAACCTGATTACATGGCAGGAACTTTCAGTCCTATTCCACTAAGAGGGACTCTGGGGTGGGATAGAGGTTGAAGACTGAATTCAGACAGATGGTCAACAATTAAGTCGACCAGACCTACTGTCTTCATCTGCTTGACCTGCCATGTGAATACAACACTGATTGCTGGCTTCAACAGCAGAAATGTATTTCTTGTAGGCTTGAGGCTGGAACATTCAAGACCAAGGTGCTAACTGACTTCCTTCCTGATGAGAGTAATATTTCTGGCTTCCACGATAGCCTCAAATGCCCTTTCCTTAGTGCAAGTACAGACCAACATTCACCAAGTGCAAGTACAGACCAACATTCACCAAGTGCAAGTACAGACCAACATTCACCAAGTGCAAGTACAGACCAACATTCACCAAGATATTTCCCATTCCGTTCTTCATAAAAAGTCCCATCATGAGGCCAAATCCTCACAGCCTAATCCAACCTGAGTCACCTTCTGGTGTTCTGGTTCTATCACATTAGGGATTAGGGTGGGGAGGCTATAAGCATTCATTCTGTAATTCCCCTGTAATGCAATCCTACTTCAGACTCTCAAACTGCAAAGTTTGAGGAGTTTGAAATTGGTGACCACAAGGATGTGCTGGAAGGGCAGCATGTCTGCCGAATGCATGGAGAACTGAGGACCCGTGCTTTACCCCAGCTAGCTATTTATTTTTATCCTTTAGAACCAGCTAGTAATCCTAAGTATAGTATTTTGCTGAGTTCTATGATATATTCTATTTTAATGATGATGCTGATAATGACTGAACCTAAGAGATGGTCAGTAGAACTAGATTTGCAATTTACCAATCATAATATGGGAAGGCCCCAGGATTTTCAGGTGACTCCTGAGAGGTGTCAATCTGGTTAGACTGAAGCTCTGGGAGCTGATGTGTACCTCAGAATGTTGATACTTACCTCAGAGAGTTAATTGAACTGAAACAAAACATTTAATTCATGTAGAATCGCAATGGAAATATTGTACTTTCCCATGACCCCATGTCATGTCTTAATAGAAAGATACATTTAAATGAACTATAAAACTTGTGGGTAGGGAACAGGAGGGGAAAACTGGGAGAGAGCAAGGGAAGGGGTAACCTTGTCCAAAAAAGAAATGTACTCTTTACCTGACTTATTTAATTGTAACCCCTCTGTATATCTTTATAATAACATAAAAACAATTTTTTAAAAATAGGTTTTCCTTTTGATTGATCCATGTAGTAGACAAAATTCTAAGATAAATTCTTAGCGTAGTCAGGACCTGTAAGTGTGATAAGATTTTATTCCTATAATTAGGATATGTTATAAAACAAAAGAGATTTTTACAGATGCAATTAAAGTCCTTAATCAACTAGCTTTGAGTTAAACAAAAATGATATTATTCTGGGAAGACTTACTAACATAAATCATTTGAAAGAGCATCTAAAAGGCATAAACAGATGAAGCCAGAGATTCTTCTGTTGGCCTAGAAGAATCAGACACCAGATTTTGGGAGAAGCCATGACACCACATGGCAAGAAACTGAGTAGCTTCTGCTTCCTGAGAGCAGCCCTCAGCTGAGAGACAGAAACAGAACAAACCCCCAGTCCTGTACCAACCCATCAGGGACCTTGTTTATAACGCCTGCTTGAAAACAGCTCCTTGAGCTTCCAGAAAGCAATCCAGCCAATAATCTGGTTGCAATTTAGTGAGATCCTACACTGAGAACACAGCCCAGATTCCTGACACACAGACACTGTGAAAACTAAGTGCATGTCATTTAAACCTGCGCAGTTTGTATTTGTTATACAGCAATAGAAAGTAAAGAGATGCATATAATACATAACAAACAATTTGTCCTTCTCCCACTTCATGATAACAGGATTATTAAGTCTTTTTACAAAGTCATCTTCATTGTTTACAGGACCCTATTAGTAAAGTACTGCTATGGTTTACCCCAGCCTTTCAGTATATTCCAGTCTTAAAATAGGCATTCCTTGTAAATTTTATCCTTGAAGACTTGTGGTTTGCAATTTTCCAAATTTCAGAGTGTCTTTTGGACTTAACCACTTAATAACAAAACAGGAGCTATAATTCAACTAACTAATTGAAATTTTAACTTCTCCTCAGTTCAGAAGTATATCTAGCAGCTTTTGCATAACATCTTGATTTAATGAGTAGTCCCAGTCCTCCACCACCACTAACCAAGGTCCACAATGAACATGTGCCAGTGAGCTGTGTCTCTCCCCTAATGTAATACCTGCACATGCTTTTTCTGTTTCCATCATTTCCCTGTGTATAACACTTAGATAATGAAGAAGGTTCATATCTCTTGCAAATAAGCTAAAATCAAATGACATGGAAAACATGAAATGTGTTCAATGAGAAAAGACATCTGTGAACTTGATAAATGCTTATTTGTTGAGGAGCAACCATTGTTTTGGAATTTTAGAAGCTCAGTAATAAGTTTTGTCAAATGGCAAAGGAACTCTATTCCAACACCCTACATTTATCATTCATCAAACTGTATGAAGTAATGGGGCACTTGGGGTGCACGCCTGCGATCCTAGCTACACAGGAGGCTGAGGATCTAAGGATCACAGTTGGAAGCCCACTGGGGCAGGAAAATCCCAATTTATCTCCAATAAATTTACTTATCTCCAATTTAACTTACAAAAAAAATCTGGAAGTGGGGCTGTGGTTAAGTGATAGAGTGCTAGTCCTGAGCAAAAGAAGCTGAGAGATGATGCCCAGTCCCTGAGCTCAAGCCTCAGTAAGGGCAAAACATCCAACTGTATGAAGCACCCACTAAGATGTGTGCATTGAGGAAGACCTTTCAAGCACCTTCTGGTTGATAACTCCCAATTTCATCTGGGTAGTTGTAATTATCAGAAACTCCCCCCTCAGAGTGAAAGCCTCAGTATGCAGCAGGAGCTGAGGTACTGAAGTACTGAAGTAGGAGCTGAGACACTAAAGTAACTGAACAATGCAGGGCAGTGTGACACCGGTTAAATATACTCAGAGTAGCTGAAATAAACAATGAAGTCTTCCCAGGAGAGGTAGAACGCAAATGGAGATTTAAATGTCAGCAAGAACTTGAGGAGTAGGAAGTAACTTTATAGATGCAATGAACAAAAGTAAGAAGATCATGGAATGCACTCCCAGGAAAAGGCGGGTATTTGTCTGATGATAGGGCCGGGTCCTGAAAGCTTGACAAAGGAGTTTGGAGTTGATGCGGTGGGAACCAGGAACCTCCAAAGGCCACTGAAACATGATTAGTTTCTTTCTCACAAGAGTGCTTTTTATTTGAGCAAGCAATGGGTGTTGTGTTTTTTGTTTCCTTCACCCCAAAGAAGAGGGAAATAGAAATGGAATAGCACAGGTCCTAGCAGGATTTAGGAAGAAGGATTTCAAACAAGCCCAAGGCCTGTGGTGATTGAGTCAACTGTTAACTTGTTCTACAGATTTGTCTGATGAAAGTGCCAGAAGCAAGTGGCCTTCTGGTCTTTGGTCACCTGTTTCTTTGTGCAGTTCAGCCTCTGAGTTTTGTGTAAAATTACTTGTTTTTTGTACTTTGCCAAGAGGGATGAAGTACTTTTTTATTAGCAACATAATTCGGCAAACCAAAATTCCTACAGTAGAGCCATCATAAATAAAAGAAATCTTAAAGTCAATCTTTGGAGCTAATCCACACATCGCTTCCCAAGTATGCCCTACAGTGAGAGTTTCCTTTGAGTTAGACCAGGGACCATTCTCATGCTTCACAACGGAGCACATTTGAATGGGATTTAGGTAAGTGGTATCAAAGAAAAATGATTATATTCTTGTATACCCCCACAATAATTGGTGGACAACATACTGTACATGTTATGGTGGCTCAATCAGGCAAGCTACCAGTCATTGATTTCAATGAGGTGGTGTCATAGACAGAGTAACCAAGGGGGAATACTGTCCCAAAAGAACACAGAACAAAGCCACAAGACTCATCACCTTCATTTATCCACGTGGAATTGGGACCCAGACTGTGACCAGTTCATTTGAGGATAGTCAAAAGAAGGGCACTTGGGGCTGGGCACAGCAGTGTGCACCTGTAATTCCATCTGATGGAGTAGCAAAGTTATCTCAAGACCATATCTGAAAAACAGAACAAGCAAAAGGAAAGGGGTATGGCTTCAGTAATAGACCACTTGCCCAGCTAGCACAAGACTGAATTCAATCCCCAATGTTGTTTTATAAAAGAAAAGCAGGGAACCCAGTATCTACAGCTAAGCTTCTCCTCGCACTAAGGAAAAGAAGATATGTGTTCCCCCTTGTGACTGTCTCCTAAGACAAGGATCGGGGCTCAGTAGACTACCTAAATCCTAACTCTTATCTACTAGTTGCAGGTTTAATAGTAACTTCTTTACATCATTATCTTACCTCATAAAGGCATATGGAAAATGCTTTTACTAGCAATAAAAACAGAAAAGCAAGAAGATGACCATGATTTGGGGAACAAGGAATGACTTACAAGAAATATTTTCAGGCTTTACACATGGTTTTCCCTCTTAAAAGCTCCATAGCTCTCCTTCTGAGAGGGAGGGCTTGTTACACAGTGTTTTAAATTTGCACTCAATAGTCAATATGGTAATTCTTTTTTTTTTTTTTGATCAATCATGGGGCTTGAACTCTGGGCCTAGGCGCTGTCTCTCAACTCTTCAGCTCAAGACAAGTTCTCTACCACTTTAGCCACATCACCACTTCTGGTTTTTTGGTGGTTTATTAGAGACAAGAGTCTCATGGACTTTTCTGCCGAGGCTAGCTTTGAACCATGATCCTCAGCTCTCAGCCTCTTGAGTAGCTAGGATTACAGGCATGAGCCACCAGCACCTGGCTCAATATGATAATTCCACAGGCTTCCCTAAGAAACAAGATACCACATGGTGATGTAAAATGCCACAGAAATCCCTTAAATTTATGTCAGTCACTTAATTTGTATTTACAAGACAATTTCTCCATTTTTCATGACTTAAATGCTTATTTGTTGGCCTTCTTTTACATATAGAACACTGGGTTAAACAAAAAAATTGCAATGAGTAATCCCCATTCTCACATGCTCATATGTTTTAGTCTGTCTTCACAGATTGTCAGAGATTAGGAAATTTTCAAAGGAGATGAACCTATTTCCTTATTGTTCTGAACACAGAGAAGGCCAGTGTCATAGAGCCAGAAATCTGGAGTGGGTCTTATGTCCTCACACAACAGAATGCAGGGCTGGGGAAGCCAGTCCTGTGTTCACATCCAGACGTACTTTGTATAGCATCATTGATGCATCCATTCATGAAGATAGCCCACTCATGACCCAAACAGCTCCCAAACACCCCAACCTCCAAAACTTCCATGCTGAAGATCAATTTAACACATTCAGACCACAGCAGGGCATACAGATATGAAGCTGAATGAAAATACAAATGAAGAAATGATCCGATACGCTAACTAAGAGAATGGGGAACTATTCTCTGCCTCCTTTCTATGTTCTGTGATTTCAGCAGGAGAAGGGTTACCTCTTTTAGCTACAGAGTGGAGTATCATAAGGGAGGAGTAATATGCTGGCTCTGAACCAGCCACAGTTTTTGGCATCTCCTAACCCAATGAAGCTGCGGCAGCAGTGATTATTTGTTCCATTGTACAAACCAAGATATGAAAGCTATGCAAGGTTTCGCCCATAAGCCCACACATCTGGAGAACCAGAATTCAGACAGGAATTCAACTCCACATATCACGCCTTTCATCAAAAAGTTGCCACAAATTAAACAAATATTTTCTAGTGTAGCACTAGCAAACAAAAGTGTAATTACGGGCAACATAGCCATTATAAGTGCTTTCATAGCATTAAAATATCAAATTAAAAAGGTTTTAGCTAGGTGCTGGTGGCTCATGCTTATAATCCTAACTAATCAGGAGGCTGAGGTCTGAGAATAGTGGTTCAAAGCCAACCCAGGCATGAAAGTCCTTGAGACTCTTATCTCCAATAAAAACTACTCAGAAAAGGCTGAAAGTGGCACTGTGGTTCAAGTAGTAGAGCTCTAGACTAAACCAAAGAAGCTCAGGGACAGCATCCAGGCCCAGAGTTCAAGCCCCAGGACTGGCACAAGAAATAAAAAGATTTTAAAAAGTGAAGTTAGTTTTAGTAAATTTTTGTGTATATATATGTATGTGCTGGTCCTGGAATTTAAACTTAGGCTGAAATGTAAAAATTATAGTACAAACCCAGCCCAGGGAAGAAAACCCAAGAGACTCTTACTTTCAATTAATTTACCATAAAAGCCAGAAATGGAGCTATGGCTCAAATAGTAGAGTGCTAGGTTTGAGCAAAAAAGCTCATGGACAGTACCCAAACCCTGAATTCAAGCCCCAGTATTAGTGTACACATTCATGCATGCACACACACACACACACACACACACACATACACATGCACACAAAGTGAAGTAAATAAAAGCTGACAGTCATATTCAGGGTTCCAAGATCCATGCCCAGACAAAAGCCTTTTTGGTGCCAGTAATTGTCTCCATTTTTCAGCTAAGATCTTGAGCTACTTAAACAGAGTAGAAATGAAAGAAAACTTTCTGATTAATTTCTATTTTTGTCATTATTACTAGTCATATCCTTTAGAGTAAGAAATAAATCTTGTAGCCCATGACCTGGCAAGCTGATTCACTAATATCCATGAACCTTTGAGCATAAAGCTAAGCTAAAATATCACTCCCAAGTTGAGTGCTCTCATAAGAATTCAACTTTAAGCCATTTTCTGTCAAGGAAACACATTTTGAAACTAACAAGGGTTGGGTTGAGTTTTTCTACTTTTAGTTCTAGCCCAGAACAAAGCTACTCTACTTCCCATAGTGCTCTTTTCTCAAATTTGACCAAATAGTGAAACTCTCTGCCATGCCATAAAAAGTTAGCGTACAAAATTAAATTACACTTTATATCAAACCATAAACTACCTTAGATTCCAGCATATATAATCAAGAATATAGATCAAAAATGTAAACAGAGTTGATCTTGGCCATCTATTCAGTATACAAAAATATGTCTATATAGAATACAAATCAGGATACATCTATTAGAATGTAGATGTCCATCACTGAATGAATACAACCATATCCAGATCAATAGTTGGACTCTATGAAGAGTGTTTTCTTAGAAACTTAATTCAAACCTTACTAGTTAGCCAGGCCACTGCAGCTCATGACTGTACTTCTAGCTACTCAGGAGACCGAGATCCATAGATTGTGGTTCAAAAACAGCCAAGGGAGAAAAGTCCACAATATTTCATCTCTAGTTTACCAGTAAAAAAGCTGGATTCCGGTGCCCTGCATGTTGTATACACATTTTTCTAATTTGGGGAGGGGAAGAAAAATAACAAAATGCTTAAATAAGGATACAGGTTGTCTCATTGTAACAATGGCATGTACAAGACACTATGTTGAAAATGAACTTTACAAATTTGGGGGGGCAGGTGAGAAGGGAAGAGATGGTAGGGGAAAAACAAAGGTGGAGGTAACAATGCTCGATAGGAAATGTACTCATTACCTTACTCTTGTAACTGTAAACCCTCTGCACAGTATCTTTACAATAAAAATATATACAAAAAAGCTGGATTGGGGGGCATGGTTCTAATGGGGGGAACTCTAGACATGAACAAGTAAACCAAGGAGAAGGAGGCCCCTAAATTCAAACTCTAACTTGCAAAAGAAACCAATAGGTATCAGTCATCCATTTTTCATGGATTATACTTTTTAATAGGATTCAAAACTTTGACATAGAAAAATGATGTCAAACTCTGAAAACATTACAGGATGGAACAGGAGAAACCCTAGATCTTGTTGGCACAGGCCGAAATTTTCTTAATAGAGACCCAGAAACACAACAAATCAAAGAAAGGTTGGACAAATGGGCTTGCATGAAATTGCAGAGCTTCTGCATGGCAAAGGACATAAGCTAGTAAGATCAATAGAAAGCC
>NW_012267309.1:4635846-4671807 GCF_000151885.1 Dipodomys ordii | reverse complement strand
ACAAACAAGACCACACTAAAGCTACCAGCATGACTATGTTTATTGCAACATTATTTACTATAGCTAAGATATGGAACCAACCCAGATGCCCCTCAGTAGATGAATGGATCAAGAAAATGCGGTCTATATACACAATGGAATTCTATGCCTCCATCAGAAAGAATGACATTGCCCCATTTGTTAGGAAATAGAAAGGCTTGGAAAAAATTCTATTACGTGAAGTAAGCCAGGCCCAAAGAAACATAGGTCCCATGGTTTCCCTTTTTTGCAATATCTAGCATATATCTGAGTAAAGCAGAAAAGGTCAGATAAGATGATGTTAGGGAAATGAACCATAAGATATGTATTCAAATGTTTTTTTTCTTTCATGGGATTGTTTCTAACACATTTATAAGATAATTTCTTTGTTGCTTTGTATGTCCCTCCCCCATTAACCCCTGCTTTCACTGCATTTGATGTCGGTATAATTTGTGGAGGGGAAGGGGAAAAACAAATCGTTTAAATAGGGATACAGGTGGACCCATTGCAACAATGAGATGTACAAGTCATTATGTCAAAAATGAACTTTACAACTTTGGTTTGGGGGGGGAGGATTGAGTGGGAGGGCTGGGGGAGGATGGAAAGGGATTGGAAGGCTACAATGCTTGATAAGAAATGTACTCATTATCTTGCCCATGTAATTGTAACCCCTCTGCACAGTATTTTCACAATAAAAAAAGAAAAGAAAAATGATGTCAAGTCTTAGCCACTAGCTGAAATAAAAAAGGACTGATTATTTTTTAGTCTGTGGTTCATGGTTATTCTCAGAATCCCAGTGTAATCAACAAGAGATGTGCCCATTAAGAGCAATGCCACAATTCCAAAGAACAAATCTGCCAGCATAGATCAGTTAGATTGTGCCAATGATCCTGCCACTGGTTCACAACCTGGCAGGTGTGGGAGGAGGGTAAAAGTAAGATGTTTTAAAATGAACTGCTTGGCCTAAAATTGTAATCTAACTTGATGCATAAACAGATTCTAGCTTTCTCATGTAAGGAGTAACCAAATCTCACTCACAAACAATTGTTCATATCATATTCAAGTAAGACAGATAAAAGCTATAATTACTTAGATACCTTATTTCCAATTTTTTGTACCTCATTACCTATTTTTTTTACCACATTTCCTTTCCTCTGGTTGAAAATATAAGCTACTCAGTCTGATAGAGTATTATGTTGTAAACCATGTTTGGTCCAGGCTACTACTCCATTCCAGAATCACAACTAAATCTGATTAAGATCTTCAAATCTAGAATTGTCATAGCCTTTTCTTTCAGAGGTTTGATATACTAATTTAGTTGAGATAGGGAAAAGCAGAGGCCTTAGTCTCCATAGCAGCGTTATTCCTCATTCCCATGGCAGCCACTACATAAACATGGCTTATGTTTGTTAGAACCTTTGCATCAAAAGTCTTTGCCTACAGCCCACGTAAGGAAAGTCAGAAATACAATGACACAAAGATGATTGAATCAGATCTTATACTTTTCTTTACAAGTATTTTATTATGCAAAAGGTAAAAGAGAATACTGGAGTGAATTCCATTATTCATCACCTAGCTTCAGTAACTGTCAATATATGGCCAGGCTTGTCAATTTACTACTCTCTACTCTCACACATACATTTTGCTATTTTGAAACAAATGCCCAATTTTATATTACTTCAAGCAGAAATAACTCATATGTAGCTACAAAAAATAGAGCCTTTTAAATAATTACTGTTTTTGCAAAGACAACATAACACCATATATTCATTGTTCAAGTATCTCTTGTTGTCTCATATAATTTTAACTAGTAGTTTAAAGCAGAATCCCCTCAAAAAGTCAATATGTGCTTTGTTTCTCTGCCTCAAGATTTTCTGTAAATGGGAAGTCTTGATTATATTTAAGCTCAGGTTTTTCAGGTAGAGGACTTCATAGGTGGTGCTGTGTATTTCCTATTACATCACATCAGGAGGTACATAATGCCTGATGTTAATATTGATCAAGGAGTTCAGGTGTCGCCAGCTTGATCATCCATTATGAAGTTCCCTATCAGTTTTTCAACTAATAGTCTTAGCAGGCATTGATGTTAATTGCTTAGATCAATTATCTCATTAAGGGTTGAAATGTTGATGGTTTGAAATCTATCATTTTCTCTTCTTTTATTAACTGGATTTTTCTAAAAAGAAAAATTCATCAAGTACTTGGTTGTTCTGAAGTGCAAGTCATACAGGAAAAACAAGCCAAAGATTAGATTCTTCAGTGTTGTTTGCCTATTTTCAGAATAATATAATGGTTCTCTAGATTATGGCAAAAGTGATTGATTATTTTTTATTTTATTAAAAATTCATGCTTCTTAATTGATCTTATTCATTTTGATCCATTTGCATTTACTTTTCTTTTTTATGTTCAACTTGCCCTGTCTTTAATCAGGTTGGCTCCTGAACCATTTTAACATATTTCCCTATGTCTTGACAGTTTTCTTTCTTTGGGGAGTAACAAGATTTTCCAGCCCTTTTCTCCCCTTCACATTTATTCTCCCAAACATGGGATTCACAATTTTGCTACAAATCCTGGTTCTATTTCTTGTGTATGGTATTTCAGACCACAATATAAGTGTTCTCATTGCTAATGGGCCTTTATCTGGTAGACACTTCTAAGAGATATTTGCTTATTAAGAAACATATAAAAATTCAGGTTGATATTTTTTAGTCTAATGTAGGATAACAGCTTTTATTTAGCTTCCTTAGCTTTTACCATGGTATATTTTCCTCTTGCATTAAAAAAAAATCTTTTCCTAATGACATTAACAATCTAAGATTTTCTTTGCAGGTCTTTTACCTCCCTATGATAGATATACCCAATAACAGATTTCCAATTGACTGAGTTTTTAATGTCATTTGAAATAATTTTACTTGATGTACTTAAACCACCTATATGATATGCAATTCAGTTCATTTATTTCCCTTGTCTTTTAATTTCTACAGGTGGCTTCCATGATTCAAAAGTCAAGTCTATGAAACAACACTTAATTAGAAATACTTTCATCAGTTTTTGGTTGATATTTAAGTTTGTGTTTTCCTCTTTCACATATATATTTCTCTGATGTCTAGAAGCATCACAACTAGCCAATTCTTTTAGCAATGAATGACCAGAGTCATTCTACAGCATCATCTGTATTACTAGAAACCTGGAGTCTAAGCCTCAATTTCTTCCCCACTCTGCTTATTCTAGCTCTGTGGCCACCAGGTATTACTCAGCTGGGAATTTCTAACAACCCAAAGTCTGTCTTCAGGTTTCTACTACTCCTATTCATAGTCTTGTGCCTCTAAGGAAGCTGGCTCCATCCTCAACTCTGAGGATGGGCCCATGATGGAGGCCAGTCTTAAATCTAGTATGAGGTGAGAAATGATAATGTCCCAGGCCAATGAGACTCATTAAGAAAAGCTCCTACTGAGGAAATTCTCAAGAAAGATGAGAGCTAGTCTTGAGCACAAAAGCTCAGGAAAAGTACCAAGGTCCCAGGTTCAAGCCCCAGTACTGGCACAAAACAATAAAAGGAAAGAAAAAAAGAACGCTTGCGATGTTCTTGCACCAAGTTCCAAATGAGTCTAAACTTGTATTTATTTACCCGTTGTCACCGGGCTTGGATTCATTCCCAATCCTGGCATCATTTTCTAATCCTTTCACTGCCGGTTACTGACTAAAAAGCCCAACCCACATCCTCCCTCTTCACTCCTCCATGGAAGCAGCACTAGTCTTTCAATATCATACTGTTTATTAAACTTGCGATGACAACAGAGAGCAATGTAGAAAAACAAGTCGTTAATAGTCAGCTATCCCCATTCATTCATTCCTTGCTCCTTCTATTTGAAATTTGTTATTGTCTTTACTCCTCAAGAATCTGAACCTCACCGGGCACTGGTGGCTCATACCTGCAATCCTGGCTATTCAGGATGTAAGTAGCTGAGATTTGAGAATCCCAGTTCAAAGCCAGGCCTGGCAGGAAAGCCCATGAACCTCCAATCTCCAGTTAGTCAGAAGTGGAACTGTGGCTCAAGTGGTAGAGTAGCATCTTGAATGGAAAATCTAGAGAACAGCACCCAGGCCTGAGTTGAAGCCCCAGTACTGGCACCAAAAAAAAATAAAAATCAAAGCTGCCCTCCATGTCTCTTCCTACCTCTTCTCTTGTGGGTTTTTTGATCATCTCAAGGCAGTGGACAGCTCCCGACATCTGTTATTAGAAAAAGCACTTAACTCATCTATTCCAACAACACCCAGATACCTTGCTTGCCACATCACACAGACTCATTAAGACATTTTCCTACATAAAAAGAACAATTCTGGCTCCAAAAGAGGAATTCTGCCTTTCTTTGGGATCAATCTGCTTCAATTCAACCAGCTCATAAAACTTCATAGATTTTCTTAATATTAACATGTAAAACAGAATAATGAGGCCTAGTCACATTGCTAGAAATCATTATCAGTGGGTGAAGTTGGAAAATATATTTAAACTGTCCCAACTGTAAAATGAAGATAAATAATAATACCTAACTCAGGCTTGTACGGTTTCATGTTGATTAAATGAATTAATATACACAAGGGGCTTTGAACAGTGCCTGGGACATGGGAAGCATCTAGCTGCTTCTGCTGCTATCATTTCCATCAGAAATCTTTGCTCTGAAAAAGGCTATTTGGACTTGCTGCCACAGGGAGATAAGAATACCTATAGAACATGGTTATTGTGAGGACTGAATGATGGAGATGACCTAAAAGCCCCCCTGGCATGTTGTGGCAAGTATAGGCAAGCTGTCAGAGCCAGCAGGATTAGTAAGAGAGTATGTAAAGTACCTGACCATGGGAGAAGATCAATAATTTGAGATCCTATCATTTGGCTTCTCAGGGAGTTTACAGAGGTTTTTAAATACTAAAGCAGGACCAGGGCACCTGGTGATTTTTAAATCCTGGCAAGAGGCCCTGTTTTGATTCTGATCTTCAGTCTCTATTGTTCCCCTCATTCCCATTGTCAATAGAAGTAGTGGTGCTGGGCTGTGAGGCCTAGGCCATTGCCTCTGTCAGCTATTGAGCTCGTATTCTGTGGGTAACTAGATGATGTAGATCATGCAAAATGCAAGCAAGGAAGGAAGGAGGGCACTTATTGCCTGCTCCCAGTTCTGATCAAACTTGCCTTGCTCCTGGTTGGGGATGAAACATCTATGTAAGAATTTACTGATAGTCAGTGTTCACTCTGGTGACTGCCACCTGGCCACAGTGAAAGCAGGTTTACGGCCCTTCCCATGGGAGTGCTGAGAGATTTGGACTCACAAACTAAATATGTAAGGATCAAATTACAACAGAATCTGTTACATGTAGGTGAGAGCCTGCATAGAAAGAGATATGGGTGGTGTCCAACCACAGGCTACCCCTTTCACTTGGTGAAGCAGAAGCAAGCCTGGACCCAGACCCATAGATATGTAGGTAGCATCAGACTGGTATGATCTACAGAAGTACAGACTTCTGGTCAGAGGAGGCCTCTATGGCATGAGATTGAGGTTATTCAGCCTCCACATAGCAGAAACATCTGAACCTTATGACAATGAAACACTGAAAATCAGAGAAACCTCTTGATCTATCTGCCCAGAACCCCAAAGCCCCATCTCTTAGAGACAAAATCCCATGGAGTGGTTGGCTTCAGGAGTTTCTCAGTAATTCTGCAAAATAAAGAAGAGAAAAGTAAAATCTGGGGCAAACAGTACTGGCTATTCACAGGATTGACCATTATGCTGTAATAGAAGTCTCCTAAGAAAGGATCTAATTAAATGCACCTGCACTAAAATGATTACTTGACTATTATCTGCCCACACAGAGAAAGTGAGAACCACAAAGTCTGAAACACAGCAAGCAGCAGGCTTAATTGTCTTCTGTAAGGAATGGCTTTTGTTTTGCTCAGTGCTCCATCAAAAACACTACATGTTAATATGTCCTGTATAATCTATCTGGCCAGCTAACTAGTTTAATCCATCACACACCATGTGAAAGAATAAAAGCAGGTTGGTAGTGACAAGTTAATAGTAGAGGCAGGAAATAAAATGGAGAAACACACTTTGATTGATGGTGTAGAGCTATTAGGTGCTACTGTAGATGGACTCTGCCTAGTTTTATATAGTGACCGATCAAAGCAAAATAGATCTAGTAATTTAAAACTTTAAACATGGTCCTTCAATTAAAATTTTAAAAGGCCAATGGATGTATTGCATTCTGATGGAGCAATAAAAGTTCAATTACAGCCAACTCTTGACTATCTACAAGTGGATCCAACATAACAAATCTTAATCCCAGCCCTTCATTGCCCTGATTATTGGCTCTGCAAGCCCAACCTTGTTTATTACAAAATCTTTGCCTCTGTCCACAGTTTTATATTCCGGTGTGGAGCTGAATGAATGGACATTTCAAAATCAACATTTTCCCCAACAGAAACCATGGGAAAAGGAAATGTACCCATCTTAGAGGATCTAGAGGAATCCAATTAGTCCTGCTGCTATCTGCCAATCACAATGCTGCCCATTTCCTAGACTGAGAGGGAAAATTAGGAGGTCTCACAGAAACAAAACAGGATACATGCATGATTCTCCAGAGCTTCGTAAACATCATACTGGGTTCACCTGAACCCAGAGGACATCGGTTTTGGTTACTGGGATCAGGTGAACCCAGTAACCAAAACCGATGTCCTCTGGGTCTGTTTTGTGTTATACAAAACAAATGGTCTGCAGCCTTATAAATAAGGTATTTGTGTTATAGTTATATTCATATTATGATAAATTGCCATCTACTAATTCAATTCAATCCTAGCAATACAATCTCTCTGTTTCTCCTTTCTCTTTCACACACACACACACACATCTCTCTCTCTTTCTCTCTTTTATGCACACACATATTAAATACATTCAAGTTTAATCATTACAATAGCTAAATGTTAGACAAAACTTACGAAATAATTAGTTAAAGTATGGCACATCTCATGATGAGATGCTAACAGGAATAAGGAAAGAAAAATGAATGACTATGTTCTCTTTATTCGAACATGAATTGATCCTCAAGTCATATTGCTAAGTTAAAAAAAAAGTGAAGAGGACATGTATGCTATACTACTAGTTGTGTAAAAGTGAAGCTATCAACAAACTTGTGCCTGCACTTACTGACTTATACATGCATGAAATTGTTCTCCATAAGGATCACCTTTGTTTCCTGCACTAGACGCATCAGGAATCATTTCTCATCGTAGAGATGACTCCATTAACATTTTCCTGTATCTATTGGTCCCAAACACAGTAATCACACATCAAGTCACCTAGAAGTAGATTTAGTTACCTCTGCTACAAGGCCCAAAATTATGTCTGTTCCGCATCAGCATCTCAGCACAATGGTGAATTGATATCATTGATCTTGATGATATAACCCAGTTATTCCCTGTAAAAATGCAGTTGCTTCCTTTGGTGAACATGACATCAGACCATATTATAAGCCTCCCCAGGCTAGAATTGGCAGTTTCCTTCTTGACTTCTCATACCTCACCCCAAAACCCCTGAGCTCACTCAGTCCATGGAGCAGTTATCCTAAGCAAAGCTCAGCCACACAGAGAATGGAAGACATCCATCAGTGCATTTCTGCTCTCACTTCCACAGCCACAGGATCTCAAGATGAACCCATCTTTCAGTTTTGTATGCCTGGTCTGGGATTAGAGTGCCTATTCTCTGTTTCTGTATTCCATGTTCCTGCTTAGGACACACAGCCAGAAGCCTCCTAAATATCCTTCATGCTATGTTGACTCCACTCACTATCTCAGACCTCTCTTGGAAGTCTGCTCATAAAGATGTATTTTACAAAGCAATTGCATGGCCTGTGATTTAAAAATAATCCTACAAATATATTGATAATAGTGAGTCAGACTTGCCACATCACAATTACGAGGAATATCAGGCATGTTCTTGTCTACTAAAATAACCTTCTTACCAGGAAAATTTTTTCACTCATTAGCTTGGGATGAAAGAGTAAAAAAAAAAACTATGGATCTGAGCTTCCAACAAACCTGTGTCAGAAAGTGCTCTCTTCAACTCATTAGCAACAACCTCAAACCACTTACTCCATATAAACTCAGATTTTCATATCTACAAAATGGGGACTGTCCTGAAGATTGGCTCTAAGTAGCATTACATCACAGGCAATCACCTTTGGTGGTTCTTTTCCTGAAAAACACCATCTACTAGACCACTGTAGTCATTTCTAAATTGGATTATACAACAAAAGAGGTTTCATCCATTCAAAATGATGAGGCTATTCCAAGCACTGTGTTAGCACAACAGAAGATTGAGAGAAAACCCTGATGCCAGTGGCTCACACCTGTAATCCTAGCTGCTCAGGAGGCTGAGGATTGCAGGTTGAAGCCAACTAGGGCAGGAAAGTCCATGAGACTGATCTTCAGTTAAGCAACAACAACAACAAAAAGCCCACAACTAGATCTGTGGCTCAAGTGGTAGAGTTCTAGCTTTGAGCCAAAAATCTCAGGGACAGTACCCAGACTCAGTATTCAAGCCCCAGGACTGGCTGGCACACACACACACACACACACACACACACACACACACACACACACACACACATGAGATTGAGAGAGATGAAGAAGATCCCCAAGGAAAGCTGCTGGCCTGAGTGACCCTAAAACAGATTAATCTAACCACTTTCCACCTGCCTCTGACTTGTTTCCTGACTTTAATACTGATTATTGAAGAGCAAGAGAACTGCTCTGATACCACCAAACCACCCAACTAATCCCAGTATCACAGTTCAAAGTCAGCCTGGGCAGGAAATTTGATAAAAGAATTCATCCCCTTAGTAAAGTTTCTGCTACTGGCAGCCAAACACACCCAACGTGGTGTAGCAACTTCCTTTCAGACATCCACATTCAAATTCAAAATTGAAAAACACAAAGTAGGAGTTACAAGCCTGATTGGACAGAATAAAATAAATAGTATAAAAGCCATAACCACTTACCCAAACATTTGTGGAAATGTTGATAGAGGTACTATACACTTAAGTTTAAGAGTTATACCATAGTCAGCATCCTAAAATACAAATATATTACACATACAGCTGAGCTATTCAAGAACTACAAATGAAAGACACATTGCTTGGCAACTGTCCAATTTTGCATATGCTTATCTCTTCCAATATATGAAAAACATAAAGCAAAAGGATTTAGAAGCACTGTAGAGAATCTGACAATGCCTAAGGGTATAGAAAGTCAAATTTCCAAATTGATGGCACAACATGCATTTGGTTTTCTATTTTCCCAAGCATCTCTTTGTTAAACATCGCATAGATATGACAAAGTTTCATATTTGCCTAATACTATAGATGGAGGAAATACACAAATTGAAGAGGCTGCAGATATGTTCTCTTTTTGAATGTTTTCATTGCTCCTGTGTTATGTTGAGTGAAAATGGAAAGTTTAGAGTATATAGCAGACTTTACATACGCCTTATCAGCCAAGCACGAACTATTTTAGCAGCCTATTTTGCAATATGTGTGCTATTATCATAATGTCTGAAAGATAAGCATATATTTTCAATGATTTGCTGCCTAATTCCTAGAACAATGGGAAATATTAACATTTGTCTTATGTTTCAAAACATTCCCATTAGATTTACATACAATATTGTCAATACCTTCATATCAGAGTCCTTACTAGGTTCAGAGGTGACAGAGCTGGAAAGGCACTAAGTTAGCTTCAAAACACTGAAATGCTAGCTCTTCCTCAGGAATGTGCTAGCTGTGCAACTTCTGGACATCTATCAGTTAACATCCCTGAGCACCAATTTTCACACTGGAAAAATGTTGAGATGGACGTAACAGAAAAAGTGGCAACTGTGCCTTTTAAACTATGAGAGTATGTTTGAAGTCTACGGCTCCACAACTGACACTCAGGACCACCTTAAAATGCAGGTTAAGTTTCTGTGCTTCTAATTAGTTCAAAAATTATTGGAACTTCTGGGCACCAGAAGCTCTGTAATGTTAGGAAAGATCAAGCAAACAAAAGGAAAGAAGTAGACAAAGAACTCAACAGATCAGATCAGGACTCATGACTGGAGAGGCCACCAAGTAGCACCTCTGTTAAAGAAAAGTTTAAAAACATGTGAGGATGCAGGATATCTGTCTATTTTTCATTTGGGCATTCATTCAGTTAACATTTATTGAACATTAATTATTGTCTGACTATATGGAGGATATATAGGAAAATAGGATCTACTTTCCCAACCTCCAAAAGCCAAGGTCTTACAGGGACTCCTGTGGTCTCACATCCCCATAAGCATGTGATTATATACACTATGAGGCCTATCAGTAGTCAAAGGGGTTCAGACAACTAGCAGCCTTAAAAGGAGGTAATGGAGCGTTTCAAATCTAGTTACAAGCTGAGAGAGCAGAGGGGAGACCAGAGGAAGAGCTAGGTAAAGACAACTCTGTGTCCCAGTTTGCTTAGAACTTGAGCAAGAGATCTCTAAGAGGTAACTTCAAGGTCTTCTTCAGAGCTCCTCCGATGAGATGTGGTCTCGATCTGTTGAATCTCTGTTGGCGAAAAACTTTCTTAAAAGAGACGGTAAATGATGAATTGCTCTACACTCCCTTGCCCAGTTTTGGCGTATGTAGTATTTGCTTTAAGAGATGCTTTGTGACTCTGTGGTCTTTCTTTTTTTTGGGGGGGGGGTCCGGTCATGGGGCCTGAACTCTGGGCCTGGGCGCTGTCCCTCAGCTCTTCAGCTTAAGGCTAGCACTCTACCACTTGAGCCACAGCGCCACTTCTGGCTTTTTTCTTTTTGCTTATGTGGTGCTGAGGAATCGAACCCAGGGCCTTGAGCATGCAAGGCAAGTGCTCTACCACTGAGCCACCTTCCCAGCCCGACTCTGTGGTCTTTCTGATCTAGGGTTTTTGTTTTTTGGCTAATACAACCACATTAAGTAAGTTTACTGGAAAAGAACTCCCTTGCACTATTGTTAGCTGGCAATAGCACAAGATTTTTGCAAGAAATAAAAGTAGATTTTGTTTACTCAGTAAATATCCCTTTTTCGTTATTATCTTTAAGTAGTTGTACAAAGAGGATTCAATTCAACAAATCAGATTATGAGTACAATACATCTTAATCAATGTTACCTCTTCCATTGTTATCTCGGTAAATATTTCTTGAGGACTACTAAACCTGAGCAGGAAAGTCTCTGAGACTCTTATTTCTAATTAAGCACCAAAAGCCAGAAGTAGAACTGTGGCTCAAGTGGTAGAGCATTAGCCTTGAGCATAAAAGCTCAGGAACAGCACCCAGGTACTACATTCAAACCTCAGGACAGGCACACATGCCTGCATGCACACACACACACACACACACACACACACACACACACACACAGTTCTTAGCAATGAATCATTTGGTTCTTTCCACCGACTCCTTTATCAAAGCTTTCTAAAAGCAAAGTTCCTCCTAGTTCCACACCTAAGGCTGTAGCGTAAGGATGGGGTGAGGCTAAGGCTAGGACTCAGGAGAACACCCTTTTTCTGCTGAGCAGCTTGTAGCATGGCTGCTGTTGAACCAAACCATGGAGTGTGCTGTTTTGTGGTGTGTGGTGGCCTCTAGTGGAGGCCCACCCTCAGCCCAGTTCAGCTCCAACTAGATCAAGATGATCAGGCCTAAGTACATTTTATTAGCAATTGATACTAAAGGCAGGGCTACTCTGCCATGGTATTAGGAGATGTTCATGAATCTCCAGGTAAGAGATACACATATCTCTTATCTATCCCTGTATTGCAGGTACAAAGTCTTTAAACAACAAACTGAAGGAAGGATATCGATGTTTCTTTATTTTTATATCATTTCTTCTAAAGCCCCACTTTGACTTGGTAATCGAAGTTTCATCTTGGATAACTTAAGCTGTAGACTTTGTCCTGCTGAATTACTCAGGGCTCCTCTCATGAGCTGGATAATACATTTCCTGAGATGAATCTCCATCATCAACGGCCTTAGTCCCTGCATCTATTCTGAGGGTGCTGAGCTCCCTGCATCAAAATCTTTTGGCCAATTTCAAACACAGTGACAAGGGGGAATAAACCAAAGGGCAGGTGGGGGTGGGGGTGGGAAACGAAATGCCAAAAGATATAATTTCACACTGTACATTACAAACAACATCAAAGAAAAAACTCAAGTTTCCATATCTTGGAATTCATTTCACTTATCAGGAAAAGGGAGGGGAACAACAAAATGGTGAGACAAAGGACAATGGACACCAATGCAACAGTGATACTACGTTAGAAATGATTTTACCACTTGGGAGGACAGAAAGTGGGAGAAAAGGGTAACAATGTTCAACAAGAAATGTACTCATTACCTTACTATGTAACTGTAACCCCTCTGTAGCTCACCCTGACAATAAAATTAAATTAAAAAATAATCCTTTGGCCAATTGGTCCTACCTCAGGTCTGGGGAGGTCTCCTCTAAAGTGGCATGAGAGGTTTAGATGCCCACCCATGGTGCCCTAAAGTTGTGGGGAGGTTCTCTGCTGACAGACAATCACACTGGATGATACAAGGAAAGTGATCCATGGCCAACCTCCTGGGTTTTGCCTTAAAAAAAGTAAGTACCCACTGAGATGTAGGGCTTCAGTTATTGTCCACATCCAGCCACCCAGATTTCCCCACAGTTCACTTGTCTCCTTCCAAAAAGTCATTCTCTGGTCAGAACATAGGCATAAAGCTAGCTATTCTTCCCAGTTCATTTCTGATACAAAATATTGCCTAGATTCTTGCAGCCTGTTTCCTCCACCTCCACTTCTCATGATTCTTACATCTGTCATGAATGTCAAAAGACCAAGTATTATTTCTCTGTACTTTGAAAGTCTCATCTGTTGCAATCCTAGAGCAAGGTCATCTGCTGACTGAATAGAGAAGAGAAAAGGTCAGAAGGATTAATTAATGGGAGACATAGAAGTTGATACAGCCAAGTTTTATCTGTCACGCAGCTGAAGAAATAGATAGGCTTGAAACCTGTGCCCTCCCAGACAGAGCCCAGTGTTCTGCTTCTTGCTCTCACCATCTCTCCTAGTTTAGTCTGGCCCAGCACGCCTTTGAGGAGACACACAACCACACTGACTTTTCTTGCCTAGCAACAAAGGTATGGAAGTACTAAAAGCTGACCTAAAATGTTCTGGATCCTACAGGGATAAAACAAAACCTCTCTGGTTTCTTCTATGAGCACAGATAAAGATGCTTCTGTACAGTCTCCTCCAACACCAAAGGTAGGTCCAGTGGGTTAAGCCTCAGAAAGTGTTTGGTGCTGAATACCTCAGGGGAGAATTTGAGTAGAAGTTGGCAGTTGATCCAAGTGTCAAGGGGTGGTAAGAATGGAACAGAGGGAGGAATCAGCAGAGATGAAGGCTGAGATGTGGGAATACATGTAAAAGGCCAAGGGAGAGGTAACACTCAAGATGACCCAGAAGTTGTATTCCTGGGTTATCAAGCAGATAATGGAGCTCTGAATAGACCAGAGGCTCCTTGTTTGGTATTTGTCATAGTAGGCAACCTATTTTCCTATATATTATCATATATGCCTATATTATTGTAAAGATACTGTACAGAGGAGTTACAGTTACATGAATAAGGTAATGAGTCCATTTCCTATCAAGCATTGTTACCTCCTCCTTTATTTTTCCCTACCATCCTTTCCCTCCCCACCTTTCCCAACTCCTCCCTCCCCCAACCACAAGTTGTAAAGTTCATTTTCAACATAGTGTCTTGTACACTTCTGTATGTTATCTTGCTTTCTAGAAAACATAGATCGCTTCTATTCAGTTGTTCATGTGTCTTCCTGATGACTTTATATTCATGGTAGTAGCTGAAAGGGTGCCATGGCGGCTATGTCTCTACCTGCCCACCAGCTTTTCTCTATTAAAGAATATATTGGTAACATTAAAAATGCTATATGTTTCTAAAACTATTTTTGAAAAAAACTTTTCAGATAAAGGAAAATGTATGTTTCTTTACCTTTTTCTTTTGTGTTGTTTGGAGACAAGCTCTCACTATAGAGGCCAGTCTGGGCATGAAATCATCATCCTCTTACCTCAGCTTCCTGGGTGCTAGGATTACAGGAATGAATCCTACCCGCTTCGCTGTGGGTCTCTTCTCTACATATATGAAACTGTATTTGGAGGGAAATTAATATATCTCTAATCACTTTTATAGAATAAATATCTCTCAAAATATTACTTCTCAGAGTCCTTCAACTCAGTCACTACTTACCCTGTCAACGAGGTAGTTGTTTTGCTGGCATGAAAAAGAAAAGTGTGGTTCGCCCTGTTGTAAATAGAGTCTAAGAAATGCTTTGAGTCCAGGAGGAATAGAAATGTCTAACTGTCAAAACATTTCTTGATACTATGTTATGATAGAGCCACAGACACACAAGGAAGAAGCAAACAAAAAGGCACTTTCATTTTGTGTGAAACACATTACCCTCAGTTTCTTGTATTATACCAAGAAATCATCTCCTCACCCAGCCAATTGCTATTCCCAGCTTCCTATCCATCCCCTGAGAGACTTCCTTCTATTTCTTTCAGGAAGTCACCCTCTCTTTTATCTTCATGCTCCTGCCCCTCTATTGCATATGTCCAGCTAACTCATGAGTATGAGAGCTAGTCCATATACCACACACAAGGTTAGTGAGGATTTGGGTAGCGAACCCAATGATGTCTACATTCGGGGCACCTATTTGAAATCCAAGCTCAAGGAAAGCTAAATTTATTTTTTAATGCACTAAAGCATACACATTATTCTACCTATTGGAGAGTGTCTGACAACTTCTTAGCCTCCTCAGAAAGTATTTTGAAAAGTATCCATTTTCCCCAACAAAGAACACTTGTCTGTGAAGCATTTAAAAACCCAATCCTTATTTTTCTGCAAGGTTTCTTTGTCTTTGTCCATTCTCCAACCCTTCCTTCCCCATCCCCAAACCTGAAACATCACATAAAGCTCATCCTCCTAAATACGGATAAGCCCCATTACTCTCAGAAGTCTCCAGTCTCTTGGTTCTGACTAAACCATTCATCTTCACTTGGCAAAGAAATGTTTTCTTTGAATTCCTAAAGACCAATGCTGTCCATTTTTATTCTGGAGCTATTGGAGCTTGGGGCCTAATTCAAATATGTTAGTGAGCTTTCCATTGTTGTCCATGGTCAGTTGTCTCTGGTATTATGGAGCCAGTGGAGAGGTGGGACATCAAAGCAGACAGTGCATGGTAGAGAGCAAAGCTACTCATGGCAGCCAGGAAGCAGAGAGAAGAAGCTGGGGTTCCAATACACCTTCAAGGGCATATCACCTGCCTGACTTAATTTCTCCTAGTTTTAACCATACCTCTTAAATGTTCCTCCACCACCCAGTAGCAACATAGACTGACAACCATGTTGTCAGCATATGTGCCTGTGGGAACATTTGAGATCCAAATCATAACATCAAGATCAGATAGGACTATAGACTTTAAAAAGGTGATCACTGTCAGGAAATGCCTATTTTCTTCAGAATTTTATGTTCTGGTGGTTCAGCCTAGAGACAGAACAGCTTTCGATCTGTAAGAGAGTAAAGGACCTGTTCTGAGAGCCTCCATCCCTATTTCTAAGTCTGATGTAAGACGTATGTGGGAGGGCAAGGAAGGGGACATAAAAGGTGGAATAAGAATGAACAAATACAACAGTGATACTGGATATCTTGTGGGTGTGCACAGGAGGGAAAGACTGGGAGAGAGTGGCAGAAGAGGAGACATGGTTCAAAAAGAATTGAACTCATTGCTCATTACCTGATTCATATAACTGTAACCCCTCTGCATATCAACTCTACAACAACAAATTTTTAGAAAAAGACACGTGTGGGGTACATGGGACACCTGTGCTGCTTTAGTGCTTGTACTACTTGTTTAATGCTCCAATACTTTGAGTTCTGACTATTTCACTTCCATGCTTTATTTTTTGGTTGTTCCTATGTTTGTTTTTTCCTGTTTCCTCTGCAGCCAGCCTGCCCCAGCTCCACAGGCTATTTGTCTTGCTGCCTCTCATCTTTCATGCTCCATTTCCTAGATCCCACCCAAAGTTTTCTTTCATACTCAGCCTGCTGGTGGACTCCTAATCTGCCAGGGCATGCATTTAAATTCATTCTAGAAGTTTCTGGGTTCTTGACCCAAGTAGCACAGCTTCCTGAGCTGCTGTCCAGAAAGTCTAAACTCATGGTTACATAATAAGGTAATGAAGGCCAAAGATCCCATGTATGACTGGGTGAGACTTGAACCCAGGATCTTGATTCCAAATCATTGGTTCCTTTTTCTACATACATTTTGGAACAAATCAATAAAACCACCACTTCATCTTGGTCTGGCCTCAACTCTCATCCTTCACTCTTCCTGGCATCAGAATTTTGGGCTTTTTTCTTTTTTTCCTAATATTGGTATGAGTTCTGCCTCCTCATCCATTTAGAGTAGGTAGACTCCTGGATTCCCTCCTTTGCCAGTGATCACACACATACCCAACCCAGAACTTTCCTATCACTGAAGATAAAAAGTTAAACTAAAGAGGCATTCTTCAAAAGTCCCCTTCAGCGGCAAGGAGTATTCCATGAAAGAGCTGTTACTGTAAAATCCTCCTAAGATCATCCAGAAGCAGGGAATTGAGTGTTAATCTCCGATCCTTGTACTATGAAAAGAGGGGAAAGAAAACCAAAATTTGTCTTGTGTTTCTTAAGGCTCAGGCATTACGAGCTATACATTATACATATTGCTAACATCATATTCTGAGCCGAAACCTGCTAATGCTCACTCCTAATGATTCAGACATGTTTAGAAATATTTAGCAAATTTGTAAGACAGACTGCAGAAGTTGAAATGCAAACTTCTAGTTGCCTTCCCAGATCCACTCTGTCTCCCTAAACAAAGGAAACTTATATTATTGGATCTACCTACCAGGTTTTGTCTAGCTTCTCTCTTAGCTAAGTATTACCATGGAAGGAAGTTCCACTAATGATGCAAGACTCATGGTAGGTGTCCTTTAAGATCCAGCATCCCCCTCCTTCTTCATTGAGCCACTTGTACCTCAGCTCTGATGGTGAGAACACCATCCTACCTTCTGAGGCCAAGAGCCCTACACAGTAGAGCACTAATCTTGAAGGATGCTGATGATATCCAGGAGTCACCAAACTGCATGGCCCACGGAAACTACTTATTGTCATCGTTTTATGTTAAACACAACAAACCTACTCCCAACTTAAAAAGGAAAAGGAAAGGAAATAAATCAAAAAGTAAGGAATACAAGAGCAGAAAGCCCAAAGAGACCTACGTGTCTGATACTATCAGGAAGCTGTTGTGAACTAACTTTACTCAAGAAGAACATGAAGCTGAAATTACTTCAAGTCTCTGAAAGAGACATTTCTATCAACTGCGGGGACGACTCTTCTACTCTTGGGCTGTTCCCTGAACATCTGTAGGTTTCCTTTCCTTCAAGGCTGTGATGCCAGGGTATATGCCTGTTGTCATAGATGGACCTATTATATATCACCTAACTTTAAGAAGCCCATGGTATTGGCGTTGGACTCAGTAGCTCAGGCCCATAATCCTAGCTACTTGGGAGACAGAAATCTAAATATTGCTGTTCAATTCCAAGCATAGAATTTGAGAAAGTTCATCTCATTCTATAGCTGAGTGCAATGGCATGCCCTTGTTATCACAGCTACCGGGGAAACATAGGTAGGAAGATCCTAGCCCAGGCTGGCCTGGGAATAAAGCACGATCTTACCTCAGAAAAGTAACCAGCAAAATTAAACCTTAGCCAGAGTGTGATACAGTGCTTTTTCAGGTTCTCTCTGTGAGAACAGCTAGGATAGGACCCAAGGGAAAAGCAGAAATCCCTGCATCTATCCTGGTGATTTACTGTAACCAACCTGGAGCTGTTAAAGCACAAACACTAACACAATTTAGGATTCCATTCTGTCAACTCCTCACCAGCTCTGGGCCTTTACAATGTTTACTGTGCAGCCATCTGTGAATATCTTTGTGAAACTAGTTAAAGGCTTTTATGAGACCCTAAACTTCTAGTTACACTAATTTCCCCCACACCCATGAATTAGGACTTGGGTAAACAAAAGGCAGACTTGAGGATGGAGAACGATTGTGTGGTGTTAAATGGTGCATTTAACAGGGGCTGCCCACAAATTTTTCCGTTCCCATCGCTGGGTGTGCAGGCTGCGCCGAAGCCCATATAATGGACTCTTTATGTGGTACTTGGTTAGAAAAACGTATTGACAAAGAATCACAGACAAATCATAGCTCTGACCTTTAGTGCTCAAACAAGGTTTTCCTTGGGAGCGATTTAATTATCCATGCAACTCACTGGCTGCACACATTAGCAGCCTCTCTGTCTTTCCAAAGGCCATGGTCAGGCCAGTCTGGTTTGCCTTTCCTGAGAATGTTTGGCCAAGTGCTGCTCCTGTTATGAGGCTCTGTTGTGCCATACAAGGATAAACAGTGCACAGCTTCCAGCTGGACTCTGCCAGCTTGAGCGATTACTTCCCAAGCACCTGCTGCCCAAGCCGACCTTGGATCCAACAGTGCCACAGCTTCAGACTCACTGTTCAGATGAGTGATGAAGGTGCCAATGCCAGGCCAGTGGCCTGTTGCAACATGGCTGAACTCAACTGCCAATCCTGGGGGTGGAGGGGCTGGACCCACACTATGAAGCAAATCCAATCATCCTTGTCCATCTTAGTCCCTCAGTGGGCCCTGCTTTTCTTTGATCTTAGCTTTCCTTGGTTTCCTCCAAGAGCTTAAGGAAAGCAAAAGCCAGACACAAAAGGCTGTGTGTTGTCTGATTGCTTTCCTAGGAAATAACCTGGATACGCAAGTCTATACAAAGAGAAAAGCAGATGATTGGTTATTGAGTCAGGAAGGGGAGTAATTATGTAAAAAGTACAAGGTGTCAATTACTAGATAATACCAATGGTTACAGAGTATTCTACTAAATGTCTGGATCACCCTGAATTGTGCTCTGGAAAAGCTTAAATTCAATATTACTGTGTTTTGTTACCAAAAAATAAACATCTGAAGTATTAGGTTGAGGGTGGAGGGACTTGGACACACTCAATCACCAGCCTCAGAAAGCAGAACTAAAACTAATGGAGTATTTCCTGGAGGCAGGTTTCAGCTCATTGTGTAAGGTAAGAGGAAAATACCATTCAGAGCAGACATAGCCTCATCCAGAAAGCCCTCGGTCCACACTGCTGGGAAACCCGCAACACTTAGAGTAGGAAGTTTCACTTACCTTTATTTTATTATTTCTTTACTTTTCAGGGTAATACTGGAGTTTTCAGTTCAGACCTCCATGCTTGCTTGGTAGGTGCTCTACCACTTGAGCTTGCCCCTAACCTTTTTTGGCTTTTTTGCTTTTTATAATTTTTTAAAATTATTTTAAGTATATCTTTATTATCTTTAAGTTGTACCAAAAGGTTTTAATTCAATTCATCAATTTATGAGTACAATGTATCTTGATCAATGTCACCCCTTCCACCATTTTCCTTCATTTCTCCCTACCCACCACCCCCCCACCAAGTTACCTGGCTCCATTTTCAGGTAAGTACAGTGAATATTATAATTTTATGTATATTATGTGTTTACCCACCCTTCCTCTCTCCTTTCACCCACCCTTCTCCCTATGACCACCTCACTTTATTTTTTTTTCCTAAATGGGGAGAAATAAATGATCGGCCTGGGCGCTGTCCCTCAGCTCTTCAGCTCAAGGCTAGCACTCTACCACTTGAGCCACAGCACCACTTCCAGCTTTTTCTGCTAATGTGGTGCTGAGGAATCGAACCCAGGGCTTCATGCATGCAAGGCAAGCACTCTACCACTGAGACACCTTCCCAACCCATAAATGACATTTTTACAGCCCAGCTTTAGCCTACCACATAGCTGGGTGACAGGCATGAGACGACTCCCACCTAGCTTGTTAGTTGAGATAGGTCTCTAATTTTTTGCCCCAGTTGGCCTCAAACCATGACTCTCCAGATCTCTACCTTCCCAAGTCAGTGGGGTTACAGGAAGGAACCACTATACTAACCTTATTTGAGAGCTCAGAATAGGGCTGCTCCAGAAGCTCAAACTATTTTCTTAAGGATGAAGAGTTAATAAGGTAATGCCAGATTTTTCTACCCAGAAGCTGTACCTTTTTAAATATATTACTGCTTCCACAAAGCTTCTACTGGGGGTCCTCATAACATCCGGCAGGAAGAAGGAACTTACACAGAGAGGCGAATGTGCAGAGCTCAAAGGGGCTGCCAGCTGTAAGGCTCAAGCTTTAGCTTTCACTGTGAATCATACATTTTCTCTAAATGTTTTTCTGTTAACTATTAAAAATAATTGGGGCTTCAGCTATGGCTCAAGTGACAGTATTTCCCTAGCATGTGAGAGGGCCTAAATTCAGTGGCAAGTATCAGGGGAAAGAAATAAAAGTAAAAGTTTTATCAAGATCTTCTAGTGAAAATAAGGCTCTGATAAGATGGCCTGTGTTTATCCTAGAGTCTCCTTTTATGTGCCTTCAGAGGTCTTAAATTTAAGAAGTTGGTACTAAATTGGCTGCTTTGCAAGTTCACAATAGAAGGGCAAGGGAAGGAAGAGTAAAGGAGAGAAGATGAGATTTTCAGCCCTGGACTTTTTCATCTTCTGGGCTCTGATTCTGTTCGAATTCACACACAGTAGGTGGTGAGAATGATTTTAACTTCTTTTTATTTATTTATTTTTTTGTGTCCCCATCCTGGGGCTTGAACCAGGTCTTAGGGTCTGTCCCTGAGTTTCTTTTGCTCAAGGCTAGCACTCTATCACTTGAGCCACAACTCTACTTCCAGCTTTTTTGGTAGTTTAATGGAGAGAAGATACTCATAGATTTTCCTACTTGGGCTGGCTTTGAAACATGATCCTTAGATTTCAGCTTCCTCGGTAGCTAGGATTACAGGTATAAGCCACCAGGGCCTAGCTTGGCTTTAACTTTTTAAATCATAGCCCCATTTGAGAATCTAATAAAAGCCATTAACTCTCTTTACCAAAATCATTCAGACAGCCAAGCGCTGGTGGCTCAAGCCTGTAATCCTAGCTACTCTGTAGGCTGAGATCTGAGGATCAAGATTCAAAGCCAGCCCAGGCAGGAAAGTCTATGAGACTCTTATCTCCAATAAACCACTCAGAAAACCATAAGTGGCGCTGTGGCTCACTCACATGGTAGAGCTCTAGCCTTGAGCTGAAGAGCTGAGGGACAGTGCCCAAGCCCAGAGTTCAAGCCCCACAACCAATAACAACAACAACAAAATTCAGACACATAGTTTGTATGTAATTTTAGGTTGTTTGTAAATACTACCTCCTCCCATACGCCTACACCTAGATTAACCATCTCTAGTCTATTAGGTTTTAGACAGAAAACAATACAAACTTGAAAACTCCTTCTTGTCCTCAAAGTCTCTGATCTTGTCTTGGACTGCATTTCTCTCAACATTTAGCCTTGTAGAAATGTGCCCAGTTGTGTGGTCCAGTGACATACTTATCAGCTAATATGACAAATTCGAAAGAGGTATTAGTTGATTGTTGTGTCCTTTAAAGATGCAAATTCAGCTGCTTACGAAGAGAAGGAAAGCCAAAGGGTCTTACTTTTTTTTAATTTCCAGTTAAATAGCTATTTATCCCTTCCATGCAAAACTTCAGACCCAATGTCCATTTAAAGGGGGTTTCTGTCTGGTTGGGAGGATCAGAAAAAGCATGACAGGATAGTTATTTACAAGAGAGGACAGTGTCAATACTAATGCCCCAGCCTTCCCTTGGGAGAGCCTGGAGACACTGACTGGGGTAGATTTTAATAAAAATTCACTGAGTAGAGAAGGAAATTTCACAGGCTTCTAGAAAGTGGAGAGATCACAAAACTAGCACTAAGAAAATTCTGCCAGCACTACTGTCCCTGACTCAGCTGATTATCTAGGACAAGGCAATCTTCCTTTTTAAGCTTTACTTATCTATACTTATCTTCCTGTCTCTATCTAGAACACAGTCTATATCAGGCAAGTACATTTAGTGGGAACATTGGCAACAAATGACAGAAATCAAACTCAGACTAGCTTCAGTAAGAAGAGGGAAGGAGGTATGGGATTATGGTAGAGTGAATGGATTTGTTCAAAGTATACTGTGTGCATATATGGAAATATTGCAATGTAAACCCCTCCTTCTACAAATGTATGCTAATTCAAAAATTAAATTAAATTTAAAAATTAAGAAACACTGGAGGAGTCACCTCTGTACAAATCAGGATAGATCGCTACTCTTCCTCGGCTTTCCATAATTGCCACACAAAATCTGTGCCTATCACTTTAAAAAAAGCAATGAGTGTGATTTTATTTTAGTGGTTTCACTTGTACATTATACTATTTCTAAAAGCTGAAATAAAATATAGTGTACAAAATTTGTACCGTTATGAAATATGTGTTGAAAGTATCATCAAATGGAAATTAAATTCTATTAAGTTTAAAAGGAAAAGAAATGGCTGTTTTATGAAGAACAATGAGATAGATTATAGGACAAAAGTAGAAATTTGGATTTTGAAAGAAATTCAAAGCTGCTATCTGGGGGTTCCCAGATATGACTGTCTTCCTAACAAATGGAAGATATGGAAATTCCATTTTTTAAAAAAATTGAAAATAAAACTACCTATGGTCCAGTGATACCACTCAGGCATTTATCCAAAAGATTTATCCAAAAGGCTTCGCACATCCATGTTTGTTGCTGTAGTATTCACCATCACTAAATTATGGAAACATCTTAGATATCTTACAACTGATGAATGGTTCTAGAAAACATGTATGTGTGTGTGTGAATTTTAATCATCCATCAAGAAAGCACATGTTTTCTCTCATATAAGGAAGTTAAATTTGAAATGTAAACATATAAGAAAACACATACAAGAATATATGCACATATACACAGACTGACTAAAAGTACAGTATTAGAAAGGATGAGCTCCTTTAAACAACTAATAAACAGTTAAACAAAAGGAATACAGAAAGCTGAAATGTTTTGTCTGAGGAGAGATGTTAAGGGAATGAGGGTAGGAATGAATGAATGGAGAGAGGAAAGGTGGATGATCACAGTGATATACTTAATGTTCATCTATGAGAACAAGGATGGGTAGAATAGATGCATAGGAGAATATGGAAAAAGTGCCACAGTTCAAGATGTACTGTCCACACATGTCGACATGTATTGAAACACCTTGGCACAATTATTTGAGGATAATTTTTTTAAATGAATGCTTAAAACACTATGCTAAAAAATAAAAATTTTGAAGAGAATAAAACAAAACAATGTGGTGGTAAGGGTCAGTCACAGCAGTGAAGATAAGAAGACAGAGCTTCATGAGGAATGGACAAGCCAGACTGAATCTTGACCAAAGCAATCCAGAACAAGAAAAAACAATGCTGGCTTTCTTCAGAGGAGAGTCTCAAATCATCAACATATGAAAATAGACTGATGGTTGAAGAGTGAAGTGCCAAGAGAGTGACCATTGAATCAAACTCCCAGCAGCCACAGAAAGACCAACCTGGGCTTACATTTGGCCCTATTTTACCCAAAGAGGACAAAGATCCATTGGTCAAGAAGAATTATTAAATGACAGTTCAGGACAACCCAATGACCCATGGTTCCAAATGGTCATATAATTTTCACCAAACTCAGATGAAGATATGGAAGAAAAAAAAAACAGTTATCACTCCACATGCTCTCTTGTTCTATCAAAGAGATCCACAGGGAATGGTAATGCAGGAAGATGAGGATGGAAAAAAAGGTAATGGTTGGGGAAGGGCAAAGAGTCAAAAATAGATGGACAGAAAAAAAATGAATAGATCTTGCACTGAACCTGGTCATTACCAGAATGTTTTTTCTTGTTTCTCCAGATTTAAAGCACACGTATGTATAATTTTGCCATATCAGTACATCTACATCAAGACAACATCTCTCCACAGCCAAAGTACAGAAAAGCAAATTGGAAACCCTATGTATATCAATGTGTGCATGAATAACTGAGTTACTTAGAGCACCCTGGCTTCAAGACAATGGAGGAGGGACTGGAAAGGTGGCTCAGTGGTAGAGCGCTTGCCTTGCATGCCTGAGGCCCTGGGTTTGATTCCCCAACACCACATAAGCAAAAAGGAAAAAAAAAGCCGTAAGTGGCGCTGTGGCTCAAGTGGTAGAGCGCTAGCCTTGAGCTGAAGAGCTGAGGGACAGTGCCCAAGCCCAGAGTTCAGGCCCCATGACTGGACCCCAAAAAAAAAAGACAATGGAGGAGGAACTGGGTAATTTAGCTGTCCACCTTGTTTTGAAGACATCTCTTAACTACCTATAGGACCACATCATGGCCTTCTTCTATGACATGATATGCTCCCTTTTTAAAGTATTTTCCCCTAATCTTCAAGGGAGGCTGGCTGCTTCCTGCCTGAAGGCAGTTCCTAGTTCCCTTACTCAGACATGATTTCACTGAATTGGAAGCCATCATGACCTCTATACAAAGGCTCACAACGGTGGAACCATAGCATGACTAGCAGTGTTGTATGGGAATGCAATATAAGAGAACCCGTTTTGGTGAGGACAGGTCTATCATTGAAGTGTACAGAAAGGGCCCTCACTTACAAACAGAAAAACATGGTTTGGCTTGGAAATGCTGTTTGTTTGGAGTACATTTTAAAGGAATAATTATACTGAGGAGGTTCCTTTACCCTAGCATATTTGTTTATAAAAATATTGAGTATACATTGCACATCAACATAAATAATTCCCCCTATCTTTGTCCTCCAAATTTTGCAGTTAATTAAACTAATTTGTCTGTTTTTGTGGGGTGGAAACTCGTACTGTCATCCTTTCCAATCACTACTTATTTAAATTTCACCCTTGGCCAGTTTCATGATAATGTTTATCTGCTCCAGAGGATTTGAAATGAGAGTAACACACAGGGATGCCATTTAAATTCTTTCTTGAAGCTGAAAAGAGCCAAGAATCAACTGGCCAGTTAGATAACACAATTTCCCTTGTAGGATATTTGCTTAAGATAGCTGGGGGCTAATTTAATTCCAGAGTTGCTTATTTACAGGTTTCTGTGTGGGATTCCCTGCAGTTAGTATGAACCATGTACAGAGCTTCTAAAGAAGTATTCTTTGAGACTATTCTCCAAAAAGCGAGCTATGCTATTTCTACAGAAAAATTAAAATCTCTAGCATTTACTGTCAGAGTTCCATTCTGGCCAGTTTCCAACTAGAAAGCCATCCATGGATACTTAGATTCCTTGTTTGGCATTTCATTAATTCACTGGAAAGAAAAGGCTTAATCTTGATGCCTTTAAAATATTATCCCTCAATCAATTTTCTGTGTTTATCTTCCACAGGATCTATAGCTCTGGAGCACACAGAAACCTGTCCAGAAGACCTAACTTCTTATTTTGTACCTAAAATCCCTTGGAGTACCTCTTCCACATGATCTGACCCCTGCCTACCTCACATTTTGAGTTTCTCTCAAGCTTCTCCTCTTACAAGCACACCCCTACCCCACTCCTTCCCCTTCCATCGATTCATCCTTTGTCCAGCTACACAGATGCCCTTCCAGTCCATCGCATCTCCTCCTATTCCTCACGAAGCCAGCTCCAGCTCAACCTTCAGTTCTCAATCCAAAGCCACTTTTCAGTAGTTCCTTCCCCAACCCCCAAATCCATACCAAGTTCTCCCTTCTCCCCTCCATGATTCTACCTCTAATCACTTAGCACAGTCCTAGTTAATTAGTTAACTGTGCGATATTTTATATAAAGTCTCTTTACGAGGATCCTCCTAAGACACAAGCTCCATAAACAACAAGGGCTTTGATTCCCTGACTTATCCCAGTGTGTATCACAGTTTCAGACACAGAGAAGAAAGGTATTAAATATTTGTTGACTTGATAACTAATTGAAAGATAGTATACAAGTCCCTTAAGCTTTGTGATAAAAGAGTACATGAGTAGATTCTATGTAAGACAGAAATGCTGGGACCAAAACAACAGCCCAACTAATACATAAATGAGGGGTAAAAAAAACCCAGCTCTTGGCTACGTAGGAAGTAAGGGTGAGAGAAGAGTACTGAGCCAGCTGCAGCAATCAGTTTGCTGGGTACTATATATTCAATGGTTTGGGTTTATGTCCCTTGGTGTCATAGTAATCCTTCAGCTTCACTTATCATTTTATCATTATTTAAATTTAAAAATGAGGCTATTTACAGAAAAAGTGGTAAGACTGCTGAAATCCAAACCTTGACTCTTTACTACAATATACTCTAAGTTAAATCAGTGCTTTTAGTTCTTAAGCAATGAATATAGAAGATCAGAAGTTTTGGTGTGGTCCTGTAATCCTAAATAGTTGAAGAGTTGACATAGGAGGATCATGGCTTGAATCTAGCCTGGGCAAAAAAAAAAATCTCTTAACCTATCTCAAAAAACAAACTGGACATGCTGGCACGTATCTTTAATCCCAGCTACTTGGGAGCCAGATGTAGGGCGATGGTCCAAGGCTAGGTCTAAGCAAGAGCTGAAGAGACGATTATTCTGTCTGACAAAGAAACTAAACCAGCAAGGGCTGACAGTAGGACTCAAATGGTAATAAACTTGCCCTGCCTAGCAAAGTATAAAGCCCTAAATTCAAACCCCCATTTAGATGCCAAATAAGAAAACTGGGAAGTGGGAAATGTCCCCATTTTTTCAATTTTTCCCCAATCTCTGTACTTAGCTTACTCCCACAATTATTTTTTATTTAATTTAATTTAATTTGTGAACATACTGTACAGAGGGGTTACAATTACATGGGCAGGATAATGCGTACATTTCTTACCAAGCATTGTGGCCTCCTCCTTTGGTTTACTTTTCACATCCCTTCCCAGCCTCCCCCCTCCCCCCCCAATCCCAATCCTTCTCCTTCTCCCACAATTATTTTTGCCCCTTTATTCCCCCCAGCATGAGCGTGCACGTGCACACACACACACACACACACACACACACGCAAAATGAACATTGCAGACCTCCCTGTGGCAGGATGGGTTCTCAAATTCTTGTGATAACCTCCACATTGGGTTAGCTATGGCATTAATCAGCAACTCCGGTCCTCTGGCTGCATCATTACTCCATCTCCATTTTTATCTTGGGTCCCTTTTCAGCTGTCCATGATTCAGTTCTCATTTATGTGCCCATTAAGCCATTATCCCCATTGCAGACTTCGAACAGAATAGCACTTTTAATAAATTATAACAGTAGGGGCCAATTGATTTTTAGAGAATAAGCCTTAGCTTTTGCTTCTAACAAAGCCATCTCTGTCCCCACCTTCTGGAGAAGAGCTGGATAAAATGTTCTACCCCTAGCAAAAACCAAGATGCTACAAAGAGGCAGACAGAATTCAGTGCTGCGAACATACTAATAGTTAAAAAACATCTGGATATTCTAGGAGTTGAGGGGTTGAGATGGCTCAGGGGAGCATCGAGGATATTCGGGGCAATAAAAATGTTACCTATGATTCTGTAAAATTGATACACATCATTCATTTGCTTATGTGAATGTAGAAAATGTGTTGATAGACAAATTCGACTGATAGGCTTTTTTTAATTGTGATATGTGGATATAAGTTCCTCTGTTGTAACTAATACACCTTTCTGGTGAGAGATATCATCTATGGTAGGGTATCAGTAGGATAGGGAAGGAGGGAGGATGCATGGGATTTCTCTGTCTTGTCCTCACTATTTTGCTGTAAAGCTTAAATCTCCATTAAAAAATTACATTCTTTTAAATGGACAAACAAGATTTGCAAATATCAAGAAGAAAGGTATAGGAAAGCCTATTACTAAGGATCTTACAAACATGAAGACGAATTTAATTAACAACCTCTTAGGAATAGTTTGGGGTTATGGGGTTGTTTGGGTTGTTTGTTTGTTTTTTACAATTGTGTTAGTTTTCTGTCACTGTGACAAAATGGCAGCCAAGATCAACTGAAAGAAAAGGAAGAAAAATTAAGTTGGTTCTCGGTTTTAGAATTTTTAACCCACAATCAGATAGTTCCCATGCTTTTAGGCCTCAAATGTGACTAAAAGCACAAGATAGAGCAGAGCTGCTCATCTCACAGCAGTGAGGAAGCAGGGAAAAATAAGGAAGAAAGAACAGGGCCTGAGGCAATATGCTGTCGAGTGACCAACTTCATCCAAATAGGACTCACCTCGGAACCAACCGTTGAGTCAGGAATTCAGTCCAGTAGTGGTAGAAGGTGCCTATAATTCTGGCCCACAGGAGGTTGAGGCAGAGGAATCACAAGTTTCAGACCAGCAAGTTCAAAGGAAGTCTAAGTTATATAATTGTCTCAAAAAGAAAAAACTAAAACAAAAAGCCATGAGCTCATCAATGAGCTAATCATGAAGTTAGTGCTCTCACAATCAAATCAAGGCTACACCTCTGAGCACTGAAGCCTAGGAGCAGGAATTCAATACATGAACCATTGAGGGACATTCTACATCCAAATCAGAACAATTTACATGCAAATACAAATTCCTTGAAAATAAAATTTATCAAAATGATGTAATGATTAATATGAATATTCTCATATCTATTAAAGAAATCTGGTATCAAAAAATGTTTCCACAAACAAAACTTTAGGCCCAGCTGATTTCACTAGTGGAGTCTAGCTAAGACTCACAAAAGAAGTAATATGAGTGTTAACACAAACTCTTCCAGAAAATAGAAAGCAAGAGATTGCTTCTTAACTCCTTTTATGAGGCTCATATAACCTTGAGATAAGGTTTGACCAGGAAATTACAAAAAAAAACCCTACATAATATCCTTCATGAACACACAAAAAAAATATCCTCAATGAAATTAAATATAGCAATATATTAAAATGGTACTACGTAATAATCAATTGGAGTTATACCAGGGATAATAAAAGTGCTTTTTAGCTGATCTTATGAGAGAAGCATTCAGCATTTTAATCATAGAATATTATGGGTTATTTTTAAAGTTGTTCTTCATAAGATTGAAGTAGTTCCCTTCTATTTTTAATTTGATGTGAGAATCTAACATCATAATAGGAATTGCATTTTGTCCAGTGCTTTTTTGTGTTCTTATGCAAGCATTTTGCAATGCTCAAATACATTTTTCTTCTTTAATCTGTTAATGATGAAGTACATTGATTTCCCAATGTTAGGAAACAGAAAAGCATAAGGATCAGAAAGGAAAAAGTAAAACATCACTGTCTCCATTCACAGGGATATTTACTTAGACAGCAGTTTTACTAATAAAACTGGCTTAACATTCTACGTATCTATCAACAGAATTGCCTTAAACAAACCTGTGCTGTATTTATGACATGTAATGCTATTCATCAATTAATAAGAATAGACTTGTTATTAAAAATGACATGGATAAATCTCAGCAATAAAATAATTATGTGGAATAGAAGATGTCTCACATAAAAGAATGACTATAGTGCTAGAACATTTATATAAAGTTTCAAAGCAGGAAAAATTAATTGTGGTGAAAACATGAGAATAGTGGTCATCTCAGGATGTAGCAATGGTCACTGAGTGGCATAGGGGGAAGTTCTGGGTCATAATGTTCTGTAACTGACCGGGGTGGGGCTTACACAGATTCATGAATTTGCTAGATATTGTATTTAATATTTGTACATTTCACTGTGTGTACATTTTTCTTTCAAAAGAAAGAAAAACATAAATAGCTGGGCACCAGTGGCTCACACCTGTAATCCTAGCTGAGGAGGCTGAGATCTGAGGATCAAGATTCAAAGCCAACCCAGGCAGGGAAGTCCATGAGATACTACTTATCTCCAATTAACCACCAGAAAACCAGAAGTGGCACTGTGGCTCAAAGTAGTAGAATAATAGCCTTGAGCTAAAGAACTCAGGGAGAGCACCCAGGCCCAGAGTTCAAGCCCCATTACCAAATATATATATATATATATATATATATATACATATATATGTATATACATGTATGTATATATATACATATATATGTATATACATGTATGTATATATACACATATATATGTATGTACATATATATATATATATTACAAATGAATTGTACACAATAGCAATGGCAGCCCTGGCAAGAGCCCCATGAATTGCAATGACTATACAGAGAATTAATATTAAGCTGGTCCTACAAGTATAGTTTGAGCCAGTTATTTAAAATAATGAACAATGTAGTAGTGATGGAAACTCAAAACTTGAGCCCTCAAGTGAAATGTAGTGATATAAATAAAACAGAGGTACAAATACTCTCATATTAATTAAAAACTGAATCTGATGTCAAAATTTTTTCCACAAACAACATTTTCAAGCCCAACTGATTTCACTGGTGAATTCTAAGATTCACAAAAGAAATAATGTAAGTCTTACCACAAACTCTTTGAGAAAGTAGAAAGAGACTGTCTTCAGACTCTAACCACCAGATCCCTCCCTTCATTAAGACCTCTGCATTTTCTGATGTTCACCCACTAAGGATTAGCGGAGAGTCTACTGCTTCTTTTTCTGGGGCTATAATAATAGCCTGTCTTCTGAGATTGATCTAATTTGTCAGAGTCCATGAAGATTATTAAGATTTAATCAGATTATCCCCAATTTACTGATAAGAAAACTGAGGCGTAAAAACCTAAAGCAATTTATCACAGATCTTGAGGCTAATGAAGAGTTAAAACAAGCTTAGTTTGACCTCCTACTTAGCTGCTATCCCTCAGTCTCAACATCAAAACGCTCACTATGAGACTCATCCTTCCTGCTGATCATCCCTAGAGAGCAGTCTGTGAACTATCCTGTAGCAGCCTGGCCTTTGGGTGATTCTAACCAGAGGGAAGTTTGCATTAGAGATCTGGAATAAGCAGTTTCTCTCACCAGGAAACTCCAGAAAAAATGAGAATGATAACTACCATGGGTCTGGATTTGTGGGTGGTACATCCATAGCTCTGGATGACCCCAACAGTTGGTTCCAGCCCTTCTCACAATTGGGCTATGAAAATCTAGATGAGCTACTTTGAGCTCATCACTTACATTGTCCGAGTTTTTGTGCCACCGTTGCATCACAATCCCATACACCTATAGAATCATCTCTGAGGGGGGAGCTAAGGGTATGGCTTCCTGATAGCATTTAAACTAGAATTAGGCCTTGAAAGATGACAGAAAAATGAAGATGTGAGAGCTATTTCCATCAACTTGAGTAATAGCACTGCCAGCAAAAATACAAATATAAATTCAGCAACTACCATGATGCCTGCTGAGCACAAAAATTCTCAAAATAAAATAATTCCCATGGGAGTCAGGTGCCCGGGACTAACGGCCTTGTAACCCTAGCTACTGAGGAGGCTGAGATCTGAGGATTGTAGTTCAAAGCCAGTAGAAAATTCTGTGAAGCTCTTATCATTAATTGACCACCAAAAAGCCAAAAGTGGAGCTGTGGCTCAAGCACTAGCCTTGAGTAAAAAAATTAGGGACAGCACCCAGGCCCAGAGTTCAAGAAAACAATACCAAGTGGAGTAATAAAGGATGAGAGTAGATAATAAAGAAAAGAAATACATTCCTACCCAACTTACACACACATCAGAAAGCTGACAGAAAATCCTACATGAAAGATAAAACAGGACAGGAAATTAATCTATATTTTGGAACAAATTAAATGTTAATCCTCTCTTTGTGTCTCTTTCTGTCTCTCTTTCTTTGTCTCTGTCTCTGTCTCTCTGTCTCTCTCTGTCTCTCTGTCTCTCTCTCTGTTTCTCTGTCTCTCTCTGTCTCTCTCTCTCTCTCTCTCTTTCTGTCATGGGGCTTGAACGTGGGCCTGGGTGCTATCCCTGAGCTCTTTTTGCTAGTACTCTACCACTTTGAGCCACAGCTCTACTTCCTGTTTCCTGGTAGTTAAATGGAGGTAAGAGTCTCACTGACTTTCTTCCTCAAGCTGGCTTTGAACTTCAATCCTCAGATCTCAGCCTCTTGAGTAGCCAGGATTATGGGCGTGAGCCACCTACGCTGGGCTTGCTCTTTTTTAATCTACATGGTAAATAAGGGTAGATTTGCCATCTTACAGAAGAAACTAGCATTCCTATATCTGAGAAATCTATATCTTCACCCAACAATTTTTATTGTTATGTCTATTCATGAATTGAAAACAACAAGGAAAAAGAGGAAGTACTAGAGGGTTTTTAGCAGGTAAGAAAAGAATGTGAAATGTATTCAATGAAGAGTTATCTGAATAGAGGAATGTGGAGGTTGGCCAGGAGTGGTTGGAGCAGTAATCCTGGCCTATTAGTAACATGACCAGAGAGAAAAGAATGAAGGTAGAAAATATTCGAAAGAAACAAGCCTACCCATATTATTGATTGTGTATGGAGAATAAAGGACAAAGTATAAAACACAGAGAGTGAGCCTTAGAGCTAGAAATTCCTACCTGATATATCACTACCTTGTCCCAGCATCCTCTTCCAGATAAGAGAAATGGCAAATAACATGCTGCTCCAAAATTCCTCACAAGTCAGCCACTCAGACCCTAGTGTTAAAACAACAGTCATTGTGAAAGGACATTCTGGGGCCTTGTGTTCATAAAGGAGGAAGAAAGATGAGAATGACTGCTCAGAGCAACTTTGCTGTTACCCATAACCCAGCAGTAATTTACTGTGTGTGCTCAGCCGCTGGCTACATTGTTTGTTTTCTGTATAAACCTCTTGTCTGCCACACTGGACCAAACAGAGCCTTGAAAAAGTCCCTTCTGCAGGCAAAATATGTTCATGACAGAACAGAAATCAAAATACCAAGTTGCTATAAGAAAAATAATTCACCTGCTTTTGAACAACTTTCCCCCTTGATTCCTTCATGTCCATTCACTATCTCTATCCAGACCAGATAGTGTGTTACCAGTGGAACAGCTAGAATGAACACAGAACTACACCCCCTACCACTATTTTGTATAGGACACTCTCTGTATTTGTTACTTATGTGGTTAGAAAATAATGAACAAGATAGCTTATGAGTACAATAGACACTTGGTATCTGTGGGCCCCCAGGGAGACCACCACAGAGAAAACACTAATATGCAAGGTGCATAGAATTCAATATTGAACTGATGCTTGATTCATTCTTCCCTCAAATATTGCCCAACTCCTGCTAAAGACATGTACCTTTCCACAAATCTAAAGTTTTCACTTCATCACTTAAATTAAGCATATTAACTTTTACCTAGCTTTTGGGGTACTATTTGCTTTTGGGGAGGCATACTTGTCAAAGGCAAAGAAACACTCATCCAATCACACACTGATTTTCAACCCAGGATTGACTTTAGAGCATCTCTGCATCAGCATGCAGGCAAGAGTTTAAATTTCTGTTTTAGAAATTTATGTTGACTTTATTTATTACTTTTGACCAGTCTTAGTCAAAACTATATGTAACAAATCCATAAAGGTAGATGTACTGTATATTCATTTTCTTGGTCGTGTGTGTGTGTGTGTGTGTGTGTGTGTGTGTGTGTGTGTGTCTGGGGCTTGAACTCAGGGCTTGAGCACTATTCCTGAGCTTTTGTGCTCAAGACTCACACTCTACCACTTGAACCACAGCTCAACTTCCAACTTTTTGCTGGTTAACTGGTGATAAAAGTCTCACAGGCTTTCCTGCCCAAGCTTGCTTTGAACTGCATTTGTTCAATCTCCACCTCCTGAGTAGCTAGGATTACAAGCATGAGCCACCTTCATCAGGCTCTATATTCATTTTCTATTTCTATATTCCATACTTCTCTAACCCATATGTTTCTTTTCTTAAAATGCATTCCTTTTCCTATTTAAAAAAAGGAGGAAGAAGAAAACCTAGCCTGGTTGCCCAAACTTGTAATTAATTATAGCTCAAGAGCAGAGGTAGGAGGATTGATAGATTGAGAAAAATTAGGGACACTGTGTCTCAAAAATAAAATATAAACCAAGTAGTACAACATTTGTGTAGAATGCATAAGACCTATGTTCTATCCTCAATACTGTAAAAAGAAAGAAAGAAGAAAAGAGAAAAGAGTGAGAAAGGAAGGGAACAAGAGGAAAAAAGGAGCAAGAGGAAGAGGGAAAGAGGGAAGAAAAAATATGAAAAGGGAAATAGCCCTCAGAAATCCAGATGTTTATAGGAAAAGAGCAAGGTGAACGTGAGCTGGAAGAAATTAATGTTTAACCCAGACTGAAATGTGTCCAAAAGCAACTGCCCTGGGATTCTCATGCCTAGAGGCTTCTGGAACATTCTTCTGGTGCAGGTTCATCTGTTTTTGCAGGTACTGTCTCCTAATTACGTCCTCCTAAGGTTACAATTTCTCTAGATCAAAGGAGGATATATCTTAAGGGCAGAAAATGCTAGGAAGAGTTCAGAGGTTTCTATAGAGTAAAACTGTAGCCTGATGTTCAACTGTTATTTTAAGATTGTTTTTATTTTTTCCTTCACTGCCTTATTCACAAAATATCTTGAGAATACAATGCAAAGTTCTATGCCTGGTGTGGAGGAAGAAAGATGAAAAAGGCCTAAATCATTATTGTCTGCAAATTTGTGCCATGAAGTATGGACATCCTACCTTATATTTCCCATGTGTGATATCCTGTAATTACCTAAACCACTTCCTCCACATACAACATACAACAGTATTGTGATTTTTACTTCAGTAGCCAAATACAATTAAGAAGAGTTAAGAGAAGAAAAGTCCTCTGCATATATGCATTTTCCTTACTCCTTTTTTTTAGTGTCCTTAACTGTATTTCCTACATTGCTATATTTTCCTTACTTCCTATATCCCAAGATTCCTTCTTCCATGATTTTATTTTTATTGTGAGAATTTCTATGGTCATTTTTTGGGGATGGAGGGAAAGCTGTTTGTTTTGCAATTCAAACATAGGAAGCAAGTGACAGCACTGAGCTATCCGAACCCCAAATTAATTATTTTCTTGGGTGTTGGAGGGGGTCTGCTATTGATGAATGATTATAGTTTCCTCTATCCTGAAAAAGTTTTAATTTTCCCTTCATTCCTGAAGGGTATTTTTCCTAGCTATAGAATTCCAAATCAGATGTTGTTTTTTTCTTTCAGCACTGGAAAAACATTGTGTCACCTGGATTTCATAGAATATTACTCTCTTTAGGATTGCTTGCTCTCTAAATAAGACTTTCACTACTGTTCAGTCTTTATCTTTAGTTTCTAGAAGTTTGACTATTCTGTGTCTCAACATAGATTTCTTTGTTGAATGGCAATTCTTTTGTATAACTACTTAAAGATAACGGAAGTACAATTTAAAAAATGCAGTGCAATGGAACCACTGACTGAAATCTAGCTAGACTTTCTACAAACTAATTCAGGACCAGATATTGAGATTCTGTTTCGGTTGCTCACTTAGACTGGGGACAATGCTTCACCAATAACTTAATTATATTTTCCTCAGTACCTAGAGAACTCCTCATGACATGTTATATTTAAATATGGATGGTTTCAGGCTCTTGTTAGAAGAGGGTTTCAGTAATTGAAGAAAATAGAAATTTTATTCAGATTCAAAATTTCCAATTTGCAATTTATCCTCTTGAAGTCCCTTTGGGGTTGGGTTTACCCTTCTTGAATCTGTAGTTGTATGTGGCATGAATGACAGGCCTTATTTCTTTTTTTTATTTTTTATTGTAAAGATACTATACAGAGGGTTACAGTTACATGAGTGAGGTAATGAGTACACTTCCTCTTGAACATTGTTAGCCCCTCCATTGTTTTCCCCCTACCATCCCCTCCCTCCCTCCCTTCCCCGAAGTT